>NW_027465857.1:1204326-1505407 GCF_049634645.1 Pelodiscus sinensis | reverse complement strand
GGGAGGATGACCGCCCCACCCCGGTTACTGGAGGGGGGGCACCCTCAGCCCCTGGACTCGGTCGCTCGGCGCCAGCTGTCGCCCCGGGGGGCTCGGCAGCATCCGTTCCGGCGCTCGAGTCGGCCGGGCCAGTGGGCAGTATCAGGGGTGCCCCGAGCGTGAGGATGGGGTCGACCACCTGGGACACGGGGTTGGGGAGAGGAGGGGGCGGCGCCACGGAGTCGCCGCCCAGACCGAGGCCCGCTGGCGGAGGGTCGTCCTCCCCCTGGGTGAGCGGGGTCAGACCCAGGGCCTCGATCTCCTCAAAGATGGAGCTCAACTCCATCCCCTCGGCCCCGGAGCCTTCCCCTCCGGCCACCAAGGCACCAATTACCTCGGCGGGGACGGAAGGGGGGGCAATTGGAGCCTGGGCCGGGGGGGCTCCATCAGAGGCCTCCTCGTGGATAGGCTCCTCAGGGGGGACATGGTTGTCCCCCCTCGCTGCCACGGCTTCCTCGGCCGGCGCCTCCTGCTGACGCTCGCCGGGGGGGATTTTGACAGCGCTGGCCCCCCTCGGGATCTTTCGGGGGGCCTTCCCGCCCTCCGCATCGGAGGGGGGAGAGGAAGCCCGCGAACGGCGGGCTTTGCGCTTCCCCCGGACGAGCGTCCAGTCCTCCGAGGTGGAGGTGGAGGGCTGGTCAGCAGGGGCAAGGCTGGGGGGCACGTTTGATTTTCGGGGAGGGCGTTGTGGCACAGGAGGGAAGGAGGGGGATACCTCCACCTGGGGAGGGCCCTCTCCCTTGCCCGGCGGCAACCGCGCCACCCTCTCCTCCTCGGGCCCCGCAGGGACAGATTGAGTAGAGGCGGGGCCCGCCTGCCCGCTCGGGCACGTCGGAGGGGGCGCCTCCGGCTCCCGAGCAGGGCCGTCGGTTGGAGGAGGGGCGGCCGCGGAGGCCAGACTACCAGGGGGACTGGCGGTGGTGGGGCCACTGCCCTCACGGACCCCGGAGGTCCCGGACGCCTCCCCCGACCGGGCCAAGGGACAGTCCCTCCGGACGTGCCCCGTCGCCCGGCAGAGGAAGCACCGGGTCTCCCCCGAGGAGTAGTGGACTCGATAGAGAGCCCCCTGGTAGGGCACCATAAAGGACCCCTCGAGCGCCTCCCCGCCACGCGCCGCCGGCGGCAGTTGCAGCTGTACCTGCCGGCGGAAGGATAGGACGTGGCGGAGGGCGGGGTCCTTGCAGCCCAGCGGGAGAGGGCTGATGGTCGAGATGGGCTTCCCCAGAGTGGAGAGGGAAGGTAACAGGGCGGCATTAGGGAGGAAGGGCGGGACGGAGGTAAGGACCACCCGTACGCCCAGGTCCTCCAGAGGTTCGAGGGGCACGTGCACGCCCCCCACCGCCAGGCCCCTCTCCACCGCCTCCTGGGCGGCGGCCTCCGAGGCAAGGAAGAACACCGCCTTGCCGTACATCTTAGAGGCCGCCACCACGGCCGAGGCCCCCACCACCCTCGCCATCGCCCGCACGTAGGTTTCCATGTGGGGCGAGGCGGCGACCAGGAGGCAGCGGACGCCGTGCCTCCTGGTCATGGCGGGAAAGGGGCCCCGGCCGCCAGGGATGGAGCTGGAGGCGGCAGTCGGGGCGGATGACCCGGCACGTGGGGGGGCGGCAGCGGCCACCTGGGCGTACGCTCTGGGGGCTGGAGGTGGATCGCCCCCAGAGCCGGTGGGGGGAACAGCAGGGAGGGGGGGAGCTGCAGCCGGTGTCGGGGCTGCAGCGGGCGGGGCGGTTTTGGCCACGGAGGGGTCGGCTTTCCGGGCCGGGCCCTTGCCTTTCTTCCCTCCCCGATTTTTCTTGCCGGCCGAGGCAGAGGATCCACCCTTGTCAGGGGGGGCAGCAGCCGTGGCAGCAGCAGAGCTCGGGTCGGGGGTAGGGAGGTCGGCCGCAGCAGTTGCTTGGGCCGATGGCACTGATGGGACCGAGGGACCATCAGGGACGGGGGTCTCCTCCATCCTGGGGAGTGGGTGGAGGGAGGTGCAAATGGCAAACTGTGGGCGGGGGGGGCGGGGGTTAACCACTCCTCCCCACCAAACAGCAGGCAGGGGCGGAGGGCATCAATGGAAGGGGGGGGGGGTTGGAAGGAGGGGGGGGCACTGGGTCCAAGGAAGGGCAACCGTAAAAGGGAAGGGTTAGCAGCCACTCCTCCCTGCTGAGACTAGGGCAGAGGAGGAGGGCGCTATTGCAAGGGAGGGGGCACGCGAGGGAAAAGGGGGGGTACACAATTGGGGAGGAGGAGAGGGAGAGGGAAGGAGGGGGAGGGGGGGAACCAACCACTCCCTCCCACTAACTGATTTCAGGGAGGGAGGGCTCTACCAGGAGTAGTAGACTGGAAACCTAAGAGGCCAGCAACCTGTCCTCCCTGCAAGGCTGGAAGCAGAGGAGGAGGGTGCTGGCAGGGCAGGCAATGAACAAGGTAATGGGTGCAGGGCGGGGGCCGGCTCCTCCGGCTGCACTGGGGTACAAGAAGGACTATGGGGCTGTTGAGCGGCAGGGGTGATGTGAAGGGAGGGTAACTAAAAAGGGGGGGGGAGGGGGGCACAAGCGCTCAGGCAGGGGGCAGAGCTCTGGGTGGGGCTACAGGACTTGGGGGGGGGGGTGGGGGAGGAGGGGCATTGGGTTAGCAGGGCAGGATAGGGCAGTAGGGACTGGGAGACAGAGCACTAGCTGAATGTGGGCGGGGCAGGTGAAAACAAACTGAAGCTGAGCTAGTCAGCAAACTGAGGAGGGGAGAAGGGAACAGAACTGGCTAACAGAGTGGGGAACAGGGCAAGGGAACCAAGGTAAGGGGGGGGGCTCCCAACCTAACACTGCTGAGGGAAGGGGGCCGGGGCCAAGTCCAAGGGAGGGGGGGGGGAAGCTCGCCCACAAGCGCTTGTGGGAGGCTCAGTCCTCGCCCACTGCCGCAGCAAAGACAGTCCCAGGTGGCACAAACAGGGGGGGAACAGCCAGCCCCACCGAGGGGCGCTTCCTTGGTGGTGTAGGGGTTGGTGGAGGGGGTTGTGGGGCAGGTGGTATGGGGGGGGGGGCAGCTGGACTAGGGGGAGGGCTCTATGCCTCTCCCCCAGCCCCCCTCCTGGTGTCTCTGTCCACCACCACCCCAGGAGCAGATAAAAAGCTCGGTTCTTGCAAACAAACCCCCTCCACAGTCCAACCGGCAGTCCTTGTCCTCCTCGGTGGGGTGCAGGTAGTCAGCAGCAGCAACAGCAGGCGGGGAGCAGCCAGGTGGGGCAGGCCTCCGGGTGGTGGGTGCTGGTGGGGTCCTCCTTCTCCGGAGCAGTGGAGGAGGGGAGAGGAAGGGCAGCCGGCAGGCCCCCCCTCTCCCCTCAGGCAGCAGCAGCAGCAGCAGCAAGTGGTGGTGAGAAGCAGCAGCAGCAGCGGTGGCTGGAGCAGTGTCCAGGGAAGCAGGCCTCAGCAGGCAGGAGGGCGGCTGGGTGGGTGGGGAGGGCTCTGGCTGGTGCAGGAGCAGGACAGGACCGGGGGGAGAAGGGGGAGAGCAGCTTCTGCACCCTGCTGCCTCTCCTCCTCCTCCTCCTTCCCAGGAGTTGCAGTGGGGCAGGGGAATGGCACCCACAGAGCCCGAGTGCAGAGAGGCCTATTTGAAATCATGGGATGGTGGGCGGGCGAAGCCCGCCCACCTTCTAAAAGCCCCTCCCCAACCTTATGGGAGGGACACTGGACCCATGTTCAATTGATTTCTTGGGAGAAATAATGACTAAAGGATCAAGAAGTGCGGGCTAGAGGTTCAAAATAAGGGAGCCGGATGGGGACACCGAGCAGAGAACCCCGGACAGCGCCCACTGCTCCTCAAAGCTGTCGATGGAGCCAGTGGACGCCGCCCAGAGGAACTCTGCCCGGATTCGTGACACGAGGGAGGAGCGGAAATAGGCCCCACAGTCGCAGAGAACCCCCTCGTCTAGCATCCTCCTCCTGCTGTTGTAGATGGCAACTTTCGCCAAGGCCAGGAGGAGGTTGACGAGGAGGTCTCGCGACTTTGTGGGGCCACGGATTGGGTGTGCATAAATAAAAAGGTGAGGGGAAAAGTGCAGCCAGAACCTCAATAAGAGGTTCTGGAGGAGCCGGAATAGGGGCTGCAACCTGGCGCATTCAAGGTAGGCGTGCGCCAGGTTCTCCCTCACGCCACAAAAGGGGCAGGTGTCTGGGATAGGGGTGAACCGCGCCAAGTACACGCCCGTGCTCACGGCTCCGTGGAGGAGCCGCCAACTGATGTCCCCGACGGGCCGCGGAATTAAGGTCGAATAAACGCTGGCCCATCGGGGTTCCCCACCCTCTATGGGTCTGAGGTAGTCCCGCCACTTTGTATCGGGGCGGGACACGAGGGTGGGGAAATGCAAAGCGTGGAGCACGAGCGTGTACAGCTGTTCCCTGGGCGCGGTCCGGAGACAGACCGGCTGCAGATTTTGCAGCCGGCTGGGGGTCCAAGGGTGGGGAGGCCGGGGGGGCCCGCGGGACAGGGGCCCAATAAAGAGGGACGGAGGCTTTGCAGGAGGGGAGGGGCGGAGCGTTCCCTCTCGCAGGGCTCTCTGTAGGAGATCGCGAGCGGGCTGCGACAAAGCCGCCTTCACCTCCTGGAGTAGGCGCAGGGGGGTTCGAAGGGTGGAGAGCCCCATGCGTTGAGCGAGCGCTCGGGGATCCACCCAGTCCCCCCTGTCGTAGTCCAGGAGGTCCCCGACCATGGTGGTTTCTGCCAGGATCAGCCTCCGGCGCACCGAGGGAGACTCCGCCACCTGCACGCACAAGGCTGGATTGTGGAGCAGGGGCTCCGCGAGGAGGTCTGCTCCCTCGGAGGCCACAACGGACCTGGTCGCCGAGAAGAGCTTCCAGGTCTGGAGGAGGTCCTGGTAGAATTCCGGCAGTTCTGAGAGGTCTCGCGGAAGACCCCTCGGGTGGATAAAAAAGAGCTGCCGGTCGTATCGGAGCCCTCGGAGGCGGCGGAGGAAGGCGTGCCCCAAAATGCTCCATGCCGGACTACCTGCACTAAAGAGGAGTCTCTGCAGGGCCTGGAGGCGGAAGGTCCGGACCTGGCTGCGCACGCAGACCAGGCCCTGGCCCCCCTCCTCCAGGGGGAGGGACAAGACCCCTGCAGAGACCCAGTGCAGTCCCGGCCAAAGGAACCCCAAAGCTGCCCTCTGGAGCTTGGCCGGGACCTCCGGGTGCGGGCGCAGGGTGTTGAGCCGGTGCCAGAGCATGGACAGGACCAGCTGATTGAGCACCAGCGCCCTCCCACGAAGGGAGAGGCACCGGAGCAGTCCTGTCCATCTCCGCAGCCGCTCACCCACCCTGGCCTCCAAACCTTGCCAGTTTTCCGGCGGAGGAGGATGCGTGGCGGATAAATAGACGCCCAGATAGAGCAGCGGACCCGCGCTCCACCTGATGGCCTGAAGCGCGGGTGGGAGGGGGCCGGCCCGCCACCCGTCCCCGACCACCAGGCCAGAGCTCTTGACCCAGTTGACCCGGGCGGAGGAGGCTGCCGAGTAGACGGCTTGGCAAGCCTCCACCCGCGCCAGGTCGCCCGGGTCCCGGACCACGAGGAGCACGTCATCGGCGTACGCCGACAGGACCAGCCGCAGCTCCGGCTCCCGAAGCACCAACCCCGTCAACCTCCTACGGAGGAGACAGAGGAAGGGCTCGATCGCCAGAGCGTACAGCTGGCCCGACAGCGGACACCCCTGACGCACCCCCCGCCCGAAGCTGACCGGCTCGGTCAGGGTCCAGTTGAGCCTGACCAGACACTCCGCGAGGGCGTACAGCACCCGGAGAAAACCCACAAACCGGGGCCCGAAGCCGAAGGCCTGCAGGGTGCCCAGGAGATACCCGTGGTCCATCCTGTCGAACGCCTTCTCCTGGTCCAGGGACAGGAGGGCGAACGACAAGCCATCCCTACGCCCGAGCTCCAAGAGATCCCGGACCAAATACAAGTTATCGAATATACTACGGCCCGGGACGGTGTAGGTCTGGTCGGGATGGATCACGTCCGCCAGCACGGACCGCAGTCGCAGCGAGATGGCTTTCGCTACGATCTTGTAGTCCGTGCTGAGGAGCGAGACGGGACGCCAATTCCGTAGGTCGCGGAGGTCCCCCCTCTTCGGCAGCAAGGCGAGCACCGCTCGCCTGCACGACAGAGGGAGGACCCCGCTCTCCAAGGACTCGGCCCAGACGGTGACGAGGTCCGGGCCGAGGACGTCCCAGAACACGCGGTAGAACTCCACGGTCAGCCCGTCCATGCCCGGGGTTTTATTGTTGGGCATGAGACGGAGGGCTTCCGAGAACTCGGCCAGAGTGAGAGGCAGCTCCAGCCGGTCTCGGTCGCCCGCGCTGACCGTCGGGAGCTCGGTCCAGAGCGCCCTGCAGGCGTCGGCTTCGGTCGGATCCGGGGAGAACAAACTGGCGTAGAAGGCCCTGGCCCTTCCGCGCATCTCCGCCGGGTCCGTGAGGGGGGTGCCGTCCTCCGCCAAGAGGCAGGTGACGTGCTTTTTAGCCCCCCTCCTTTTCTCCAGGGCATAGAAGAAACGGGAGCCGCGATCCATCTCCCGAAGGAGGTGGATGCGAGATCGAACAAAAGCGCCCCGGGCTCTGTGATCTTCCAGGGCCCGGAGCTCCTCCCGCTTCTCCCGGTACGCCTCGCGGAGGAGTGGATCCTCGGGGGCGGACGCCAGGCGCCCCTCCAGCTTCAACACCTCCCGTTCCAACTGCTCTATCGCCGCATCCCTCCGCCGGCTGGCGCCCCGGGAGTAGTCACGGCAGAAGAGCCGGGCGCGCACCTTCCCCACGTCCCACCAGCGCCGCGCCGAGGGAAAGGCGGGCCGCTGCCCCCGCCAGGCCTGCCAGAACTCCCGGAAGGACGCCACGAAGCCCGCATCCTCCAGCAGGCTATTGTTGAAGTGCCAGTAGGCCGGCCCCAGCCTCTCCGCCGTCAGAGAGGCTTTCACGGCCACCAAATGGTGGTCCGTGAACGGGGCCGGCCGGACGCTGGAGGAGTGGGCTCGTGCCAGATGGAATCGCGAAAGGTAGATGCGATCCAACCGGGAGTGGCTCGACCGCTCGTTCCCCACCCGGACGTAAGTGAAGGTGGTACTGTCGTCCGGGTGGTGGTCCCGCCAGACGTCCACCAGGGAGTGATGTTCCACAATCTCCCTGAGGACGTCCGCCGCGGCCTGGCAGTTCGCGAGTCCTACACGGTCCCGGTCATCGAGGATGGTGTTAAAGTCCCCGCCCAGGACCAGGCACTCGCGAGGATCCAAAGTGCCGAGGAAGGTGGCCGCCTGCCGATAAAAGGTGACCTGGTCCGGGCCCGCGTTCGGGGCGTAGACGTTGACGAGGTTCAACGTCTGCCCCTCCACGCGGGCCCGGACGTGCAGCAGGCGGCCCGGGACAACCTCGGCGGTCCCCAGCACCTCGGGCCGTAGGGCAGGGGAGAACAGGGTGACCACCCCGGCCGAGCGAGCGCTGAGGTGGCTAAAATACACCCCGTCCCCCCACTCCAGCCGCCAGCCAGCCTCGACGGCTGGAGTCGTGTGGGTCTCCTGCAGGAAAACCACCGAGTACCCCCCCTCCCGGAGGAAGGAGAGCACCCGGCTCCTGCGGAGACCCGCCCTACAGCCCCGGGCGTTCAGTGTCGCGATGGTGGCGTAAGTCATACTGAGGGCTGGGGTGGATCCTTGCGGGCAGGTGAGTCGGCGGCCCCCCGCGGGCCCGGCAGCAGACCGCTCCCCGACCCGAAGGTCAGGAGAGAGTCTCGAAACTTGCGGGCCCGGCGGAAGGCCGCGTCGTCCTGCCTATCGGCCCCTCTCCCCTGCTGCAACAAGGCTCTAGTGGCCTGAAGGATGGAATGAAAGTCCCCCCAGCGCTGGAGGGCGAGCTGCACCTTTCCTCTTGCCCCGCGGTTGTCCGCGAGGAATTGGCGCAGCTCGCTCCTCAGCGCCGAGGGGGAACCGGGGTTTTCCTCCGTCCGGGCCCCCAGGTGGAGCTCACGGGCCACGGAGGCGGGCAGACAGGGGTCCGATCCCCGTCGCTGCGCCGACACGGCTGGCGCCGAGCTGCCCGCCCCCGACCCCGGCAAGGGAGGAGGCGGCGGAGGGAACACGGCAGCCCCTAACAGATCGGGGACTGGGGATACAAAAACAACCCCCCGAGGGCCGCCCATAGCTAGCGGGAATGAGACGGCCCTCGCGGGGGTGGCACTAGCGGACATTTGGGGAGGTGGTAGGGGTGAATCGGGTGACACGGCCGGGGCCGGGATGGGAAAAGGGTGGGGGGACAGCAACGGAGGGGTGTTTTCCACGGTAGGGGTGGGGGGGAGGGTGGGCTCTAGGCTGGATGATGGGTCAGGGTTGGGGAAAGGGGCAGACATGGGGGTAGGAGAGGGATCGGGAACAGGGGAGGGTTCGGTACCGGAGATGGGTTCGTAAAGGGCAGAAGCGGGGGTGGGGGGAGGATCGGGACGTGGGGGGGCATCGGAATCCCAGGCAGGGTCTGGGAAGGGGTCCCCCGTGGCCATTCCACCAGGCTGTGGCGCTTCCCGGATGGGGACCTGGGGGTCGGGATCAGGAACTGGGGGGTCCGCGCCGACGCCGGGCTCAGATGGAAAAGCTAGTATTAGTGCCTCGGCGTCGGCCAGTATGGTATCTTGTGGTGGGCCCCCAACGGGAAGGGAGGATGACCGCCCCACCCCGGTTACTGGAGGGGGGGCACCCTCAGCCCCTGGACTCGGTCGCTCGGCGCCAGCTGTCGCCCCGGGGGGCTCGGCAGCATCCGTTCCGGCGCTCGAGTCGGCCGGGCCAGTGGGCAGTATCAGGGGTGCCCCGAGCGTGAGGATGGGGTCGGCCACCTGGGACACGGGGTTGGGGAGAGGAGGGGGCGGCGCCACGGAGTCGCCGCCCAGACCGAGGCCCGCTGGCGGAGGGTCGTCCTCCCCCTGGGTGAGCGGGGTCAGACCCAGGGCCTCGATCTCCTCAAAGATGGAGCTCAACTCCATCCCCTCGGCCCCGGAGCCTTCCCCTCCGGCCACCAAGGCACCAATTACCTCGGCGGGGACGGAAGGGGGGGCAATTGGAGCCTGGGCCGGGGGGGCTCCATCAGAGGCCTCCTCGTGGATAGGCTCCTCAGGGGGGACATGGTTGTCCCCCCTCGCTGCCACGGCTTCCTCGGCCGGCGCCTCCTGCTGACGCTCGCCGGGGGGGATTTTGACAGCGCTGGCCCCCCTCGGGATCTTTCGGGGGGCCTTCCCGCCCTCCGCATCGGAGGGGGGAGAGGAAGCCCGCGAACGGCGGGCTTTGCGCTTCCCCCGGACGAGCGTCCAGTCCTCCGAGGTGGAGGTGGAGGGCTGGTCAGCAGGGGCAAGGCTGGGGGGCACGTTTGATTTTCGGGGAGGGCGTTGTGGCAAAGGAGGGAAGGAGGGGGATACCTCCACCTGGGGAGGGCCCTCTCCCTTGCCCGGCGGCAACCGCGCCACCCTCTCCTCCTCGGGCCCCGCAGGGACAGATTGAGTAGAGGCGGGGCCTGCCTGCCCGCTCGGGCACGTCGGAGGGGGCGCCTCCGGCTCCCGAGCAGGGCCGTCGGTTGGAGGAGGGGCGGCCGCGGAGGCCAGACTACCAGGGGGACTGGCGGTGGTGGGGCCAATGTCCTCACGGACCCCGGAGGTCCCGGACGCCTCCCCCGACCGGGCCAAGGGACAGTCCCTCCGGACGTGCCCCGTCGCCCGGCAGAGGAAGCACCGGGTCACCCCCGAGGAGTAGTGGACTCGATAGAGAGCCCCCTGGTAGGGCACCATAAAGGACCCCTCGAGCGCCTCCCCGCCACGCGCCGCCGGCGGCAGTTGCAGCTGTACCTGCCGGCGGAAGGATAGGACGTGGCGGAGGGCGGGGTCCTTGCAGCCCAGCGGGAGAGGGCTGATGGTCGAGATGGGCTTCCCCAGAGTGGAGAGGGAAGGTAACAGGGCGGCATTAGGGAGGAAGGGCGGGACGGAGGTAAGGACCACCCGTACGCCCAGGTCCTCCAGAGGTTCGAGGGGCACGTGCACGCCCCCCACCGCCAGGCCCCTCTCCACCGCCTCCTGGGCGGCGGCCTCCGAGGCAAGGAAGAACACCGCCTTGCCGTACATCTTAGAGGCCGCCACCACGGCCGAGGCCCCCACCACCCTCGCCATCGCCCGCACATAGGTTTCCATGTGGGGCGAGGCGGCGACCAGGAGGCAGCGGACGCCGTGCCTCCTGGTCATGGCGGGAAAGGGGCCCCGGCCGCCAGGGATGGAGCTGGAGGCGGCAGTCGGGGCGGATGACCCGGCACGTGGGGGGGCGGCAGCGGCCACCTGGGCGTACGCTCTGGGGGCTGTAGGTGGATCGCCCCCAGAGCCGGTGGGGGGAACAGCAGGGAGGGGGGGAGCTGCAGCCGGTGTCGGGGCTACAGCGGGCGGGGCAGTTTTGGCCACGGAGGGGTCGGCTTTCCGGGCCGGGCCCTTGCCTTTCTTCCCTCCCCGATTTTTCTTGCCGGCCGAGGCAGAGGATCCACCCTTGTCAGGGGGGGCAGCAGCCGTGGCAGCAGCAGAGCTCGGGTCGGGGGTAGGGAGGTCGGCCGCAGCAGTTGCTTGGGCCGATGGCACTGATGGGACCGAGGGACCATCAGGGACGGGGGTCTCCTCCATCCTGGGGAGTGGGTGGAGGGAGGTGCAAATGGCAAACTGTGGGCGGGGGGGGGGGCGGGGGTTAACCACTCCTCCCCACCAAACAGCAGGCGGGGGCGGAGGGCATCAATGGAAGGAGGGGGGGGGTTGGAAGGAGGGGGGGCACTGGGTCCAAGGAAGGGCAACCGTAAAAGGGAAGGGTTAGCAGCCACTCCTCCCTGCTGAGACTAGGGCAGAGGAGGAGGGCGCTATTGCAAGGGAGGGGGCACGCGAGGGAAAAGGGGGGGTACACAATTGGGGAGGAGGAGAGGGAGAGGGAAGGAGGGGGAGGGGGGGAACCAACCACTCCCTCCCACTAACTGATTTCAGGGAGGGAGGGCTCTACCAGGAGTAGTAGACTGGAAACCTAAGAGGCCAGCAACCTGTCCTCCCTGCAAGGCTGGAAGCAGAGGAGGAGGGTGCTGGCAGGGCAGGCAATGAACAAGGTGATGGGTGCAGGGCGGGGGCCGGCTCCTCCGGCTGCACTGGGGTACAAGAAGGACTATGGGGCTGTTGAGCGGCAGGGGTGATGTGAAGGGAGGGTAACTAAAAAGGGGGGGAGGGAGGCACAAGCGCTCGGGCAGGGGGCAGAGCTCTGGGTGGGGCTACAGGACTTCTGGGGGGGTGGGGGAGGAGGGGCATCGGGTTAGCAGGGCAGGATAGGGCAGTAGGGGCTGGGAGACAGAGCACTAGCTGAATGTGGGCGGGGCAGGTGAAAACAAACTAAAGCTGAGCTGGTCAGCAAACTGAGGAGGGGAGAAGGGAACAGGACTGGCTAACAGAGTGGGGAACAGGGCAAGGGAACCAAGGTAAGGGGGGGGGCTCCCAACCTAACACTGCTGAGGGAAGGGGGCCGGGGCCAAGTCCAAGGGAGGGGGGGGGGAAGCTCGCCCACAAGCGCTTGTGGGAGGCTCAGTCCTCGCCCACTGCCGCAGCAAAGACAGTCCCAGGTGGCACAAACAGGGGGGGAACAGCCAGCCCCACCGAGGGGCGCTTCCTTGGTGGTGTAGGGGTTGGTGGAGGGGGTTGTGGGGCAGGTGGTATGGGGGGGGGGCAGCTGGACTAGGGGGAGGGCTCTATGCCTCTCCCCCAGCCCCCCTCCTGGTGTCTCTGTCCACCACCACCCCAGGAGCAGATAAAAAGCTCGGTTCTTGCAAACAAACCCCCTCCACAGTCCAACCGGCAGTCCTTGTCCTCCTCGGTGGGGTGCAGGTAGTCAGCAGCAGCAACAGCAGGCGGGGAGCAGCCAGGTGGGGCAGGCCTCCGGGTGGTGGGTGCTGGTGGGGTCCTCCTTCTCCGGAGCAGTGGAGGAGGGGAGAGGAAGGGCAGCCGGCAGGCCCCCCCTCTCCCCTCAGGCAGCAGCAGCAGCAGCAGCAAGTGGTGGTGAGAAGCAGCAGCAGCAGTGGTGGCTGGAGCAGTGTCCAGGGAAGCAGGCCTCAGCAGGCAGGAGGGCGGCTGGGTGGGTGGGGAGGGCTCCGGCTGGTGCAGGAGCAGGAGCGGGAGCGGGGGCGGGGGGAGAAGGGGGAGAGCAGCTTCTGCACCCTGCTGCCTCTCCTCCTCCTCCTCCTTCCCAGGAGTTGCAGTGGGGCAGGGGAATGGCACCCACAGAGCCCGAGTGCAGAGAGGCCTATTTGAAATCATGGGATGGTGGGCGGGCGAAGCCCGCCCACCTTCTAAAAGCCCCTCCCCAACCTTATGGGAGGGACACTGGACCCATGTTCAATTGATTTCTTGGGACAAATAATGACTAAAGGATCAAGAAGTGCGGGCTAGAGGTTCAAAATAAGGGAGCCGGATGGGGACACCGAGCAGAGAACCCCGGACAGCGCCCACTGCTCCTCAAAGCTGTCGATGGAGCCAGTGGACGCCGCCCAGAGGAACTCTGCCCGGATTCGTGACACGAGGGAGGAGCGGAAATAGGCCCCACAGTCGCAGAGAACCCCCTCGTCTAGCATCCTCCTCCTGCTGTTGTAGATGGCAACTTTCGCCAAGGCCAGGAGGAGGTTGACGAGGAGGTCTCGCGACTTTGTGGGGCCACGGATTGGGTGTGCATAAATAAAAAGGTGAGGGGAAAAGTGCAGCCAGAACCTCAATAAGAGGTTCTGGAGGAGCCGGAATAGGGGCTGCAACCTGGCGCATTCAAGGTAGGCGTGCGCCAGGTTCTCCCTCACGCCGCAAAAGGGGCAGGTGTCTGGGATAGGGGTGAACCGCGCCAAGTACACGCCCGTGCTCACGGCTCCGTGGAGGAGCCGCCAACTGATGTCCCCGACGGGCCGCGGAATTAAGGTCGAATAAACGCTGGCCCATCGGGGTTCCCCACCCTCTATAGGTCTGAGGTAGTCCCGCCACTTTGTATCGGGGCGGGACACGAGGGTGGGGAAATGCAAAGCGTGGAGCACGAGCGTGTACAGCTGTTCCCTGGGCGCGGTCCGGAAACAGACCGGCTGCAGATTTTGCAGCCGGCTGGGGGTCCAAGGGTGGGGAGGCCGGGGGGGCCCGCGGGACAGGGGCCCAATAAAGAGGGACGGAGGCTTTGCAGGAGGGGAGGGGCGGAGCGTTCCCTCTCGCAGGGCTCTCTGTAGGAGATCGCGAGCGGGCTGCGACAAAGCCGCCTTCACCTCCTGGAGTAGGCGCAGGGGGGTTCGAAGGGTGGAGAGCCCCATGCGTTGAGCGAGCGCTCGGGGATCCACCCAGTCCCCCCTGTCGTAGTCCAGGAGGTCCCCGACCATGGTGGTTTCTGCCAGGATCAGCCTTCGGCGCACCGAGGGAGACTCCGCCACCTGCACGCACAAGGCTGGATTGTGGAGCAGGGGCTCCGCGAGGAGGTCTGCTCCCTCGGAGGCCACAACGGACCTGGTCGCCGAGAAGAGCTTCCAGGTCTGGAGGAGGTCCTGGTAGAATTCCGGCAGTTCTGAGAGGTCTCGCGGAAGACCCCTCGGGTGGATAAAAAAGAGCTGCCGGTCGTATCGGAGCCCTCGGAGGCGGCGGAGGAAGGCGTGCCCCAAAATGCTCCATGCCGGACTACCTGCACTAAAGAGGAGTCTCTGCAGGGCCTGGAGGCGGAAGGTCCGGACCTGGCTGCGCACGCAGACCAGGCCCTGGCCCCCCTCCTCCAGGGGGAGGGACAAGACCCCTGCAGAGACCCAGTGCAGTCCCGGCCAAAGGAACCCCAAAGCTGCCCTCTGGAGCTTGGCCGGGACCTCCGGGTGCGGGCGCAGGGTGTTGAGCCGGTGCCAGAGCATGGACAGGACCAGCTGATTGAGCACCAGCGCCCTCCCACGAAGGGAGAGGCACCGGAGCAGTCCTGTCCATCTCCGCAGCCGCTCACCCACCCTGGCCTCCAAACCTTGCCAGTTTTCCGGCGGCGAAGGATGCGTGGCGGATAAATAGACGCCCAGATAGAGCAGCGGACCCGCGCTCCACCTGATGGCCTGAAGCGCGGGTGGGAGGGAGCCGGCCCGCCACCCGTCCCCGACCACCAGGCCAGAGCTCTTGACCCAGTTGACCCGGGCGGAGGAGGCTGCCGAGTAGACGGCTTGGCAAGCCTCCACCCGCGCCAGGTCGCCCGGGTCCCGGACCACGAGGAGCACGTCATCGGCGTACGCCGACAGGACCAGCCGCAGCTCCGGCTCCCGAAGCACCAACCCCGTCAACCTCCTACGGAGGAGACAGAGGAAGGGCTCGATCGCCAGAGCGTACAGCTGGCCCGACAGCGGACACCCCTGACGCACCCCCCGCCCGAAGCTGACCGGCTCGGTCAGGGTCCAGTTGAGCCTGACCAGACACTCCGCGAGGGCGTACAGCACCCGGAGAAAACCCACAAACCGGGGCCCGAAGCCGAAGGCCTGCAGGGTGCCCAGGAGATACCCGTGGTCCATCCTGTCGAACGCCTTCTCCTGGTCCAGGGACAGGAGGGCGAACGACAAGCCATCCCTACGCCCGAGCTCCAAGAGATCCCGGACCAAATACAAGTTATCGAATATACTACGGCCCGGGACGGTGTAGGTCTGGTCGGGATGGATCACGTCCGCCAGCACGGACCGCAGTCGCAGCGAGATGGCTTTTGCTACGATCTTGTAGTCCGTGCTGAGGAGCGAGACGGGACGCCAATTCCGTAGGTCGCGGAGGTCCCCCTTCTTCGGCAGCAAGGCGAGCACCGCTCGCCTGCACGACAGAGGGAGGACCCCGCTCTCCAAGGACTCGGCCCAGACGGTGACGAGGTCCGGGCCGAGGACGTCCCAGAACACGCGGTAGAACTCCACGGTCAGCCCGTCCATGCCCGGGGTTTTATTGTTGGGCATGAGACGGAGGGCTTCCGAGAACTCGGCCAGAGTGAGAGGCAGCTCCAGCCGGTCTCGGTCGCCCGCGCTGACCGTCGGGAGCTCGGTCCAGAGCGCCCTGCAGGCGTCGGCTTCGGTCGGATCCGGGGAGAACAAACTGGCGTAGAAGGCCCTGGCCCTTCCGCGCATCTCCGCCGGGTCCGTGAGGGGGGTGCCGTCCTCCGCCAAGAGGCAGGTGACGTGCTTTTTAGCCCCCCTCCTTTTCTCCAGGGCATAGAAGAAACGGGAGCCGCGATCCATCTCCCGAAGGAGGTGGATGCGAGATCGAACAAAAGCGCCCCGGGCTCTGTGATCTTCCAGGGCCCGGAGCTCCTCCCGCTTCCCCCGGTACGCCTCGCGGAGGAGTGGATCCTCGGGGGCGGACGCCAGGCGCCCCTCCAGCTTCAACACCTCCCGTTCCAACTGCTCTATCGCCGCATCCCTCCGCCGGCTGGCGCCCCGGGAGTAGTCACGGCAGAAGAGCCGGGCGCGCACCTTCCCCACGTCCCACCAGCGCCGCGCCGAGGGAAAGGCGGGCCGCTGCCCCCGCCAGGCCTGCCAGAACTCCCGGAAGGACGCCACGAAGCCCGCATCCTCCAGCAGGCTATTGTTGAAGTGCCAGTAGGCCGGCCCCAGCCTCTCCGCCGTCAGAGAGGCTTTCACGGCCACCAAATGGTGGTCCGTGAACGGGGCCGGCCGGACGCTGGAGGAGTGGGCTCGTGCCAGATGGAATCGCGAAAGGTAGATGCGATCCAACCGGGAGTGGCTCGACCGCTCGTTCCCCACCCGGACGTAAGTGAAGGTGGTACTGTCGTCCGGGTGGTGGTCCCGCCAGACGTCCACCAGGGAGTGATGTTCCACAATCTCCCTGAGGACGTCCGCCGCGGCCTGGCAGTTCGCGAGTCCTACACGGTCCCGGTCATCGAGGATGGTGTTAAAGTCCCCGCCCAGGACCAGGCACTCGCGAGGATCCAAGGTGCCGAGGAAGGTGGCCGCCTGCCGATAAAAGGTGACCTGGTCCGGGCCCGCGTTCGGGGCGTAGACGTTGACGAGGTTCAACGTCTGCCCCTCCACGCGGGCCCGGACGTGCAGCAGGCGGCCCGGGACAACCTCGGCGGTCCCCAGCACCTCGGGCCGTAGGGCAGGGGAGAACAGGGTGACCACCCCGGCCGAGCGAGCGCTGAGGTGGCTAAAATACACCCCGTCCCCCCACTCCAGCCGCCAGCCAGCCTCGACGGCTGGAGTCGTGTGGGTCTCCTGCAGGAAAACCACCGAGTACCCCCCCTCCCGGAGGAAGGAGAGCACCCGGCTCCTGCGGAGACCCGCCCTACAGCCCCGGGCGTTCAGTGTCGCGATGGTGGCGTAAGTCATACTGAGGGCTGGGGTGGATCCTTGCGGGCAGGTGAGTCGGCGGCCCCCCGCGGGCCCGGCAGCAGACCGCTCCCCGACCCGAAGGTCAGGAGAGAGTCTCGAAACTTGCGGGCCCGGCGGAAGGCCGCGTCGTCCTGCCTATCGGCCCCTCTCCCCTGCTGCAACAAGGCTCTAGTGGCCTGAAGGATGGAGTGAAAGTCCCCCCAGCGCTGGAGGGCGAGCTGCACCTTTCCTCTTGCCCCGCGGTTGTCCGCGAGGAATTGGCGCAGCTCGCTCCTCAGCGCCGAGGGGGAACCGGGGTTTTCCTCCGTCCGGGCCCCCAGGTGGAGCTCACGGGCCACGGAGGCGGGCAGACAGGGGTCCGATCCCCGTCGCTGCGCCGACACGGCTGGCGCCGAGCTGCCCGCCCCCGACCCCGGCAAGGGAGGAGGCGGCGGAGGGAACACGGCAGCCCCTAACAGATCGGGGACTGGGGATACAAAAACAACCCCCCGAGGGCCGCCCATAGCTAGCGGGAATGAGACGGCCCTCGCGGGGGTGGCACTAGCGGACATTTGGGGAGGTGGTAGGGGTGAATCGGGTGACACGGCCGGGGCCGGGATGGGAAAAGGGTGGGGGGACAGCAACGGAAGGGTGTTTTCCACGGTAGGGGTGGGGGGGAGGGTGGGCTCTAGGCTGGATGATGGGTCAGGGTTGGGGAAAGGGGCAGACATGGGGGTAGGAGAGGGATCGGGAACAGGGGAGGGTTCGGTACCGGAGATGGGTTCGTAAAGGGCAGAAGCGGGGGTGGGGGGAGGATCGGGACGTGGGGGGGCATCGGAATCCCAGGCAGGGTCTGGGAAGGGGTCTCCCGTGGCCATTCCACCAGGCTGCGGCGCTTCCCGGATGGGGACCTGGGGGTCGGGATCAGGAACGGGGGGGTCCGCGCCGACGCCGGGCTCAGATGGAAAAGCTAGTATTAGTGCCTCGGCGTCGGCCAGTATGGTATCTTGTGGTGGGCCCCCAACGGGAAGGGAGGATGACCGCCCCACCCCGGTTACTGGAGGGGGGGCACCCTCAGCCCCTGGACTCGGTCGCTCGGCGCCAGCTGTCGCCCCGGGGGGCTCGGCAGCATCCGTTCCGGCGCTCGAGTCGGCCGGGCCAGTGGGCAGTATCAGGGGTGCCCCGAGCGTGAGGATGGGGTCGGCCACCTGGGACACGGGGTTGGGGAGAGGAGGGGGCGGCGCCACGGAGTCGCCGCCCAGACCGAGGCCCGCTGGCGGAGGGTCGTCCTCCCCCTGGGTGAGCGGGGTCAGACCCAGGGCCTCGATCTCCTCAAAGATGGAGCTCAACTCCATCCCCTCGGCCCCGGAGCCTTCCCCTCCGGCCGCCAAGGCACCAATTACCTCGGCGGGGACGGAAGGGGGGGCAATTGGAGCCTGGGCCGGGGGGGCTCCATCAGAGGCCTCCTCGTGGATAGGCTCCTCAGGGGGGACTTCATCGTCCCCCCTCGCTGCCACGGCTTCCTCGGCCGGCGCCTCCTGCTGACGCTCGCCGGGGGGGATCTTGACGGCGCTGGCCCCTCTCGGGATCTTTCGGGGGGCCTTCCCGCCCTCCGCATCGGAGGGGGGAGAGGAAGCCCGCGAACGGCGGGCTTTGCGCTTCCCCCGGACGAGCGTCCAGTCCTCCGAGGTGGAGGTGGAGGGCTGGTCAGCAGGGGCAAGGCCGGGGGGCACGTTTGATTTTCGGGGAGGGCGTTGTGGCAAAGGAGGGAAGGAGGGGGCTACCTCCACCTGGGGAGGGCCCTCTCCCTTGCCCGGCGGCAACCGCGCCACCCTCTCCTCCTCGGGCCCCGCAGGGACAGATTGAGTAGAGGCGGGGCCCGCCTGCCCGCTCGGGCACGTCGGGGGGGGCGCCTCCGGCTCCCGAGCAGGGCCGTCGGTTGGAGGAGGGGCGGCCGCGGAGGCCAGACTACCAGGGGGACTGGCGGTGGTGGGGCCAATGTCCTCACGGACCCCGGAGGTCCCGGACGCCTCCCCCGACCGGGCCAAGGGACAGTCCCTCCGGACGTGCCCCGTCGCCCGGCAGAGGAAGCACCGGGTCTCCCCCGAGGAGTAGTGGACTCGATAGAGAGCCCCCTGGTAGGGCACCATAAAGGACCCCTCGAGCGCCTCCCCGCCACGCGCCGCCGGCGGCAGTTGCAGCTGTACCTGCCGGCGGAAGGATAGGACGTGGCGGAGGGCGGGGTCCTTGCAGCCCAGCGGGAGAGGGCTGATGGTCGAGATGGGCTTCCCCAGAGTGGAGAGGGAAGGTAACAGGGCGGCATTAGGGAGGAAGGGCGGGACGGAGGTAAGGACCACCCGTACGCCCAGGTCCTCCAGAGGTTCGAGGGGCACGTGCACGCCCCCCACCGCCAGGCCCCTCTCCACCGCCTCCTGGGCGGCGGCCTCCGAGGCAAGGAAGAACACCGCCTTGCCGTACATCTTAGAGGCCGCCACCACGGCCGAGGCCCCCACCACCCTCGCCATCGCCCGCACGTAGGTTTCCATGTGGGGCGAGGCGGCGACCAGGAGGCAGCGGACGCCGTGCCTCCTGGTCATGGCGGGAAAGGGGCCCCGGCCGCCAGGGATGGAGCTGGAGGCGGCAGTCGGGGCGGATGACCCGGCACGTGGGGGGGCGGCAGCGGCCACCTGGGCGTACGCTCTGGGGGCTGGAGGTGGATCGCCCCCAGAGCCGGTGGGGGGAACAGCAGGGAGGGGGGGAGCTGCAGCCGGTGTCGGGGCTGCAGCGGGCGGGGCAGTTTTGGCCACGGAGGGGTCGGCTTTCCGGGCCGGGCCCTTGCCTTTCTTCCCTCCCCGATTTTTCTTGCCGGCCGAGGCAGAGGATCCACCCTTGTCAGGGGGGGCAGCAGCCGTGGCAGCAGCAGAGCTCGGGTCGGGGGTAGGGAGGTCGGCCGCAGCAGTTGCTTGGGCCGACGGCACTGATGGGACCGAGGGACCATCAGGGACGGGGGTCTCCTCCATCCTGGGGAGTGGGTGGAGGGAGGTGCAAATGGCAAACTGTGGGCGGGGGGGGCAGGGGTTAACCACTCCTCCCCACCAAACAGCAGGCAGGGGCGGAGGGCATCAATGGAAGGGGGGGGGGGTTGGAAGGAGGGGGGGCACTGGGTCCAAGGAAGGGCAACCGTAAAAGGGAAGGGTTAGCAGCCACTCCTCCCTGCTGAGACTAGGGCAGAGGAGGAGGGCGCTATTGCAAGGGAAGGGGCACGCGAGGGAAAAGGGGGGGTACACAATTGGGGAGTGGGAGAGGGAAGGAGGGGGAGTGGGGGAACCAACCACTCCCTCCCACTAACTGATTTCAGGGAGGGAGGGTTCTACCAGGGGTAGTAGACTGGAAACCTAAAAGGCCAGCAACCTGTCCTCCCTGCAAGGCTGGAAGCAGGGGGGAGGGTGCTGGCAGGGCAGGCAATGAACAAGGTAATGGGTGCAGGGCGGGGGCCGGCTCCTCCGGCTGCACTGGGGTACAAGAAGGACTATGGGGCTGTTGAGCGGCAGGGGTGATGTGAAGGGAGGGTAACTAAAAAGGGGGGGCACAAGCGCTCGGGCTGGGGGGCAAAGCTCTGGGTGGGGCTACAGGACTTGGGGGGGGGGTGGGGGAGGAGGGGCATTGGGTTAGCAGGGCAGGATAGGGCAGTAGGGACTGGGAGACAGAGCACTAGCTGAATGTGGGCGGGGCAGGTGAAAACAAACTGAAGCTGAGCTGGTCAGCAAACTGAGGAGGGGAGAAGGGAACAGAACTGGCTAACAGAGTGGGGAGCAGGGCAAGGAAACCAAAGGTAAGGGGAGGCCCCAACCTGACACTGCTGAGGGAAGGGGGCCAAGTCCAAGGGAGGGGGGGGGGAAGCTCGCCCACAAGCGCTTGTGGGAGGCTCAGTCCTCGCCCACTGCCGCAGCAAAGACAGTCCCAGGTGGCACAAACAGGGGGGAACAGCCAGCCCCACCGAGGGGCGCTTCCTTGGTGGTGTAGGGGTTGGTGGAGGGGGTTGTGGGGCAGGTGGTATGGGGGGGGGGGCAGCTGGACTAGGGGGAGGGCTCTATGCCTCTCCCCCAGCCCCCCTCCTGGTGTCTCTGTCCACCACCACCCCAGGAGCAGATAAAAAGCTCAGTTCTTGCAAACAAACCCCCTCCACAGTCCAACCGGCAGTCCTTGTCCTCCTCGGTGGGGTGCAGGTAGTCAGCAGCAGCAACAGCAGGCGGGGAGCAGCCAGGTGGGGCAGGCCTCCGGGTGGTGGGTGCTGGTGGGGTCCTCCTTCTCCGGAGCAGTGGAGGAGGGGAGAGGAAGGGCAGCCGGCAGGCCCCCCCTCTCCCCTCAGGCAGCAGCAGCAGCAGCAGCAAGTGGTGGTGAGAAGCAGCAGCAGCAGTGGTGGCTGGAGCAGTGTCCAGGGAAGCAGGCCTCAGCAGGCAGGAGGGCGGCTGGGTGGGTAGGGAGGGCTCCGGCTGGTGCAGGAGCAGGAGCGGGAGCGGGGGCGGGGGGAGAAGGGGGAGAGCAGCTTCTGCACCCTGCTGCCTCTCCTCCTCCTCCTCTTTCCCAGGAGTTGCAGTGGGGCAGGGGAATGGCACCCACAGAGCCCGAGTGCAGAGAGGCCTATTTGAAATCATGGGATGGTGGGCGGGCGAAGCCCGCCCACCTTCTAAAAGCCCCTCCCCAACCTTATGGGAGGGACACTGGACCCATGTTCAATTGATTTCTTGGGACAAATAATGACTAAAGGATCAAGAAGTGCGGGCTAGAGGTTCAAAATAAGGGAGCCGGATGGGGACACCGAGCAGAGAACCCCGGACAGCGCCCACTGCTCCTCAAAGCTGTCGATGGAGCCAGTGGACGCCGCCCAGAGGAACTCTGCCCGGATTCGTGACACGAGGGAGGAGCGGAAATAGGCCCCACAGTCGCAGAGAACCCCCTCGTCTAGCATCCTCCTCCTGCTGTTGTAGATGGCAACTTTCGCCAAGGCCAGGAGGAGGTTGACGAGGAGGTCTCGCGACTTTGTGGGGCCACGGATTGGGTGTGCATAAATAAAAAGGTGAGGGGAAAAGTGCAGCCAGAACCTCAATAAGAGGTTCTGGAGGAGCCGGAATAGGGGCTGCAACCTGGCGCATTCAAGGTAGGCGTGCGCCAGGTTCTCCCTCACGCCACAAAAGGGGCAGGTGTCTGGGATAGGGGTGAACCGCGCCAAGTACACGCCCGTGCTCACGGCTCCGTGGAGGAGCCGCCAACTGATGTCCCCGACGGGCCGCGGAATTAAGGTCGAATAAACGCTGGTCCATCGGGGTTCCCCACCCTCCATGGGTCTGAGGTAGTCCCGCCACTTTGTATCGGGGCGGGACACGAGGGTGGGGAAATGCAAAGCGTGGAGCACGAGCGTGTACAGCTGTTCCCTGGGCGCGGTCCGGAAACAGACCGGCTGCAGATTTTGCAGCCGGCTGGGGGTCCAAGGGTGGGGAGGCCGGGGGGGCCCGCGGGACAGGGGCCCAATAAAGAGGGACGGAGGCTTTGCAGGAGGGGAGGGGCGGAGCGTTCCCTCTCGCAGGGCTCTCTGTAGGAGATCGCGAGCGGGCTGCGACAAAGCCGCCTTCACCTCCTGGAGTAGGCGCAGGGGGGTTCGAAGGGTGGAGAGCCCCATGCGTTGAGCGAGCGCTCGGGGATCCACCCAGTCCCCCCTGTCGTAGTCCAGGAGGTCCCCGACCATGGTGGTTTCTGCCAGGATCAGCCTTCGGCGCACCGAGGGAGACTCCGCCACCTGCACGCACAAGGCTGGATTGTGGAGCAGGGGCTCCGCGAGGAGGTCTGCTCCCTCGGAGGCCACAACGGACCTGGTCGCCGAGAAGAGCTTCCAGGTCTGGAGGAGGTCCTGGTAGAATTCCGGCAGTTCTGAGAGGTCTCGCGGAAGACCCCTCGGGTGGATAAAAAAGAGCTGCCGGTCGTATCGGAGCCCTCGGAGGCGGCGGAGGAAGGCGTGCCCCAAAATGCTCCATGCCGGACTACCTGCACTAAAGAGGAGTCTCTGCAGGGCCTGGAGGCGGAAGGTCCGGACCTGGCTGCGCACGCAGACCAGGCCCTGGCCCCCCTCCTCCAGGGGGAGGGACAAGACCCCTGCAGAGACCCAGTGCAGTCCCGGCCAAAGGAACCCCAAAGCTGCCCTCTGGAGCTTGGCCGGGACCTCCGGGTGCGGGCGCAGGGTGTTGAGCCGGTGCCAGAGCATGGACAGGACCAGCTGATTGAGCACCAGCGCCCTCCCACGAAGGGAAAGGCACCGGAGCAGTCCTGTCCATCTCCGCAGCCGCTCACCCACCCTGGCCTCCAAACCTTGCCAGTTTTCCGGCGGCGAAGGATGCGTGGCGGATAAATAGACGCCCAGATAGAGCAGCGGACCCGCGCTCCACCTGATGGCCTGAAGCGCGGGTGGGAGGGAGCCGGCCCGCCACCCGTCCCCGACCACCAGGCCAGAGCTCTTGACCCAGTTGACCCGGGCGGAGGAGGCTGCCGAGTAGACGGCTTGGCAAGCCTCCACCCGCGCCAGGTCGCCCGGGTCCCGGACCACGAGGAGCAAGTCATCGGCGTACGCCGACAGGACCAGCCGCAGCTCCGGCTCCCGAAGCACCAACCCCGTCAACCTCCTACGGAGGAGACAGAGGAAGGGCTCGATCGCCAGAGCGTACAGCTGGCCCGACAGCGGACACCCCTGACGCACCCCCCGCCCGAAGCTGACCGGCTCGGTCAGGGTCCAGTTGAGCCTGACCAGACACTCCGCGAGGGCGTACAGCACCCGGAGAAAACCCACAAACCGGGGCCCGAAGCCGAAGGCCTGCAGGGTGCCCAGGAGATACCCGTGGTCCATCCTGTCGAACGCCTTCTCCTGGTCCAGGGACAGGAGGGCGAACGACAAGCCATCCCTACGCCCGAGCTCCAAGAGATCCCGGACCAAATACAAGTTATCGAATATACTACGGCCCGGGACGGTGTAGGTCTGGTCGGGATGGATCACGTCCGCCAGCACGGACCGCAGTCGCAGCGAGATGGCTTTTGCTACGATCTTGTAGTCCGTGCTGAGGAGCGAGACGGGACGCCAATTCCGTAGGTCGCGGAGGTCCCCCTTCTTCGGCAGCAAGGCGAGCACCGCTCGCCTGCACGACAGAGGGAGGACCCCGCTCTCCAAGGACTCGGCCCAGACGGTGACGAGGTCCGGGCCGAGGACGTCCCAGAACACGCGGTAGAACTCCACGGTCAGCCCGTCCATGCCCGGGGTTTTATTGTTGGGCATGAGACGGAGGGCTTCCGAGAACTCGGCCAGAGTGAGAGGCAGCTCCAGCCGGTCTCGGTCGCCCGCGCTGACCGTCGGGAGCTCGGTCCAGAGCGCCCTGCAGGCGTCGGCTTCGGTCGGATCCGGGGAGAACAAACTGGCGTAGAAGGCCCTGGCCCTTCCGCGCATCTCCGCCGGGTCCGTGAGGGGGGTGCCGTCCTCCGCCAAGAGGCAGGTGACGTGCTTTTTGGCCCCCCTCCTTTTCTCCAGGGCATAGAAGAAACGGGAGCCGCGATCCATCTCCCGAAGGAGGTGGATGCGAGATCGAACAAAGGCGCCCCGGGCTCTGTGATCTTCCAGGGCCCGGAGCTCCTCCCGCTTCTCCCGGTACGCCTCGCGGAGGAGTGGATCCTCGGGGGCGGACGCCAGGCGCCCCTCCAGCTTCAACACCTCCCGTTCCAACTGCTCTATCGCCGCATCCCTCCGCCCCGGGAGTAGTCACGGCAGAAGAGCCGGGCGCGCACCTTCCCCACGTCCCACCAGCGCCGCGCCGAGGGAAAGGCGGGCCGCTGCCCCCGCCAGGCCTGCCAGAACTCCCGGAAGGACGCCACGAAGCCCGCATCCTCCAGCAGGCTATTGTTGAAGTGCCAGTAGGCCGGCCCCAGCCTCTCCGCCGTCAGAGAGGCTTTCACGGCCACCAAATGGTGGTCCGTGAACGGGGCCGGCCGGACGCTGGAGGAGTGGGCTCGTGCCAGATGGAATCGCGAAAGGTAGATGCGATCCAACCGGGAGTGGCTCGACCGCTCGTTCCCCACCCGGACGTAAGTGAAGGTGGTACTGTCGTCCGGGTGGTGGTCCCGCCAGACGTCCACCAGGGAGTGATGTTCCACGATCTCCCTGAGGACGTCCGCCGCGGCCTGGCAGTTCGCGAGTCCTACACGGTCCCGGTCATCGAGGATGGTGTTAAAGTCCCCGCCCAGGACCAGGCACTCGCGAGGATCCAAAGTGCCGAGGAAGGTGGCCGCCTGCTGATAAAAGGTGACCTGGTCCGGGCCCGCGTTCGGGGCGTAGACGTTGACGAGGTTCAACGTCTGCCCCTCCACGCGGGCCCGGACGTGCAGCAGGCGGCCCGGGACAACCTCGGCGGTCCCCAGCACCTCGGGCCGTAGGGCAGGGGAGAACAGGGTGACCACCCCGGCCGAGCGAGCGCTGAGGTGGCTAAAATACACCCCGTCCCCCCACTCCAGCCGCCAGCCAGCCTCGACGGCTGGAGTCGTGTGGGTCTCCTGCAGGAAAACCACCGAGTACCCCCCCTCCCGGAGGAAGGAGAGCACCCGGCTCCTGCGGAGACCCGCCCTACAGCCCCGGGCGTTCAGTGTCGCGATGGTGGCGTAAGTCATACTGAGGGCTGGGGTGGATCCTTGCGGGCAGGTGAGTCGGCGGCCCCCCGCGGGCCCGGCAGCAGACCGCTCCCCGACCCGAAGGTCAGGAGAGAGTCTCGAAACTTGCGGGCCCGGCGGAAGGCCGCGTCGTCCTGCCTATCGGCCCCTCTCCCCTGCTGCAACAAGGCTCTAGTGGCCTGAAGGATGGAGTGAAAGTCCCCCCAGCGCTGGAGGGCGAGCTGCACCTTTCCTCTTGCCCCGCGGTTGTCCGCGAGGAATTGGCGCAGCTCGCTCCTCAGCGCCGAGGGGGAACCGGGGTTTTCCTCCGTCCGGGCCCCCAGGTGGAGCTCACGGGCCGCGGAGGCGGGCAGACAGGGGTCCGATCCCCGCTGCTGCGCCGACACGGCTGGCGCCGAGCTGCCCGCCCCCGACCCCGGCAAGGGAGGAGGCGGCGGAGGGAACACGGCAGCCCCTAACAGATCGGGGACTGGGGATACAAAAACAACCCCCCGAGGGCCGCCCATAGCTAGCGGGAATGAGACGGCCCTCGCGGGGGTGGCACTAGCGGACATTTGGGGAGGTGGTAGGGATGAATCGGGTGACACGACTGGGACCGGGATGGGAAAAGGGTGGGGGGACAGCAACGGAAGGGTGTTTTCCACGGTAGGGGTGGGGGGGAGGGTGGGCTCTAGGCTGGACGATGGGTCAGGGTTGGGGGAAGGGGCAGACATAGGGGTAGGAGAGGGATCGGGAACAGGGGAGGGTTCGGTACTGGAGATGGGTTCGTAAAGGGCAGGAACAGAGGTGGGGGGAGGATCGGGACGTGGGGGGGCATCGGAATCCCAGGCAGGGTCTGGGAAGGGGTCCCCCGTGGCCGTTCCACCAGACTGCGGTGTCTCTCGAATGGGGACCTGGGGGTCAGGATCAGGAACAGGAACGGGGGGGTCCGCGCCGACGCCGGGCTCAGATGGAAAAGCTAGTATTAGTGCCTCGGCGTCGGCCAGTATGGTATCTTGTGGTGGGCCCCCAACGGGAAGGGAGGATGACCGCCCCACCCCGGTTACTGGAGGGGGGGCACCCTCAGCCCCTGGACTCGGTCGCTCGGCGCCAGCTGTCGCCCCGGGGGGCTCGGCAGCATCCGTTCCGGCGCTCGAGTCGGCCGGGCCAGTGGGCAGTATCAGGGGTGCCCCGAGCGTGAGGATGGGGTCGGCCACCTGGGACACGGGGTTGGGGAGAGGAGGGGGCGGCGCCACGGAGTCGCCGCCCAGACCGAGGCCCGCTGGCGGAGGGTCGTCCTCCCCCTGGGTGAGCGGGGTCAGACCCAGGGCCTCGATCTCCTCAAAGATGGAGCTCAACTCCATCCCCTCGGCCCCGGAGCCTTCCCCTCCGGCCGCCAAGGCACCAATTACCTCGGCGGGGACGGAGGGGGCCTCGGTTGAACCCAGGGCCGGGGGGGCTCCATCAGAGGCCTCCTCGTGGATAGGCTCCTCAGGGGGGACATGGTTGTCCCCCCTCGCTGCCACGGCTTCCTCGGCCGGCGCCTCCTGCTGACGCTCGCCGGGGGGGATTTTGACAGCGCTGGCCCCCCTCGGGATCTTTCGGGGGGCCTTCCCGCCCTCCGCATCGGAGGGGGGAGAGGAAGCCCGCGAACGGCGGGCTTTGCGCTTCCCCCGGACGAGCGTCCAGTCCTCCGAGGTGGAGGTGGAGGGCTGGTCAGCAGGGGCAAGGCTGGGGGGCACGTTTGATTTTCGGGGAGGGCGTTGTGGCACAGGAGGGAAGGAGGGGGATACCTCCACCTGGGGAGGGCCCTCTCCCTTGCCCGGCGGCAACCGCGCCACCCTCTCCTCCTCGGGCCCCGCAGGGACAGATTGAGTAGAGGCGGGGCCCGCCTGCCCGCTCGGGCACGTCGGAGGGGGCGCCTCCGGCTCCCGAGCAGGGCCGTCGGTTGGAGGAGGGGCGGCCGCGGAGGCCAGACTACCAGGGGGACTGGCGGTGGTGGGGCCACTGTCCTCACGGACCCCGGAGGTCCCGGACGCCTCCCCCGACCGGGCCAAGGGACAGTCCCTCCGGGCGTGCCCCGTCGCCCGGCAGAGGAAGCACCGGGTCTCCCCCGAGGAGTAGTGGACTCGATAGAGAGCCCCCTGGTAGGGCACCATAAAGGACCCCTCGAGCGCCTCCCCGCCACGCGCCGCCGGCGGCAGTTGCAGCTGTACCTGCCGGCGGAAGGATAGGACGTGGCGGAGGGCGGGGTCCTTGCAGCCCAGCGGGAGAGGGCTGATGGTCGAGATGGGCTTCCCCAGAGTGGAGAGGGAAGGTAACAGGGCGGCATTAGGGAGGAAGGGCGGGACGGAGGTAAGGACCACCCGTACGCCCAGGTCCTCCAGAGGTTCGAGGGGCACGTGCACGCCCCCCACCGCCAGGCCCCTCTCCACCGCCTCCTGGGCGGCGGCCTCCGAGGCAAGGAAGAACACCGCCTTGCCGTACATCTTAGAGGCCGCCACCACGGCCGAGGCCCCCACCACCCTCGCCATCGCCCGCACGTAGGTTTCCATGTGGGGCGAGGCGGCGACCAGGAGGCAGCGGACGCCGTGCCTCCTGGTCATGGCGGGAAAGGGGCCCCGGCCGCCAGGGGTGGAGCTGGAGGCAGTAGTCGGGGCGGATGACCCGGCACGTGGGGGGGCGGCAGCGGCCACCTGGGCGTACGCTCTGGGGGCTGGAGGTGGAGCGCCCCCAGAGCCGGTGGGGGGAACAGCAGGGAGGGGGGGAGCTGCAGCCGGTGTCGGGGCTGCAGCGGGCGGGGCAGTTTTGGCCACGGAGGGGTCGGCTTTCCGGGCCGGGCCCTTGCCTTTCTTCCCTCCCCGATTTTTCTTGCCGGCCGAGGCAGAGGATCCACCCGTGTCAGGGGGGGCAGCAGCCGTGGCAGCAGCAGAGCTCGGGTCGGGGGTAGGGAGGTCGGCCGCAGCAGTTGCTTGGGCCGATGGCACTGATGGGACCGAGGGACCATCAGGGACGGGGGTCTCCTCCATCCTGGGGAGTGGGTGGAGGGAGGTGCAAATGGCAAACTGTGGGCGGGGGGGGCGGGGGTTAACCACTCCTCCCCACCAAACAGCAGGCAGGGGCGGAGGGCATCAATGGAAGGGGGGGGGGGGGGGTTGGAAGGAGGGGGGGGGCACTGGGTCCAAGGAAGGGCAACCGTAAAAGGGAAGGGTTAGCAGCCACTCCTCCCTGCTGAGACTAGGGCAGAGGAGGAGGGCGCTATTGCAAGGGAGGGGGCACGCGAGGGAAAAGGGGGGGTACACAATTGGGGAGGAGGAGAGGGAGAGGGAAGGAGGGGGAGGGGGGGAACCAACCACTCCCTCCCACTAACTGATTTCAGGGAGGGAGGGCTCTACCAGGAGTAGTAGACTGGAAACCTAAGAGGCCAGCAACCTGTCCTCCCTGCAAGGCTGGAAGCAGAGGAGGAGGGTGCTGGCAGGGCAGGCAATGAACAAGGTAATGGGTGCAGGGCGGGGGCCGGCTCCTCCGGCTGCACTGGGGTACAAGAAGGACTATGGGGCTGTTGAGCGGCAGGGGTGATGTGAAGGGAGGGTAACTAAAAAGGGGGGGAGGGAGGCACAAGCGCTCGGGCAGGGGGCAGAGCTCTGGGTGGGGCTACAGGACTTCTGGGGGGGTGGGGGAGGAGGGGCATCGGGTTAGCAGGGCAGGATAGGGCAGTAGGGGCTGGGAGACAGAGCACTAGCTGAATGTGGGCGGGGCAGGTGAAAACAAACTAAAGCTGAGCTGGTCAGCAAACTGAGGAGGGGAGAAGGGAACAGGACTGGCTAACAGAGTGGGGAACAGGGCAAGGGAACCAAGGTAAGGGGGGGGGCTCCCAACCTAACACTGCTGAGGGAAGGGGGCCAAGTCCAAGGGAGGGGGGGGGGAGCTCGCCCACGAGCGTTTGTGGGAGGCTCAGTCCTCGCCCACTGCCGCAGCAAAGACAGTCCCAGGTGGCACAAACAGGGGGGAACAGCCAGCCCCACCGAGGGGCGCTTCCTTGGTGGTGTAGGGGTTGGTGGAGGGGGTTGTGGGGCAGGTGGTATGGGGGGGGGAGGGGGGGCAGCTGGACTAGGGGGAGGGCTCTGCGCCTCTCCCCCAGCCCCCCTCCTGGTGTCTCTGTCCACCACCACCCCAGGAGCAGGTAAAAAGCTCAGTTCTTGCAAACAAACCCCCTCCACAGTCCAACCGGCAGTCCTTGTCCTCCTCGGTGGGGTGCAGGTAGTCAGCAGCAGCAACAGCAGGCGGGGAGCAGCCAGGTGGGGCAGGCCTCCGGGTGGTGGGTGCTGGTGGGGTCCTTCTTCTCCGGAGCAGTGGAGGAGGGGAGAGGAAGGGCAGCCGGCAGGCCCCCCCTCTCCCCTCAGGCGGCAGCAGCAGCAGCAGCAAGTGGTGGTGAGAAGCAGCAGCAGCAGTGGTGGTGGCTGGAGCAGTGTCCAGGGAAGCAGGCCTCAGCAGGCAGGAGGGCGGCTGGGTGGGTAGGGAGGGCTCTGGCTGGTGCAGGAGCAGGAGCGGGAGCGGGGGCGGGGGGAGAAGGGGGAGAGCAGCTTCTGCACCCTGCTGCCTCTCCTCCTCCTCCTCTTTCCCAGGAGTTGCAGTGGGGCAGGGGAATGGCACCCACAGAGCCCGAGTGCAGAGAGGCCTATTTGAAATCATGGGATGGTGGGCGGGCGAAGCCCGCCCACCTTCTAAAAGCCCCTCCCCAACCTTATGGGAGGGACACTGGACCCATGTTCAATTGATTTCTTGGGACAAATAATGACTAAAGGATCAAGAAGTGCGGGCTAGAGGTTCAAAATAAGGGAGCCGGATGGGGACACCGAGCAGAGAACCCCGGACAGCGCCCACTGCTCCTCAAAGCTGTCGATGGAGCCAGTGGACGCCGCCCAGAGGAACTCTGCCCGGATTCGTGACACGAGGGAGGAGCGGAAATAGGCCCCACAGTCGCAGAGAACCTCCTCGTCTAGCATCCTCCTCCTGCTGTTGTAGATGGCAACTTTCGCCAAGGCCAGGAGGAGGTTGACGAGGAGGTCTCGCGACTTTGTGGGGCCACGGATTGGGTGTGCATAAATAAAAAGGTGAGGGGAAAAGTGCAGCCAGAACCTCAATAAGAGGTTCTGGAGGAGCCGGAATAGGGGCTGCAACCTGGCGCATTCAAGGTAGGCGTGCGCCAGGTTCTCCCTCACGCCACAAAAGGGGCAGGTGTCTGGGATAGGGGTGAACCGCGCCAAGTACACGCCCGTGCTCACGGCTCCGTGGAGGAGCCGCCAACTGATGTCCCCGACGGGCCGCGGAATTAAGGTCGAATAAACGCTGGCCCATCGGGGTTCCCCACCCTCTATGGGTCTGAGGTAGTCCCGCCACTTTGTATCGGGGCGGGACACGAGGGTGGGGAAATGCAAAGCGTGGAGCACGAGCGTGTACAGCTGTTCCCTGGGCGCGGTCCGGAAACAGACCGGCTGCAGATTTTGCAGCCGGCTGGGGGTCCAAGGGTGGGGAGGCCGGGGGGGCCCGCGGGACAGGGGCCCAATAAAGAGGGACGGAGGCTTTGCAGGAGGGGAGGGGCGGAGCGTTCCCTCTCGCAGGGCTCTCTGTAGGAGATCGCGAGCGGGCTGCGACAAAGCCGCCTTCACCTCCTGGAGTAGGCGCAGGGGGGTTCGAAGGGTGGAGAGCCCCATGCGTTGAGCGAGCGCTCGGGGATCCACCCAGTCCCCCCTGTCGTAGTCCAGGAGGTCCCCGACCATGGTGGTTTCTGCCAGGATCAGCCTCCGGCGCACCGAGGGAGACTCCGCCACCTGCACGCACAAGGCTGGATTGTGGAGCAGGGGCTCCGCGAGGAGGTCTGCTCCCTCGGAGGCCACAACGGACCTGGTCGCCGAGAAGAGCTTCCAGGTCTGGAGGAGGTCCTGGTAGAATTCCGGCAGTTCTGAGAGGTCTCGCGGAAGACCCCTCGGGTGGATAAAAAAGAGCTGCCGGTCGTATCGGAGCCCTCGGAGGCGGCGGAGGAAGGCGTGCCCCAAAATGCTCCATGCCGGACTACCTGCACTAAAGAGGAGTCTCTGCAGGGCCTGGAGGCGGAAGGTCCGGACCTGGCTGCGCACGCAGACCAGGCCCTGGCCCCCCTCCTCCAGGGGGAGGGACAAGACCCCTGCAGAGACCCAGTGCAGTCCCGGCCAAAGGAACCCCAAAGCTGCCCTCTGGAGCTTGGCCGGGACCTCCGGGTGCGGGCGCAGGGTGTTGAGCCGGTGCCAGAGCATGGACAGGACCAGCTGATTGAGCACCAGCGCCCTCCCACGAAGGGAGAGGCACCGGAGCAGTCCTGTCCATCTCCGCAGCCGCTCACCCACCCTGGCCTCCAAACCTTGCCAGTTTTCCGGCGGAGAAGGATGCGTGGCGGATAAATAGACGCCCAGATAGAGCAGCGGACCCGCGCTCCACCTGATGGCCTGAAGCGCGGGTGGGAGGGGGCCGGCCCGCCACCCGTCCCCGACCACCAGGCCAGAGCTCTTGACCCAGTTGACCCGGGCGGAGGAGGCTGCCGAGTAGACGGCTTGGCAAGCCTCCACCCGCGCCAGGTCGCCCGGGTCCCGGACCACGAGGAGCACGTCATCGGCGTACGCCGACAGGACCAGCCGCAGCTCCGGCTCCCGAAGCACCAACCCCGTCAACCTCCTACGGAGGAGACAGAGGAAGGGCTCGATCGCCAGAGCGTACAGCTGGCCCGACAGCGGACACCCCTGACGCACCCCCCGCCCGAAGCTGACCGGCTCGGTCAGGGTCCAGTTGAGCCTGACCAGACACTCCGCGAGGGCGTACAGCACCCGGAGAAAACCCACAAACCGGGGCCCGAAGCCGAAGGCCTGCAGGGTGCCCAGGAGATACCCGTGGTCCATCCTGTCGAACGCCTTCTCCTGGTCCAGGGACAGGAGGGCGAACGACAAGCCATCCCTACGCCCGAGCTCCAAGAGATCCCGGACCAAATACAAGTTATCGAATATACTACGGCCCGGGACGGTGTAGGTCTGGTCGGGATGGATCACGTCCGCCAGCACGGACCGCAGTCGCAGCGAGATGGCTTTCGCTACGATCTTGTAGTCCGTGCTGAGGAGCGAGACGGGACGCCAATTCCGTAGGTCGCGGAGGTCCCCCTTCTTCGGCAGCAAGGCGAGCACCGCTCGCCTGCACGACAGAGGGAGGACCCCGCTCTCCAAGGACTCGGCCCAGACGGTGACGAGGTCCGGGCCGAGGACGTCCCAGAACACGCGGTAGAACTCCACGGTCAGCCCGTCCATGCCCGGGGTTTTATTGTTGGGCATGAGACGGAGGGCTTCCGAGAACTCGGCCAGAGTGAGAGGCAGCTCCAGCCGGTCTCGGTCGCCCGCGCTGACCGTCGGGAGCTCGGTCCAGAGCGCCCTGCAGGCGTCGGCTTCGGTCGGATCCGGGGAGAACAAACTGGCGTAGAAGGCCCTGGCCCTTCCGCGCATCTCCGCCGGGTCCGTGAGGGGGGTGCCGTCCTCCGCCAAGAGGCAGGTGACGTGCTTTTTAGCCCCCCTCCTTTTCTCCAGGGCATAGAAGAAACGGGAGCCGCGATCCATCTCCCGAAGGAGGTGGATGCGAGATCGAACAAAAGCGCCCCGGGCTCTGTGATCTTCCAGGGCCCGGAGCTCCTCCCGCTTCTCCCGGTACGCCTCGCGGAGGAGTGGATCCTCGGGGGCGGACGCCAGGCGCCCCTCCAGCTTCAACACCTCCCGTTCCAACTGCTCTATCGCCGCATCCCTCCGCCGGCTGGCGCCCCGGGAGTAGTCACGGCAGAAGAGCCGGGCGCGCACCTTCCCCACGTCCCACCAGCGCCGCGCCGAGGGAAAGGCGGGCCGCTGCCCCCGCCAGGCCTGCCAGAACTCCCGGAAGGACGCCACGAAGCCCGCATCCTCCAGCAGGCTATTGTTGAAGTGCCAGTAGGCCGGCCCCAGCCTCTCCGCCGTCAGAGAGGCTTTCACGGCCACCAAATGGTGGTCCGTGAACGGGGCCGGCCGGACGCTGGAGGAGTGGGCTCGTGCCAGATGGAATCGCGAAAGGTAGATGCGATCCAACCGGGAGTGGCTCGACCGCTCGTTCCCCACCCGGACGTAAGTGAAGGTGGTACTGTCGTCCGGGTGGTGGTCCCGCCAGACGTCCACCAGGGAGTGATGTTCCACAATCTCCCTGAGGACGTCCGCCGCGGCCTGGCAGTTCGCGAGTCCTACACGGTCCCGGTCATCGAGGATGGTGTTAAAGTCCCCGCCCAGGACCAGGCACTCGCGAGGATCCAAAGTGCCGAGGAAGGTGGCTGCCTGCCGATAAAAGGTGACCTGGTCCGGGCCCGCGTTCGGGGCGTAGACGTTGACGAGGTTCAACGTCTGCCCCTCCACGCGGGCCCGGACGTGCAGCAGGCGGCCCGGGACAACCTCGGCGGTCCCCAGCACCTCGGGCCGTAGGGCAGGGGAGAACAGGGTGACCACCCCGGCCGAGCGAGCGCTGAGGTGGCTAAAATACACCCCGTCCCCCCACTCCAGCCGCCAGCCAGCCTCGACGGCTGGAGTCGTGTGGGTCTCCTGCAGGAAAACCACCGAGTACCCCCCCTCCCGGAGGAAGGAGAGCACCCGGCCCCTGCGGAGACCCGCCCTACAGCCCCGGGCGTTCAGTGTCGCGATGGTGGCGTAAGTCATACTGAGGGCTGGGGTGGATCCTTGCGGGCAGGTGAGTCGGCGGCCCCCCGCGGGCCCGGCAGCAGACCGCTCCCCGACCCGAAGGTCAGGAGAGAGTCTCGAAACTTGCGGGCCCGGCGGAAGGCCGCGTCGTCCTGCCTATCGGCCCCTCTCCCCTGCTGCAACAGGGCTCTAGTGGCCTGAAGGATGGAGTGAAAGTCCCCCCAGCGCTGGAGGGCGAGCTGCACCTTTCCTCTTGCCCCGCGGTTGTCCGCGAGGAATTGGCGCAGCTCGCTCCTCAGCGCCGAGGGGGAACCGGGGTTTTCCTCCGTCCGGGCCCCCAGGTGGAGCTCACGGGCCACAGAGGCGGGCAGACAGGGGTCCGATCCCCGTCGCTGCGCCGACACGGCTGGCGCCGAGCTGCCCGCCCCCGACCCCGGCAAGGGAGGAGGCGGCGGAGGGAACACGGCAGCCCCTAACAGATCGGGGACTGGGGATACAAAAACAACCCCCCGAGGGCCGCCCATAGCTAGCGGGAATGAGACGGCCCTCGCGGGGGTGGCACTAGCGGACATTTGGGGAGGTGGTAGGGGTGAATCGGGTGACACGGCCGGGGCCGGGATGGGAAAAGGGTGGGGGGACAGCAACGGAAGGGTGTTTTCCACGGTAGGGGTGGGGGGGAGGGTGGGCTCTAGGCTGGACGATGGGTCAGGGTTGGGGAAAGGGGCAGACATGGGGGTAGGAGAGGGATCGGGAACAGGGGAGGGTTCGGTACCGGAGATGGGTTCGTAAAGGGCAGAAGCGGGGGTGGGGGGAGGATCGGGACGTGGGGGGGGTATCGGAATCCCAGGCAGGGTCTGGGAAGGGGTCCCCCGTGGCCATTCCACCAGGCTGCGGCGCTTCCCGGATGGGGACCTGGGGGTCGGGATCAGGAACTGGGGGGTCCGCGCCGACGCCGGGCTCAGATGGAAAAGCTAGTATTAGTGCCTCGGCGTCGGCCAGTATGGTATCTTGTGGTGGGCCCCCAACGGGAAGGGAGGATGACCGCCCCACCCCGGTTACTGGAGGGGGGGCACCCTCAGCCCCTGGACTCGGTCGCTCGGCGCCAGCTGTCGCCCCGGGGGGCTCGGCAGCATCCGTTCCGGCGCTCGAGTCGGCCGGGCCAGTGGGCAGTATCAGGGGTGCCCCGAGCGTGAGGATGGGGTCGACCACCTGGGACACGGGGTTGGGGAGAGGAGGGGGCGGCGCCACGGAGTCGCCGCCCAGACCGAGGCCCGCTGGCGGAGGGTCGTCCTCCCCCTGGGTGAGCGGGGTCAGACCCAGGGCCTCGATCTCCTCAAAGATGGAGCTCAACTCCATCCCCTCGGCCCCGGAGCCTTCCCCTCCGGCCACCAAGGCACCAATTACCTCGGCGGGGACGGAAGGGGGGGCAATTGGAGCCTGGGCCGGGGGGGCTCCATCAGAGGCCTCCTCGTGGATAGGCTCCTCAGGGGGGACATGGTTGTCCCCCCTCGCTGCCACGGCTTCCTCGGCCGGCGCCTCCTGCTGACGCTCGCCGGGGGGGATTTTGACAGCGCTGGCCCCCCTCGGGATCTTTCGGGGGGCCTTCCCGCCCTCCGCATCGGAGGGGGGAGAGGAAGCCCGCGAACGGCGGGCTTTGCGCTTCCCCCGGACGAGCGTCCAGTCCTCCGAGGTGGAGGTGGAGGGCTGGTCAGCAGGGGCAAGGCTGGGGGGCACGTTTGATTTTCGGGGAGGGCGTTGTGGCACAGGAGGGAAGGAGGGGGATACCTCCACCTGGGGAGGGCCCTCTCCCTTGCCCGGCGGCAACCGCGCCACCCTCTCCTCCTCGGGCCCCGCAGGGACAGATTGAGTAGAGGCGGGGCCCGCCTGCCCGCTCGGGCACGTCGGAGGGGGCGCCTCCGGCTCCCGAGCAGGGCCGTCGGTTGGAGGAGGGGCGGCCGCGGAGGCCAGACTACCAGGGGGACTGGCGGTGGTGGGGCCACTGTCCTCACGGACCCCGGAGGTCCCGGACGCCTCCCCCGACCGGGCCAAGGGACAGTCCCTCCGGACATGCCCCGTCGCCCGGCAGAGGAAGCACCGGGTCTCCCCCGAGGAGTAGTGGACTCGATAGAGAGCCCCCTGGTAGGGCACCATAAAGGACCCCTCGAGCGCCTCCCCGCCACGCGCCGCCGGCGGCAGTTGCAGCTGTACCTGCCGGCGGAAGGATAGGACGTGGCGGAGGGCGGGGTCCTTGCAGCCCAGCGGGAGAGGGCTGATGGTCGAGATGGGCTTCCCCAGAGTGGAGAGGGAAGGTAACAGGGCGGCATTAGGGAGGAAGGGCGGGACGGAGGTAAGGACCACCCGTACGCCCAGGTCCTCCAGAGGTTCGAGGGGCACGTGCACGCCCCCCACCGCCAGGCCCCTCTCCACCGCCTCCTGGGCGGCGGCCTCCGAGGCAAGGAAGAACAGCGCCTTGCCGTACATCTTAGAGGCCGCCACCACGGCCGAGGCCCCCACCACCCTCGCCATCGCCCGCACGTAGGTTTCCATGTGGGGCGAGGCGGCGACCAGGAGGCAGCGGACGCCGTGCCTCCTGGTCATGGCGGGAAAGGGGCCCCGGCCGCCAGGGATGGAGCTGGAGGCGGCAGTCGGGGCGGATGACCCGGCACGTGGGGGGGCGGCAGCGGCCACCTGGGCGTACGCTCTGGGGGCTGGAGGTGGATCGCCCCCAGAGCCGGTGGGGGGAACAGCAGGGAGGGGGGGAGCTGCAGCCGGTGTCGGGGCTGCAGCGGGCGGGGCAGTTTTGGCCACGGAGGGGTCGGCTTTCCGGGCCGGGCCCTTGCCTTTCTTCCCTCCCCGATTTTTCTTGCCGGCCGAGGCAGAGGATCCACCCTTGTCAGGGGGGGCAGCAGCCGTGGCAGCAGCAGAGCTCGGGTCGGGGGTAGGGAGGTCGGCCGCAGCAGTTGCTTGGGCCGACGGCACTGATGGGACTGAGGGACCATCAGGGACGGGGGTCTCCTCCATCCTGGGGAGTGGGTGGAGGGAGGTGCAAATGGCAAACTGTGGGCGGGGGGGGCAGGGGTTAACCACTCCTCCCCACCAAACAGCAGGCAGGGGCGGAGGGCATCAATGGAAGGGGGGGGGTTGGAAGGAGGGGGGGCACTGGGTCCAAGGAAGGGCAACCGTAAAAGGGAAGGGTTAGCAGCCACTCCTCCCTGCTGAGACTAGGGCAGAGGAGGAGGGCGCTATTGCAAGGGAGGGGGCACGCGAGGGAAAAGGGGGGGTACACAATTGGGGAGGAGGAGAGGGAGAGGGAAGGAGGGGGAGGGGGGGAACCAACCACTCCCTCCCACTAACTGATTTCAGGGAGGGAGGGCTCTACCAGGAGTAGTAGACTGGAAACCTAAGAGGCCAGCAACCTGTCCTCCCTGCAAGGCTGGAAGCAGAGGAGGAGGGTGCTGGCAGGGCAGGCAATGAACAAGGTAATGGGTGCAGGGCGGGGGCCGGCTCCTCCGGCTGCACTGGGGTACAAGAAGGACTATGGGGCTGTTGAGCGGCAGGGGTGATGTGAAGGGAGGGTAACTAAAAAGGGGGGGAGGGAGGCACAAGCGCTCGGGCAGGGGGCAGAGCTCTGGGTGGGGCTACAGGACTTCTGGGGGGGTGGGGGAGGAGGGGCATCGGGTTAGCAGGGCAGGATAGGGCAGTAGGGGCTGGGAGACAGAGCACTAGCTGAATGTGGGCGGGGCAGGTGAAAACAAACTAAAGCTGAGCTGGTCAGCAAACTGAGGAGGGGAGAAGGGAACAGGACTGGCTAACAGAGTGGGGAACAGGGCAAGGAAACCAAGGTAAGGGGGGGGGCTCCCAACCTAACACTGCTGAGGGAAGGGGGCCAAGTCCAAGGGAGGGGGGGGGGAGCTCGCCCACGAGCGTTTGTGGGAGGCTCAGTCCTCGCCCACTGCCGCAGCAAAGACAGTCCCAGGTGGCACAAACAGGGGGGAACAGCCAGCCCCACCGAGGGGCGCTTCCTTGGTGGTGTAGGGGTTGGTGGAGGGGGTTGTGGGGCAGGTGGTATGGGGGGGGGAGGGGGGGCAGCTGGACTAGGGGGAGGGCTCTGCGCCTCTCCCCCAGCCCCCCTCCTGGTGTCTCTGTCCACCACCACCCCAGGAGCAGGTAAAAAGCTCAGTTCTTGCAAACAAACCCCCTCCACAGTCCAACCGGCAGTCCTTGTCCTCCTCGGTGGGGTGCAGGTAGTCAGCAGCAGCAACAGCAGGCGGGGAGCAGCCAGGTGGGGCAGGCCTCCGGGTGGTGGGTGCTGGTGGGGTCCTTCTTCTCCGGAGCAGTGGAGGAGGGGAGAGGAAGGGCAGCCGGCAGGCCCCCCCTCTCCCCTCAGGCGGCAGCAGCAGCAGCAGCAAGTGGTGGTGAGAAGCAGCAGCAGCAGTGGTGGTGGCTGGAGCAGTGTCCAGGGAAGCAGGCCTCAGCAGGCAGGAGGGCGGCTGGGTGGGTAGGGAGGGCTCCGGCTGGTGCAGGAGCAGGAGCGGGAGCGGGGGCGGGGGGAGAAGGGGGAGAGCAGCTTCTGCACCCTGCTGCCTCTCCTCCTCCTCCTCTTTCCCAGGAGTTGCAGTGGGGCAGGGGAATGGCACCCACAGAGCCCGAGTGCAGAGAGGCCTATTTGAAATCATGGGATGGTGGGCGGGCGAAGCCCGCCCACCTTCTAAAAGCCCCTCCCCAACCTTATGGGAGGGACACTGGACCCATGTTCAATTGATTTCTTGGGACAAATAATGACTAAAGGATCAAGAAGTGCGGGCTAGAGGTTCAAAATAAGGGAGCCGGATGGGGACACCGAGCAGAGAACCCCGGACAGCGCCCACTGCTCCTCAAAGCTGTCGATGGAGCCAGTGGACGCCGCCCAGAGGAACTCTGCCCGGATTCGTGACACGAGGGAGGAGCGGAAATAGGCCCCACAGTCGCAGAGAACCCCCTCGTCTAGCATCCTCCTCCTGCTGTTGTAGATGGCAACTTTCGCCAAGGCCAGGAGGAGGTTGACGAGGAGGTCTCGCGACTTTGTGGGGCCACGGATTGGGTGTGCATAAATAAAAAGGTGAGGGGAAAAGTGCAGCCAGAACCTCAATAAGAGGTTCTGGAGGAGCCGGAATAGGGGCTGCAACCTGGCGCATTCAAGGTAGGCGTGCGCCAGGTTCTCCCTCACGCCACAAAAGGGGCAGGTGTCTGGGATAGGGGTGAACCGCGCCAAGTACACGCCCGTGCTCACGGCTCCGTGGAGGAGCCGCCAACTGATGTCCCCGACGGGCCGCGGGATTAAGGTCGAATAAACGCTGGCCCATCGGGGTTCCCCACCCTCCATGGGTCTGAGGTAGTCCCGCCACTTTGTATCGGGGCGGGACACGAGGGTGGGGAAATGCAAAGCGTGGAGCACGAGCGTGTACAGCTGTTCCCTGGGCGCGGTCCGGAAACAGACCGGCTGCAGATTTTGCAGCCGGCTGGGGGTCCAAGGGTGGGGAGGCCGGGGGGGCCCGCGGGACAGGGGCCCAATAAAGAGGGACGGAGGCTTTGCAGGAGGGGAGGGGCGGAGCGTTCCCTCTCGCAGGGCTCTCTGTAGGAGATCGCGAGCGGGCTGCGACAAAGCCGCCTTCACCTCCTGGAGTAGGCGCAGGGGGGTTCGAAGGGTGGAGAGCCCCATGCGCTGAGCGAGCGCTCGGGGATCCACCCAGTCCCCCCTGTCGTAGTCCAGGAGGTCCCCGACCATGGTGGTTTCTGCCAGGATCAGCCTCCGGCGCACCGAGGGAGACTCCGCCACCTGCACGCACAAGGCTGGATTGTGGAGCAGGGGCTCCGCGAGGAGGTCTGCTCCCTCGGAGGCCACAACGGACCTGGTCGCCGAGAAGAGCTTCCAGGTCTGGAGGAGGTCCTGGTAGAATTCCGGCAGTTCTGAGAGGTCTCGCGGAAGACCCCTCGGGTGGATAAAAAAGAGCTGCCGGTCGTATCGGAGCCCTCGGAGGCGGCGGAGGAAGGCGTGCCCCAAAATGCTCCATGCCGGACTACCTGCACTAAAGAGGAGTCTCTGCAGGGCCTGGAGGCGGAAGGTCCGGACCTGGCTGCGCACGCAGACCAGGCCCTGGCCCCCCTCTTCCAGGGGGAGGGACAAGACCCCTGCAGAGACCCAGTGCAGTCCCGGCCAAAGGAACCCCAAAGCTGCCCTCTGGAGCTTGGCCGGGACCTCCGGGTGCGGGCGCAGGGTGTTGAGCCGGTGCCAGAGCATGGACAGGACCAGCTGATTGAGCACCAGCGCCCTCCCACGAAGGGAGAGGCACCGGAGCAGTCCCGTCCATCTCCGCAGCCGCTCACCCACCCTGGCCTCCAAACCTTGCCAGTTTTCCGGCGGAGAAGGATGCGTGGCGGATAAATAGACGCCCAGATAGAGCAGCGGACCCGCGCTCCACCTGATGGCCTGAAGCGCGGGTGGGAGGGAGCCGGCCCGCCACCCGTCCCCGACCACCAGGCCAGAGCTCTTGACCCAGTTGACCCGGGCGGAGGAGGCCGCCGAGTAGACGGCTTGGCAAGCCTCCACCCGCGCCAGGTCGCCCGGGTCCCGGACCACGAGGAGCACGTCATCGGCGTACGCCGACAGGACCAGCCGCAGCTCCGGCTCCCGAAGCACCAACCCCGTCAACCTCCTACGGAGGAGACAGAGGAAGGGCTCGATCGCCAGAGCGTACAGCTGGCCCGACAGCGGACACCCCTGACGCACCCCCCGCCCGAAGCTGACCGGCTCGGTCAGGGTCCAGTTGAGCCTGACCAGACACTCCGCGAGGGCGTACAGCACCCGGAGAAAACCCACAAACCGGGGCCCGAAGCCGAAGGCCTGCAGGGTGCCCAGGAGATACCCGTGGTCCATCCTGTCGAACGCCTTCTCCTGGTCCAGGGACAGGAGGGCGAACGACAAGCCATCCCTACGCCCGAGCTCCAAGAGATCCCGGACCAAATACAAGTTATCGAATATACTACGGCCCGGGACGGTGTAGGTCTGGTCGGGATGGATCACGTCCGCCAGCACGGACCGCAGTCGCAGCGAGATGGCTTTCGCTACGATCTTGTAGTCCGTGCTGAGGAGCGAGACGGGACGCCAATTCCGTAGGTCGCGGAGGTCCCCCTTCTTCGGCAGCAAGGCGAGCACCGCTCGCCTGCACGACAGAGGGAGGACCCCGCTCTCCAAGGACTCGGCCCAGACGGTGACGAGGTCCGGGCCGAGGACGTCCCAGAACACGCGGTAGAACTCCACGGTCAGCCCGTCCATGCCCGGGGTTTTATTGTTGGGCATGAGACGGAGGGCTTCCGAGAACTCGGCCAGAGTGAGAGGCAGCTCCAGCCGGTCTCGGTCGCCCGCGCTGACCGTCGGGAGCTCGGTCCAGAGCGCCCTGCAGGCGTCGGCTTCGGTCGGATCCGGGGAGAACAAACTGGCGTAGAAGGCCCTGGCCCTTCCGCGCATCTCCGCCGGGTCCGTGAGGGGGGTGCCGTCCTCCGCCAAGAGGCAGGTGACGTGCTTTTTAGCCCCCCTCCTTTTCTCCAGGGCATAGAAGAAACGGGAGCCGCGATCCATCTCTCGAAGGAGGTGGATGCGAGATCGAACAAAAGCGCCCCGGGCTCTGTGATCTTCCAGGGCCCGGAGCTCCTCCCGCTTCCCCCGGTACGCCTCGCGGAGGAGTGGATCCTCGGGGGCGGACGCCAGGCGCCCCTCCAGCTTCAACACCTCCCGTTCCAACTGCTCTATCGCCGCATCCCTCCGCCGGCTGGCGCCCCGGGAGTAGTCATGGCAGAAGAGCCGGGCGCGCACCTTCCCCACGTCCCACCAGCGCCGCGCCGAGGGAAAGGCGGGCCGCTGCCCCCGCCAGGCCTGCCAGAACTCCCGGAAGGACGCCACGAAGCCCGCATCCTCCAGCAGGCTATTGTTGAAGTGCCAGTAGGCCGGCCCCAGCCTCTCCGCCGTCAGAGAGGCTTTCACGGCCACCAAATGGTGGTCCGTGAACGGGGCCGGCCGGACGCTGGAGGAGTGGGCTCGTGCCAGATGGAATCGCGAAAGGTAGATGCGATCCAACCGGGAGTGGCTCGACCGCTCGTTCCCCACCCGGACGTAAGTGAAGGTGGTACTGTCGTCCGGGTGGTGGTCCCGCCAGACGTCCACCAGGGAGTGATGTTCCACAATCTCCCTGAGGACGTCCGCCGCGGCCTGGCAGTTCGCGAGTCCTACACGGTCCCGGTCATCGAGGATGGTGTTAAAGTCCCCGCCCAGGACCAGGCACTCGCGAGGATCCAAGGTGCCGAGGAAGGTGGCCGCCTGCCGATAAAAGGTGACCTGGTCCGGGCCCGCGTTCGGGGCGTAGACGTTGACGAGGTTCAACGTCTGCCCCTCCACGCGGGCCCGGACGTGCAGCAGGCGGCCCGGGACAACCTCGGCGGTCCCCAGCACCTCGGGCCGTAGGGCAGGGGAGAACAGGGTGACCACCCCGGCCGAGCGAGCGCTGAGGTGGCTAAAATACACCCCGTCCCCCCACTCCAGCCGCCAGCCAGCCTCGACGGCTGGAGTCGTGTGGGTCTCCTGCAGGAAAACCACCGAGTACCCCCCCTCCCGGAGGAAGGAGAGCACCCGGCTCCTGCGGAGACCCGCCCTACAGCCCCGGGCGTTCAGTGTCGCGATGGTGGCGTAAGTCATACTGAGGGCTGGGGTGGATCCTTGCGGGCAGGTGAGTCGGCGGCCCCCCGCGGGCCCGGCAGCAGACCGCTCCCCGACCCGAAGGTCAGGAGAGAGTCTCGAAACTTGCGGGCCCGGCGGAAGGCCGCGTCGTCCTGCCTATCGGCCCCTCTCCCCTGCTGCAACAAGGCTCTAGTGGCCTGAAGGATGGAGTGAAAGTCCCCCCAGCGCTGGAGGGCGAGCTGCACCTTTCCTCTTGCCCCGCGGTTGTCCGCGAGGAATTGGCGCAGCTCGCTCCTCAGCGCCGAGGGGGAACCGGGGTTTTCCTCCGTCCGGGCCCCCAGGTGGAGCTCACGGGCCACGGAGGCGGGCAGACAGGGGTCCGATCCCCGTCGCTGCGCCGACATGGCTGGCGCCGAGCTGCCCGCCCCCGACCCCGGCAAGGGAGGAGGCGGCGGAGGGAACACGGCAGCCCCTAACAGATCGGGGACTGGGGATACAAAAACAACCCCCCGAGGGCCGCCCATAGCTAGCGGGAATGAGACGGCCCTCGCGGGGGTGGCACTAGCGGACATTTGGGGAGGTGGTAGGGGTGAATCGGGTGACACGGCCGGGGCCGGGATGGGAAAAGGGTGGGGGGACAGCAACGGAAGGGTGTTTTCCACGGTAGGGGTGGGGGGGAGGGTGGGCTCTAGGCTGGATGATGGGTCAGGGTTGGGGAAAGGGGCAGACATGGGGGTAGGAGAGGGATCGGGAACAGGGGAGGGTTCGGTACCGGAGATGGGTTCGTAAAGGGCAGAAGCGGGGGTGGGGGGAGGATCGGGACGTGGGGGGGCATCGGAATCCCAGGCAGGGTCTGGGAAGGGGTCCCCCGTGGCCATTCCACCAGGCTGCGGCGCTTCCCGGATGGGGACCTGGGGGTCGGGATCAGGAACGGGGGGGTCCGCGCCGACGCCGGGCTCAGATGGAAAAGCTAGTATTAGTGCCTCGGCGTCGGCCAGTATGGTATCTTGTGGTGGGCCCCCAACGGGAAGGGAGGATGACCGCCCCACCCCGGTTACTGGAGGGGGGGCACCCTCAGCCCCTGGACTCGGTCGCTCGGCGCCAGCTGTCGCCCCGGGGGGCTCGGCAGCATCCGTTCCGGCGCTCGAGTCGGCCGGGCCAGTGGGCAGTATCAGGGGTGCCCCGAGCGTGAGGATGGGGTCGGCCACCTGGGACACGGGGTTGGGGAGAGGAGGGGGCGGCGCCACGGAGTCGCCGCCCAGACCGAGGCCCGCTGGCGGAGGGTCGTCCTCCCCCTGGGTGAGCGGGGTCAGACCCAGGGCCTCGATCTCCTCAAAGATGGAGCTCAACTCCATCCCCTCGGCCCCGGAGCCTTCCCCTCCGGCCGCCAAGGCACCAATTACCTCGGCGGGGACGGAAGGGGGGGCAATTGGAGCCTGGGCCGGGGGGGCTCCATCAGAGGCCTCCTCGTGGATAGGCTCCTCAGGGGGGACTTCATCGTCCCCCCTCGCTGCCACGGCTTCCTCGGCCGGCGCCTCCTGCTGACGCTCGCCGGGGGGGATTTTGACAGCGCTGGCCCCCCTCGGGATCTTTCGGGGGGCCTTCCCGCCCTCCGCATCGGAGGGGGGAGAGGAAGCCCGCGAACGGCGGGCTTTGCGCTTCCCCCGGACGAGCGTCCAGTCCTCCGAGGTGGAGGTGGAGGGCTGGTCAGCAGGGGCAAGGCCGGGGGGCACGTTTGATTTTCGGGGAGGGCGTTGTGGCAAAGGAGGGAAGGAGGGGGCTACCTCCACCTGGGGAGGGCCCTCTCCCTTGCCCGGCGGCAACCGCGCCACCCTCTCCTCCTCGGGCCCCGCAGGGACAGATTGAGTAGAGGCGGGGCCCGCCTGCCCGCTCGGGCACGTCGGGGGGGGCGCCTCCGGCTCCCGAGCAGGGCCGTCGGTTGGAGGAGGGGCGGCCGCGGAGGCCAGACTACCAGGGGGACTGGCGGTGGTGGGGCCACTGTCCTCACGGACCCCGGAGGTCCCGGACGCCTCCCCCGACCGGGCCAAGGGACAGTCCCTCCGGACGTGCCCCGTCGCCCGGCAGAGGAAGCACCGGGTCTCCCCCGAGGAGTAGTGGACTCGATAGAGAGCCCCCTGGTAGGGCACCATAAAGGACCCCTCGAGCGCCTCCCCGCCACGCGCCGCCGGCGGCAGTTGCAGCTGTACCTGCCGGCGGAAGGATAGGACGTGGCGGAGGGCGGGGTCCTTGCAGCCCAGCGGGAGAGGGCTGATGGTCGAGATGGGCTTCCCCAGAGTGGAGAGGGAAGGTAACAGGGCGGCATTAGGGAGGAAGGGCGGGACGGAGGTAAGGACCACCCGTACGCCCAGGTCCTCCAGAGGTTCGAGGGGCACGTGCACGCCCCCCACCGCCAGGCCCCTCTCCACCGCCTCCTGGGCGGCGGCCTCCGAGGCAAGGAAGAACACCGCCTTGCCGTACATCTTAGAGGCCGCCACCACGGCCGAGGCCCCCACCACCCTCGCCATCGCCCGCACGTAGGTTTCCATGTGGGGCGAGGCGGCGACCAGGAGGCAGCGGACGCCGTGCCTCCTGGTCATGGCGGGAAAGGGGCCCCGGCCGCCAGGGATGGAGCTGGAGGCGGCAGTCGGGGCGGATGACCCGGCACGTGGGGGGGCGGCAGCGGCCACCTGGGCGTACGCTCTGGGGGCTGGAGGTGGATCGCCCCCAGAGCCGGTGGGGGGAACAGCAGGGAGGGGGGGAGCTGCAGCCGGTGTCAGGGCTGCAGCGGGCGGGGCAGTTTTGGCCACGGAGGGGTCGGCTTTCCGGGCCGGGCCCTTGCCTTTCTTCCCTCCCCGATTTTTCTTGCCGGCCGAGGCAGAGGATCCACCCTTGTCAGGGGGGGCAGCAGCCGTGGCAGCAGCAGAGCTCGGGTCGGGGGTAGGGAGGTCGGCCGCAGCAGTTGCTTGGGCCGACGGCACTGATGGGACCGAGGGACCATCAGGGACGGGGGTCTCCTCCATCCTGGGGAGTGGGTGGAGGGAGGTGCAAATGGCAAACTGTGGGCGGGGGGGGCAGGGGTTAACCACTCCTCCCCACCAAACAGCAGGCAGGGGCGGAGGGCATCAATGGAAGGGGGGGGGGTTGGAAGGAGGGGGGGCACTGGGTCCAAGGAAGGGCAACCGTAAAAGGGAAGGGTTAGCAGCCACTCCTCCCTGCTGAGACTAGGGCAGAGGAGGAGGGCGCTATTGCAAGGGAAGGGGCACGCGAGGGAAAAGGGGGGGTACACAATTGGGGAGTGGGAGAGGGAAGGAGGGGGAGTGGGGGAACCAACCACTCCCTCCCACTAACTGATTTCAGGGAGGGAGGGTTCTACCAGGGGTAGTAGACTGGAAACCTAAAAGGCCAGCAACCTGTCCTCCCTGCAAGGCTGGAAGCAGGGGGGAGGGTGCTGGCAGGGCAGGCAATGAACAAGGTAATGGGTGCAGGGCGGGGGCCGGCTCCTCCGGCTGCACTGGGGTACAAGAAGGACTATGGGGCTGTTGAGCGGCAGGGGTGATGTGAAGGGAGGGTAACTAAAAAGGGGGGGCACAAGCGCTCGGGCTGGGGGGCAAAGCTCTGGGTGGGGCTACAGGACTTCTGGGGGTTGGGGAGAAGGGCATTGGGTTAGTAGGGCAGGATAGGGCAGTAGGGGCTGCGAGACAGAGCACTGGCTGAATGTGGGCGGGGCAGGTGAAAACAAACTGAAGCTGAGCTGGTCAGCAAACTGAGGAGGGGAGAAGGGAACAGAACTGGCTAACAGAGTGGGGAGCAGGGCAAGGAAACCAAAGGTAAGGGGAGGCCCCAACCTGACACTGCTGAGGGAAGGGGGCCAAGTCCAAGGGAGGGGGGGGGGAAGCTCGCCCACAAGCGCTTGTGGGAGGCTCAGTCCTCGCCCACTGCCGCAGCAAAGACAGTCCCAGGTGGCACAAACAGGGGGGAACAGCCAGCCCCACCGAGGGGCGCTTCCTTGGTGGTGTAGGGGTTGGTGGAGGGGGTTGTGGGGCAGGTGGTATGGGGGGGGGGGCAGCTGGACTAGGGGGAGGGCTCTATGCCTCTCCCCCAGCCCCCCTCCTGGTGTCTCTGTCCACCACCACCCCAGGAGCAGATAAAAAGCTCAGTTCTTGCAAACAAACCCCCTCCACAGTCCAACCGGCAGTCCTTGTCCTCCTCGGTGGGGTGCAGGTAGTCAGCAGCAGCAACAGCAGGCGGGGAGCAGCCAGGTGGGGCAGGCCTCCGGGTGGTGGGTGCTGGTGGGGTCCTCCTTCTCCGGAGCAGTGGAGGAGGGGAGAGGAAGGGCAGCCGGCAGGCCCCCCCTCTCCCCTCAGGCAGCAGCAGCAGCAGCAGCAAGTGGTGGTGAGAAGCAGCAGCAGCAGTGGTGGCTGGAGCAGTGTCCAGGGAAGCAGGCCTCAGCAGGCAGGAGGGCGGCTGGGTGGGTAGGGAGGGCTCCGGCTGGTGCAGGAGCAGGAGCGGGAGCGGGGGCGGGGGGAGAAGGGGGAGAGCAGCTTCTGCACCCTGCTGCCTCTCCTCCTCCTCCTCTTTCCCAGGAGTTGCAGTGGGGCAGGGGAATGGCACCCACAGAGCCCGAGTGCAGAGAGGCCTATTTGAAATCATGGGATGGTGGGCGGGCGAAGCCCGCCCACCTTCTAAAAGCCCCTCCCCAACCTTATGGGAGGGACACTGGACCCATGTTCAATTGATTTCTTGGGACAAATAATGACTAAAGGATCAAGAAGTGCGGGCTAGAGGTTCAAAATAAGGGAGCCGGATGGGGACACCGAGCAGAGAACCCCGGACAGCGCCCACTGCTCCTCAAAGCTGTCGATGGAGCCAGTGGACGCCGCCCAGAGGAACTCTGCCCGGATTCGTGACACGAGGGAGGAGCGGAAATAGGCCCCACAGTCGCAGAGAACCCCCTCGTCTAGCATCCTCCTCCTGCTGTTGTAGATGGCAACTTTCGCCAAGGCCAGGAGGAGGTTGACGAGGAGGTCTCGCGACTTTGTGGGGCCACGGATTGGGTGTGCATAAATAAAAAGGTGAGGGGAAAAGTGCAGCCAGAACCTCAATAAGAGGTTCTGGAGGAGCCGGAATAGGGGCTGCAACCTGGCGCATTCAAGGTAGGCGTGCGCCAGGTTCTCCCTCACGCCACAAAAGGGGCAGGTGTCTGGGATAGGGGTGAACCGCGCCAAGTACACGCCCGTGCTCACGGCTCCGTGGAGGAGCCGCCAACTGATGTCCCCGACGGGCCGCGGAATTAAGGTCGAATAAACGCTGGTCCATCGGGGTTCCCCACCCTCCATGGGTCTGAGGTAGTCCCGCCACTTTGTATCGGGGCGGGACACGAGGGTGGGGAAATGCAAAGCGTGGAGCACGAGCGTGTACAGCTGTTCCCTGGGCGCGGTCCGGAAACAGACCGGCTGCAGATTTTGCAGCCGGCTGGGGGTCCAAGGGTGGGGAGGCCGGGGGGGCCCGCGGGACAGGGGCCCAATAAAGAGGGACGGAGGCTTTGCAGGAGGGGAGGGGCGGAGCGTTCCCTCTCGCAGGGCTCTCTGTAGGAGATCGCGAGCGGGCTGCGACAAAGCCGCCTTCACCTCCTGGAGTAGGCGCAGGGGGGTTCGAAGGGTGGAGAGCCCCATGCGTTGAGCGAGCGCTCGGGGATCCACCCAGTCCCCCCTGTCGTAGTCCAGGAGGTCCCCGACCATGGTGGTTTCTGCCAGGATCAGCCTCCGGCGCACCGAGGGAGACTCCGCCACCTGCACGCACAAGGCTGGATTGTGGAGCAGGGGCTCCGCGAGGAGGTCTGCTCCCTCGGAGGCCACAACGGACCTGGTCGCCGAGAACAGCTTCCAGGTCTGGAGGAGGTCCTGGTAGAATTCCGGCAGTTCTGAGAGGTCTCGCGGAAGACCCCTCGGGTGGATAAAAAAGAGCTGCCGGTCGTATCGGAGCCCTCGGAGGCGGCGGAGGAAGGCGTGCCCCAAAATGCTCCATGCCGGACTACCTGCACTGAAGAGGAGTCTCTGCAGGGCCTGGAGGCGGAAGGTCCGGACCTGGCTGCGCACGCAGACCAGGCCCTGGCCCCCCTCCTCCAGGGGGAGGGACAAGACCCCTGCAGAGACCCAGTGCAGTCCCGGCCAAAGGAACCCTAAAGCTGCCCTCTGGAGCTTGGCCGGGACCTCCGGGTGCGGGCGCAGGGTGTTGAGCCGGTGCCAGAGCATGGACAGGACCAGCTGATTGAGCACCAGCGCCCTCCCACGAAGGGAGAGGCACCGGAGCAGTCCTGTCCATCTCCGCAGCCGCTCACCCACCCTGGCCTCCAAACCTTGCCAGTTTTCCGGCGGAGAAGGATGCGTGGCGGATAAATAGACGCCCAGATAGAGCAGCGGACCCGCGCTCCACCTGATGGCCTGAAGCACGGGTGGGAGGGGGCCGGCCCGCCACCCGTCCCCGACCACCAGGCCAGAGCTCTTGACCCAGTTGACCCGGGCGGAGGAGGCTGCCGAGTAGACGGCTTGGCAAGCCTCCACCCGCGCCAGGTCGCCCGGGTCCCGGACCACGAGGAGCACGTCATCGGCGTACGCCGACAGGACCAGCCGCAGCTCCGGCTCCCGAAGCACCAACCCCGTCAACCTCCTACGGAGGAGACAGAGGAAGGGCTCGATCGCCAGAGCGTACAGCTGGCCCGACAGCGGACACCCCTGACGCACCCCCCGCCCGAAGCTGACCGGCTCGGTCAGGGTCCAGTTGAGCCTGACCAGACACTCCGCGAGGGCGTACAGCACCCGGAGAAAACCCACAAACCGGGGCCCGAAGCCGAAGGCCTGCAGGGTGCCCAGGAGATACCCGTGGTCCATCCTGTCGAACGCCTTCTCCTGGTCCAGGGACAGGAGGGCGAACGACAAGCCATCCCTACGCCCGAGCTCCAAGAGATCCCGGACCAAATACAAGCTATCGAATATACTACGGCCCGGGACGGTGTAGGTCTGGTCGGGATGGATCACGTCCGCCAGCACGGACCGCAGTCGCAGCGAGATGGCTTTCGCTACGATCTTGTAGTCCGTGCTGAGGAGCGAGACGGGACGCCAATTCCGTAGGTCGCGGAGGTCCCCCTTCTTCGGCAGCAAGGCGAGCACCGCTCGCCTGCACGACAGAGGGAGGACCCCGCTCTCCAAGGACTCGGCCCAGACGGTGACGAGGTCCGGGCCGAGGACGTCCCAGAACACGCGGTAGAACTCCACGGTCAGCCCGTCCATGCCCGGGGTTTTATTGTTGGGCATGAGACGGAGGGCTTCCGAGAACTCGGCCAGAGTGAGAGGCAGCTCCAGCCGGTCTCGGTCGCCCGCGCTGACCGTCGGGAGCTCGGTCCAGAGCGCCCTGCAGGCGTCGGCTTCGGTCGGATCCGGGGAGAACAAACTGGCGTAGAAGGCCCTGGCCCTTCCGCGCATCTCCGCCGGGTCCGTGAGGGGGGTGCCGTCCTCCGCCAAGAGGCAGGTGACGTGCTTTTTAGCCCCCCTCCTTTTCTCCAGGGCATAGAAGGAGCCCACCGAAGGAGGTGGATGCGAGATCGAACAAAAGCGCCCCGGGCTCTGTGATCTTCCAGGGCCCGGAGCTCCTCCCGCTTCCCCCGGTACGCCTCGCGGAGGAGTGGATCCTCGGGGGCGGACGCCAGGCGCCCCTCCAGCTTCAACACCTCCCGTTCCAACTGCTCTATCGCCGCATCCCTCCGCCGGCTGGCGCCCCGGGAGTAGTCACGGCAGAAGAGCCGGGCGCGCACCTTCCCCACGTCCCACCAGCGCCGCGCCGAGGGAAAGGCGGGCCGCTGCCCCCGCCAGGCCTGCCAGAACTCCCGGAAGGACGCCACGAAGCCCGCATCCTCCAGCAGGCTATTGTTGAAGTGCCAGTAGGCCGGCCCCAGCCTCTCCGCCGTCAGAGAGGCTTTCACGGCCACCAAATGGTGGTCCGTGAACGGGGCCGGCCGGACGCTGGAGGAGTGGGCTCGTGCCAGATGGAATCGCGAAAGGTAGATGCGATCCAACCGGGAGTGGCTCGACCGCTCGTTCCCCACCCGGACGTAAGTGAAGGTGGTACTGTCGTCCGGGTGGTGGTCCCGCCAGACGTCCACCAGGGAGTGATGTTCCACAATCTCCCTGAGGACGTCCGCCGCGGCCTGGCAGTTCGCGAGTCCTACACGGTCCCGGTCATCGAGGATGGTGTTAAAGTCCCCGCCCAGGACCAGGCACTCGCGAGGATCCAAGGTGCCGAGGAAGGTGGCCGCCTGCCGATAAAAGGTGACCTGGTCCGGGCCCGCGTTCGGGGCGTAGACGTTGACGAGGTTCAACGTCTGCCCCTCCACGCGGGCCCGGACGTGCAGCAGGCGGCCCGGGACAACCTCGGCGGTCCCCAGCACCTCGGGCCGTAGGGCAGGGGAGAACAGGGTGACCACCCCGGCCGAGCGAGCGCTGAGGTGGCTAAAATACACCCCGTCCCCCCACTCCAGCCGCCAGCCAGCCTCGACGGCTGGAGTCGTGTGGGTCTCCTGCAGGAAAACCACCGAGTACCCCCCCTCCCGGAGGAAGGAGAGCACCCGGCTCCTGCGGAGACCCGCCCTACAGCCCCGGGCGTTCAGTGTCGCGATGGTGGCGTAAGTCATACTGAGGGCTGGGGTGGATCCTTGCGGGCAGGTGAGTCGGCGGCCCCCCGCGGGCCCGGCAGCAGACCGCTCCCCGACCCGAAGGTCAGGAGAGAGTCTCGAAACTTGCGGGCCCGGCGGAAGGCCGCGTCGTCCTGCCTATCGGCCCCTCTCCCCTGCTGCAACAAGGCTCTAGTGGCCTGAAGGATGGAGTGAAAGTCCCCCCAGCGCTGGAGGGCGAGCTGCACCTTTCCTCTTGCCCCGCGGTTGTCCGCGAGGAATTGGCGCAGCTCGCTCCTCAGCGCCGAGGGGGAACCGGGGTTTTCCTCCGTCCGGGCCCCCAGGTGGAGCTCACGGGCCACGGAGGCGGGCAGACAGGGGTCCGATCCCCGTCGCTGCGCCGACACGGCTGGCGCCGAGCTGCCCGCCCCCGACCCCGGCAAGGGAGGAGGCGGCGGAGGGAACACGGCAGCCCCTAACAGATCGGGGACTGGGGATACAAAAACAACCCCCCGAGGGCCGCCCATAGCTAGCGGGAATGAGACGGCCCTCGCGGGGGTGGCACTAGCGGACATTTGGGGAGGTGGTAGGGGTGAATCGGGTGACACGGCCGGGGCCGGGATGGGAAAAGGGTGGGGGGACAGCAACGGAAGGGTGTTTTCCACGGTAGGGGTGGGGGGGAGGGTGGGCTCTAGGCTGGATGATGGGTCAGGGTTGGGGAAAGGGGCAGACATGGGGGTAGGAGAGGGATCGGGAACAGGGGAGGGTTCGGTACCGGAGATGGGTTCGTAAAGGGCAGAAGCGGGGGTGGGGGGAGGATCGGGACGTGGGGGGGCATCGGAATCCCAGGCAGGGTCTGGGAAGGGGTCCCCCGTGGCCATTCCACCAGGCTGCGGCGCTTCCCGGATGGGGACCTGGGGGTCGGGATCAGGAACGGGGGGGTCCGCGCCGACGCCGGGCTCAGATGGAAAAGCTAGTATTAGTGCCTCGGCGTCGGCCAGTATGGTATCTTGTGGTGGGCCCCCAACGGGAAGGGAGGATGACCGCCCCACCCCGGTTACTGGAGGGGGGGCACCCTCAAGCCCCTGGACTCGGTCGCTCGGCGCCAGCTGTCGCCCCGGGGGGCTCGGCAGCATCCGTTCCGGCGCTCGAGTCGGCCGGGCCAGTGGGCAGTATCAGGGGTGCCCCGAGCGTGAGGATGGGGTCGGCCACCTGGGACACGGGGTTGGGGAGAGGAGGGGGCGGCGCCACGGAGTCGCCGCCCAGACCGAGGCCCGCTGGCGGAGGGTCGTCCTCCCCCTGGGTGAGCGGGGTCAGACCCAGGGCCTCGATCTCCTCAAAGATGGAGCTCAACTCCATCCCCTCGGCCCCGGAGCCTTCCCCTCCGGCCGCCAAGGCACCAATTACCTCGGCGGGGACGGAAGGGGGGGCAATTGGAGCCTGGGCCGGGGGGGCTCCATCAGAGGCCTCCTCGTGGATAGGCTCCTCAGGGGGGACATGGTTGTCCCCCCTCGCTGCCACGGCTTCCTCGGCCGGCGCCTCCTGCTGACGCTCGCCGGGGGGGATTTTGACAGCGCTGGCCCCCCTCGGGATCTTTCGGGGGGCCTTCCCGCCCTCCGCATCGGAGGGGGGAGAGGAAGCCCGCGAACGGCGGGCTTTGCGCTTCCCCCGGACGAGCGTCCAGTCCTCCGAGGTGGAGGTGGAGGGCTGGTCAGCAGGGGCAAGGCTGGGGGGCACGTTTGATTTTCGGGGAGGGCGTTGTGGCACAGGAGGGAAGGAGGGGGATACCTCCACCTGGGGAGGGCCCTCTCCCTTGCCCGGCGGCAACCGCGCCACCCTCTCCTCCTCGGGCCCCGCAGGGACAGATTGAGTAGAGGCGGGGCCCGCCTGCCCGCTCGGGCACGTCGGAGGGGGCGCCTCCGGCTCCCGAGCAGGGCCGTCGGTTGGAGGAGGGGCGGCCGCGGAGGCCAGACTACCAGGGGGACTGGCGGTGGTGGGGCCACTGTCCTCACGGACCCCGGAGGTCCCGGACGCCTCCCCCGACCGGGCCAAGGGACAGTCCCTCCGGACGTGCCCCGTCGCCCGGCAGAGGAAGCACCGGGTCTCCCCCGAGGAGTAGTGGACTCGATAGAGAGCCCCCTGGTAGGGCACCATAAAGGACCCCTCGAGCGCCTCCCCGCCACGCGCCGCCGGCGGCAGTTGCAGCTGTACCTGCCGGCGGAAGGATAGGACGTGGCGGAGGGCGGGGTCCTTGCAGCCCAGCGGGAGAGGGCTGATGGTCGAGATGGGCTTCCCCAGAGTGGAGAGGGAAGGTAACAGGGCGGCATTAGGGAGGAAGGGCGGGACGGAGGTAAGGACCACCCGTACGCCCAGGTCCTCCAGAGGTTCGAGGGGCACGTGCACGCCCCCCACCGCCAGGCCCCTCTCCACCGCCTCCTGGGCGGCGGCCTCCGAGGCAAGGAAGAACACCGCCTTGCCGTACATCTTAGAGGCCGCCACCACGGCCGAGGCCCCCACCACCCTCGCCATCGCCCGCACGTAGGTTTCCATGTGGGGCGAGGCGGCGACCAGGAGGCAGCGGACGCCGTGCCTCCTGGTCATGGCGGGAAAGGGGCCCCGGCCGCCAGGGATGGAGCTGGAGGCGGCAGTCGGGGCGGATGACCCGGCACGTGGGGGGGCGGCAGCGGCCACCTGGGCGTACGCTCTGGGGGCTGGAGGTGGATCGCCCCCAGAGCCGGTGGGGGGAACAGCAGGGAGGGGGGGAGCTGCAGCCGGTGTCGGGGCTGCAGCGGGCGGGGCAGTTTTGGCCACGGAGGGGTCGGCTTTCCGGGCCGGGCCCTTGCCTTTCTTCCCTCCCCGATTTTTCTTGCCGGCCGAGGCAGAGGATCCACCCTTGTCAGGGGGGGCAGCAGCCGTGGCAGCAGCAGAGCTCGGGTCGGGGGTAGGGAGGTCGGCCGCAGCAGTTGCTTGGGCCGACGGCACTGATGGGACTGAGGGACCATCAGGGACGGGGGTCTCCTCCATCCTGGGGAGTGGGTGGAGGGAGGTGCAAATGGCAAACTGTGGGCGGGGGGGGCAGGGGTTAACCACTCCTCCCCACCAAACAGCAGGCAGGGGCGGAGGGCATCAATGGAAGGGGGGGGGTTGGAAGGAGGGGGGGCACTGGGTCCAAGGAAGGGCAACCGTAAAAGGGAAGGGTTAGCAGCCACTCCTCCCTGCTGAGACTAGGGCAGAGGAGGAGGGCGCTATTGCAAGGGAAGGGGCACGCGAGGGAAAAGGGGGGGTACACAATTGGGGAGTGGGAGAGGGAAGGAGGGGGAGTGGGGGAACCAACCACTCCCTCCCACTAACTGATTTCAGGGAGGGAGGGTTCTACCAGGGGTAGTAGACTGGAAACCTAAAAGGCCAGCAACCTGTCCTCCCTGCAAGGCTGGAAGCAGGGGGGAGGGTGCTGGCAGGGCAGGCAATGAACAAGGTAATGGGTGCAGGGCGGGGGCCGGCTCCTCCGGCTGCACTGGGGTACAAGAAGGACTATGGGGCTGTTGAGCGGCAGGGGTGATGTGAAGGGAGGGTAACTAAAAAGGGGGGGCACAAGCGCTCGGGCTGGGGGGCAAAGCTCTGGGTGGGGCTACAGGACTTCTGGGGGTTGGGGAGAAGGGCATTGGGTTAGTAGGGCAGGATAGGGCAGTAGGGGCTGCGAGACAGAGCACTGGCTGAATGTGGGCGGGGCAGGTGAAAACAAACTGAAGCTGAGCTGGTCAGCAAACTGAGGAGGGGAGAAGGGAACAGAACTGGCTAACAGAGTGGGGAGCAGGGCAAGGAAACCAAAGGTAAGGGGAGGCCCCAACCTGACACTGCTGAGGGAAGGGGGCCAAGTCCAAGGGAGGGGGGGGGGAAGCTCGCCCACAAGCGCTTGTGGGAGGCTCAGTCCTCGCCCACTGCCGCAGCAAAGACAGTCCCAGGTGGCACAAACAGGGGGGAACAGCCAGCCCCACCGAGGGGCGCTTCCTTGGTGGTGTAGGGGTTGGTGGAGGGGGTTGTGGGGCAGGTGGTATGGGGGGGGGGGCAGCTGGACTAGGGGGAGGGCTCTATGCCTCTCCCCCAGCCCCCCTCCTGGTGTCTCTGTCCACCACCACCCCAGGAGCAGATAAAAAGCTCAGTTCTTGCAAACAAACCCCCTCCACAGTCCAACCGGCAGTCCTTGTCCTCCTCGGTGGGGTGCAGGTAGTCAGCAGCAGCAACAGCAGGCGGGGAGCAGCCAGGTGGGGCAGGCCTCCGGGTGGTGGGTGCTGGTGGGGTCCTCCTTCTCCGGAGCAGTGGAGGAGGGGAGAGGAAGGGCAGCCGGCAGGCCCCCCCTCTCCCCTCAGGCAGCAGCAGCAGCAAGTGGTGGTGAGAAGCAGCAGCAGCAGTGGTGGTGGCTGGAGCAGTGTCCAGGGAAGCAGGCCTCAGCAGGCAGGAGGGCGGCTGGGTGGGTGGGGAGGGCTCCGGCTGGTGCAGGAGCAGGAGCAGGAGCGGGAGCGGGGGGAGAAGGGGGAGAGCAGCTTCTGCACCCTGCTGCCTCTCCTCCTCCTCCTCTTTCCCAGGAGTTGCAGTGGGGCAGGGGAATGGCACCCACAGAGCCCGAGTGCAGAGAGGCCTATTTGAAATCATGGGATGGTGGGCGGGCGAAGCCCGCCCACCTTCTAAAAGCCTCTCCCCAACCTTATGGGAGGGACACTGGACCCATGTTCAATTGATTTCTTGGGACAAATAATGACTAAAGGATCAAGAAGTGCGGGCTAGAGGTTCAAAATAAGGGAGCCGGATGGGGACACCGAGCAGAGAACCCCGGACAGCGCCCACTGCTCCTCAAAGCTGTCGATGGAGCCAGTGGACGCCGCCCAGAGGAACTCTGCCCGGATTCGTGACACGAGGGAGGAGCGGAAATAGGCCCCACAGTCGCAGAGAACCCCCTCGTCTAGCATCCTCCTCCTGCTGTTGTAGATGGCAACTTTCGCCAAGGCCAGGAGGAGGTTGACGAGGAGGTCTCGCGACTTTGTGGGGCCACGGATTGGGTGTGCATAAATAAAAAGGTGAGGGGAAAAGTGCAGCCAGAACCTCAATAAGAGGTTCTGGAGGAGCCGGAATAGGGGCTGCAACCTGGCGCATTCAAGGTAGGCGTGCGCCAGGTTCTCCCTCACGCCGCAAAAGGGGCAGGTGTCTGGGATAGGGGTGAACCGCGCCAAGTACACGCCCGTGCTCACGGCTCCGTGGAGGAGCCGCCAACTGATGTCCCCGACGGGCCGCGGGATTAAGGTCGAATAAACGCTGGCCCATCGGGGTTCCCCACCCTCCATGGGTCTGAGGTAGTCCCGCCACTTTGTATCGGGGCGGGACACGAGGGTGGGGAAATGCAAAGCGTGGAGCACGAGCGTGTACAGCTGTTCCCTGGGCGCGGTCCGGAAACAGACCGGCTGCAGATTTTGCAGCCGGCTGGGGGTCCAAGGGTGGGGAGGCCGGGGGGGCCCGCGGGACAGGGGCCCAATAAAGAGGGACGGAGGCTTTGCAGGAGGGGAGGGGCGGAGCGTTCCCTCTCGCAGGGCTCTCTGTAGGAGATCGCGAGCGGGCTGCGACAAAGCCGCCTTCACCTCCTGGAGTAGGCGCAGGGGGGTTCGAAGGGTGGAGAGCCCCATGCGCTGAGCGAGCGCTCGGGGATCCACCCAGTCCCCCCTGTCGTAGTCCAGGAGGTCCCCGACCATGGTGGTTTCTGCCAGGATCAGCCTCCGGCGCACCGAGGGAGACTCCGCCACCTGCACGCACAAGGCTGGATTGTGGAGCAGGGGCTCCGCGAGGAGGTCTGCTCCCTCGGAGGCCACAACGGACCTGGTCGCCGAGAAGAGCTTCCAGGTCTGGAGGAGGTCCTGGTAGAATTCCGGCAGTTCTGAGAGGTCTCGCGGAAGACCCCTCGGGTGGATAAAAAAGAGCTGCCGGTCGTATCGGAGCCCTCGGAGGCGGCGGAGGAAGGCGTGCCCCAAAATGCTCCATGCCGGACTACCTGCACTAAAGAGGAGTCTCTGCAGGGCCTGGAGGCGGAAGGTCCGGACCTGGCTGCGCACGCAGACCAGGCCCTGGCCCCCCTCCTCCAGGGGGAGGGACAAGACCCCTGCAGAGACCCAGTGCAGTCCCGGCCAAAGGAACCCCAAAGCTGCCCTCTGGAGCTTGGCCGGGACCTCCGGGTGCGGGCGCAGGGTGTTGAGCCGGTGCCAGAGCATGGACAGGACCAGCTGATTGAGCACCAGCGCCCTCCCACGAAGGGAGAGGCACCGGAGCAGTCCTGTCCATCTCCGCAGCCGCTCACCCACCCTGGCCTCCAAACCTTGCCAGTTTTCCGGCGGAGAAGGATGCGTGGCGGATAAATAGACGCCCAGATAGAGCAGCGGACCCGCGCTCCACCTGATGGCCTGAAGCGCGGGTGGGAGGGGGCCGGCCCGCCACCCGTCCCCGACCACCAGGCCAGAGCTCTTGACCCAGTTGACCCGGGCGGAGGAGGCTGCCGAGTAGACGGCTTGGCAAGCCTCCACCCGCGCCAGGTCGCCCGGGTCCCGGACCACGAGGAGCACGTCATCGGCGTACGCCGACAGGACCAGCCGCAGCTCCGGCTCCCGAAGCACCAACCCCGTCAACCTCCTACGGAGGAGACAGAGGAAGGGCTCGATCGCCAGAGCGTACAGCTGGCCCGACAGCGGACACCCCTGACGCACCCCCCGCCCGAAGCTGACCGGCTCGGTCAGGGTCCAGTTGAGCCTGACCAGACACTCCGCGAGGGCGTACAGCACCCGGAGAAAACCCACAAACCGGGGCCCGAAGCCGAAGGCCTGCAGGGTGCCCAGGAGATACCCGTGGTCCATCCTGTCGAACGCCTTCTCCTGGTCCAGGGACAGGAGGGCGAACGACAAGCCATCCCTACGCCCGAGCTCCAAGAGATCCCGGACCAAATACAAGTTATCGAATATACTACGGCCCGGGACGGTGTAGGTCTGGTCGGGATGGATCACGTCCGCCAGCACGGACCGCAGTCGCAGCGAGATGGCTTTCGCTACGATCTTGTAGTCCGTGCTGAGGAGCGAGACGGGACGCCAATTCCGTAGGTCGCGGAGGTCCCCCTTCTTCGGCAGCAAGGCGAGCACCGCTCGCCTGCACGACAGAGGGAGGACCCCGCTCTCCAAGGACTCGGCCCAGACGGTGACGAGGTCCGGGCCGAGGACGTCCCAGAACACGCGGTAGAACTCCACGGTCAGCCCGTCCATGCCCGGGGTTTTATTGTTGGGCATGAGACGGAGGGCTTCCGAGAACTCGGCCAGAGTGAGAGGCAGCTCCAGCCGGTCTCGGTCGCCCGCGCTGACCGTCGGGAGCTCGGTCCAGAGCGCCCTGCAGGCGTCGGCTTCGGTCGGATCCGGGGAGAACAAACTGGCGTAGAAGGCCCTGGCCCTTCCGCGCATCTCCGCCGGGTCCGTGAGGGGGGTGCCGTCCTCCGCCAAGAGGCAGGTGACGTGCTTTTTAGCCCCCCTCCTTTTCTCCAGGGCATAGAAGAAACGGGAGCCGCGATCCATCTCCCGAAGGAGGTGGATGCGAGATCGAACAAAAGCGCCCCGGGCTCTGTGATCTTCCAGGGCCCGGAGCTCCTCCCGCTTCTCCCGGTACGCCTCGCGGAGGAGTGGATCCTCGGGGGCGGACGCCAGGCGCCCCTCCAGCTTCAACACCTCCCGTTCCAACTGCTCTATCGCCGCATCCCTCCGCCGGCTGGCGCCCCGGGAGTAGTCACGGCAGAAGAGCCGGGCGCGCACCTTCCCCACATCCCACCAGCGCCGCGCCGAGGGAAAGGCGGGCCGCTGCCCCCGCCAGGCCTGCCAGAACTCCCGGAAGGACGCCACGAAGCCCGCATCCTCCAGCAGGCTATTGTTGAAGTGCCAGTAGGCCGGCCCCAGCCTCTCCGCCGTCAGAGAGGCTTTCACGGCCACCAAATGGTGGTCCGTGAACGGGGCCGGCCGGACGCTGGAGGAGTGGGCTCGTGCCAGATGGAATCGCGAAAGGTAGATGCGATCCAACCGGGAGTGGCTCGACCGCTCGTTCCCCACCCGGACGTAAGTGAAGGTGGTACTGTCGTCCGGGTGGTGGTCCCGCCAGACGTCCACCAGGGAGTGATGTTCCACAATCTCCCTGAGGACGTCCGCCGCGGCCTGGCAGTTCGCGAGTCCTACACGGTCCCGGTCATCGAGGATGGTGTTAAAGTCCCCGCCCAGGACCAGGCACTCGCGAGGATCCAAAGTGCCGAGGAAGGTGGCCGCCTGCCGATAAAAGGTGACCTGGTCCGGGCCCGCGTTCGGGGCGTAGACGTTGACGAGGTTCAACGTCTGCCCCTCCACGCGGGCCCGGACGTGCAGCAGGCGGCCCGGGACAACCTCGGCGGTCCCCAGCACCTCGGGCCGTAGGGCAGGGGAGAACAGGGTGACCACCCCGGCCGAGCGAGCGCTGAGGTGGCTAAAATACACCCCGTCCCCCCACTCCAGCCGCCAGCCAGCCTCGACGGCTGGAGTCGTGTGGGTCTCCTGCAGGAAAACCACCGAGTACCCCCCCTCCCGGAGGAAGGAGAGCACCCGGCCCCTGCGGAGACCCGCCCTACAGCCCCGGGCGTTCAGTGTCGCGATGGTGGCGTAAGTCATACTGAGGGCTGGGGTGGATCCTTGCGGGCAGGTGAGTCGGCGGCCCCCCGCGGGCCCGGCAGCAGACCGCTCCCCGACCCGAAGGTCAGGAGAGAGTCTCGAAACTTGCGGGCCCGGCGGAAGGCCGCGTCGTCCTGCCTATCGGCCCCTCTCCCCTGCTGCAACAAGGCTCTAGTGGCCTGAAGGATGGAGTGAAAGTCCCCCCAGCGCTGGAGGGCGAGCTGCACCTTTCCTCTTGCCCCGCGGTTGTCCGCGAGGAATTGGCGCAGCTCGCTCCTCAGCGCCGAGGGGGAACCGGGGTTTTCCTCCGTCCGGGCCCCCAGGTGGAGCTCACGGGCCACGGAGGCGGGCAGACAGGGGTCCGATCCCCGTCGCTGCGCCGACACGGCTGGCGCCGAGCTGCCCGCCCCCGACCCCGGCAAGGGAGGAGGCGGCGGAGGGAACACGGCAGCCCCTAACAGATCGGGGACTGGGGATACAAAAACAACCCCCCGAGGGCCGCCCATAGCTAGCGGGAATGAGACGGCCCTCGCGGGGGTGGCACTAGCGGACATTTGGGGAGGTGGTAGGGGTGAATCGGGTGACACGGCCGGGGCCGGGATGGGAAAAGGGTGGGGGGACAGCAACGGAAGGGTGTTTTCCACGGTAGGGGTGGGGGGGAGGGTAGGCTCTAGGCTGGATGATGGGTCAGGGTTGGGGAAAGGGGCAGACATGGGGGTAGGAGAGGGATCGGGAACAGGGGAGGGTTCGGTACCGGAGATAGGTTTGTAAAGGGCAGAAGCGGGGGTGGGGGGAGGATCGGGACGTGGGGGGGCATCGGAATCCCAGGCAGGGTCTGGGAAGGGGTCCCCCGTGGCCATTCCACCAGGCTGCGGCGCTTCCCGGATGGGGACCTGGGGGTCGGGATCAGGAACTGGGGGGTCCGCGCCGACGCCGGGCTCAGATGGAAAAGCTAGTATTAGTGCCTCGGCGTCGGCCAGTATGGTATCTTGTGGTGGGCCCCCAACGGGAAGGGAGGATGACCGCCCCACCCCGGTTACTGGAGGGGGGGCACCCTCAGCCCCTGGACTCGGTCGCTCGGCGCCAGCTGTCGCCCCGGGGGGCTCGGCAGCATCCGTTCCGGCGCTCGAGTCGGCCGGGCCAGTGGGCAGTATCAGGGGTGCCCCGAGCGTGAGGATGGGGTCGGCCACCTGGGACACGGGGTTGGGGAGAGGAGGGGGCGGCGCCACGGAGTCGCCGCCCAGACCGAGGCCCGCTGGCGGAGGGTCGTCCTCCCCCTGGGTAAGCGGGGTCAGACCCAGGGCCTCGATCTCCTCAAAGATGGAGCTCAACTCCATCCCCTCGGCCCCGGAGCCTTCCCCTCCGGCCACCAAGGCACCAATTACCTCGGCGGGGACGGAAGGGGGGGCAATTGGAGCCTGGGCCGGGGGGGCTCCATCAGAGGCCTCCTCGTGGATAGGCTCCTCAGGGGGGACATGGTTGTCCCCCCTCGCTGCCACGGCTTCCTCGGCCGGCGCCTCCTGCTGACGCTCGCCGGGGGGGATTTTGACAGCGCTGGCCCCCCTCGGGATCTTTCGGGGGGCCTTCCCGCCCTCCGCATCGGAGGGGGGAGAGGAAGCCCGCGAACGGCGGGCTTTGCGCTTCCCCCGGACGAGCGTCCAGTCCTCCGAGGTGGAGGTGGAGGGCTGGTCAGCAGGGGCAAGGCTGGGGGGCACGTTTGATTTTCGGGGAGGGCGTTGTGGCAAAGGAGGGAAGGAGGGGGATACCTCCACCTGGGGAGGGCCCTCTCCCTTGCCCGGCGGCAACCGCGCCACCCTCTCCTCCTCGGGCCCCGCAGGGACAGATTGAGTAGAGGCGGGGCCCGCCTGCCCGCTCGGGCACGTCGGAGGGGGCGCCTCCGGCTCCCGAGCAGGGCCGTCGGTTGGAGGAGGGGCGGCCGCGGAGGCCAGACTACCAGGGGGGCTGGCGGTGGTGGGGCCACTGTCCTCACGGACCCCGGAGGTCCCGGACGCCTCCCCCGACCGGGCCAAGGGACAGTCCCTCCGGACGTGCCCCGTCGCCCGGCAGAGGAAGCACCGGGTCTCCCCCGAGGAGTAGTGGACTCGATAGAGAGCCCCCTGGTAGGGCACCATAAAGGACCCCTCGAGCGCCTCCCCGCCACGCGCCGCCGGCGGCAGTTGCAGCTGTACCTGCCGGCGGAAGGATAGGACGTGGCGGAGGGCGGGGTCCTTACAGCCCAGCGGGAGAGGGCTGATGGTCGAGATGGGCTTCCCCAGAGTGGAGAGGGAAGGTAACAGGGCGGCATTAGGGAGGAAGGGCGGGACGGAGGTAAGGACCACCCGTACGCCCAGGTCCTCCAGAGGTTCGAGGGGCACGTGCACGCCCCCCACCGCCAGGCCCCTCTCCACCGCCTCCTGGGCGGCGGCCTCCGAGGCAAGGAAGAACACCGCCTTGCCGTACATCTTAGAGGCCGCCACCACGGCCGAGGCCCCCACCACCCTCGCCGTCGCCCGCACGTAGGTTTCCATGTGGGGCGAGGCGGCGACCAGGAGGCAGCGGACGCCGTGCCTCCTGGTCATGGCGGGAAAGGGGCCCCGGCCGCCAGGGATGGAGCTGGAGGTGGCAGTCGGGGCGGATGACCCGGCACGTGGGGGGGCGGCAGCGGCCACCTGGGCGTACGCTCTGGGGGCTGGAGGTGGATCGCCCCCAGAGCCGGTGGGGGGAGCAGCAGGGAGGGGGGGAGCTGCAGCCGGTGTCGGGGCTGCAGCAGGCGGGGCGGTTTTGGCCACGGAGGGGTCTGCTTTCCGGGCCGGGCCCTTGCCTTTCTTCCCTCCCCGATTTTTCTTGCCGGCCGAGGCAGAGGATCCACCCTTGTCAGGGGGGGCAGCAGCCGTGGCAGCAGCAGAGCTCGGGTCGGGGGTAGGGAGGTCGGCCGCAGCAGTTGCTTGGGCCGATGGCACTGATGGGACCGAGGGACCATCAGGGACGGGGGTCTCCTCCATCCTGGGGAGTGGGTGGAGGGAGGTGCAAATGGCAAACTGTGGGCGGGGGGGGCGGGGGTTAACCACTCCTCCCCACCAAACAGCAGGCAGGGGCGGAGGGCATCAATGGAAGGGGGAGGGGGGTTGGAAGGAGGGGGGGCACTGGGTCCGAGGAAGGGCAACCGTAAGAGGGAAGGGTTAGCAGCCACTCCTCCCTGCTGAGACTAGGGCAGAGGAGGAGGGCGCTATTGCAAGGGAAGGGGCACGCGAGGGAAAAAAGGGGGGGGTACACAATTGGGGAGGAGGAGAGGGAGAGGGAAGGAGGGGGAGGGGGGGAACCAACCACTCCCTCCCACTAACTGATTTCAGGGAGGGAGGGCTCTACCAGGAGTAGTAGACTGGAAACCTAAGAGGCCAGCAACCTGTCCTCCCTGCAAGGCTGGAAGCAGAGGAGGAGGGTGCTGGCAGGGCAGGCAATGAACAAGGTGATGGGTGCAGGGCGGGGGCCGGCTCCTCCGGCTGCACTGGGGTACAAGAAGGACTATGGGGCTGTTGAGCGGCAGGGGTGATGTGAAGGGAGGGTAACTAAAAAGGGGGGGGAGGGGGGCACAAGCGCTCAGGCGGGGGGCAGAGCTCTGGGTGGGGCTACAGGACTTCTGGGGGGGTGGGGGAGGAGGGGCATCGGGTTAGCAGGGCAGGATAGGGCAGTAGGGGCTGCGAGACAGAGCACTGGCTGAATGTGGGCGGGGCAGGTGAAAACAAACTGAAGCTGAGCTAGTCAGCAAACTGAGGAGGGGAGAAGGGAACAGAACTGGCTAACAGAGTGGGGAACAGGGCAAGGGAACCAAGGTAAGGGGGGGGGCTCCCAACCTAACACTGCTGAGGGAAGGGGGCCAAGTCCAAGGGAGGGGGGGGGGAGCTCGCCCACGAGCGTTTGTGGGAGGCTCAGTCCTCGCCCACTGCCGCAGCAAAGACAGTCCCAGGTGGCACAAACAGGGGGGAACAGCCAGCCCCACCGAGGGGCGCTTCCTTGGTGGTGTAGGGGTTGGTGGAGGGGGTTGTGGGGCAGGTGGTATGGGGGGGGGGCAGCTGGACTAGGGGGAGGGCTCTATGCCTCTCCCCCAGCCCCCCTCCTGGTGTCTCTGTCCACCACCACCCCAGGAGCGGATAAAAAGCTCGGTTCTTGCAAACAAACCCCCTCCACAGTCCAACCGGCAGTCCTTGTCCTCCTCGGTGGGGTGCAGGTAGTCAGCAGCAGCAACAGCAGGCGGGGAGCAGCCAGGTGGGGCAGGCCTCCGGGTGGTGGGTGCTGGTGGGGTCCTCCTTCTCCGGAGCAGTGGAGGAGGGGAGAGGAAGGGCAGCCGGCAGGCCCCCCCTCTCCCCTCAGGCAGCAGCAGCAGCAGCAGCAAGTGGTGGTGAGAAGCAGCAGCAGCAGTGGTGGCTGGAGCAGTGTCCAGGGAAGCAGGCCTCAGCAGGCAGGAGGGCGGCTGGGTGGGTGGGGAGGGCTCCGGCTGGTGCAGGAGCAGGAGCGGGAGCGGGGGCGGGGGGAGAAGGGGGAGAGCAGCTTCTGCACCCTGCTGCCTCTCCTCCTCCTCCTCTTTCCCAGGAGTTGCAGTGGGGCAGGGGAATGGCACCCACAGAGCCCGAGTGCAGAGAGGCCTATTTGAAATCATGGGATGGTGGGCGGGCGAAGCCCGCCCACCTTCTAAAAGCCCCTCCCCAACCTTATGGGAGGGACACTGGACCCATGTTCAATTGATTTCTTGGGACAAATAATGACTAAAGGATCAAGAAGTGCGGGCTAGAGGTTCAAAATAAGGGAGCCGGATGGGGACACCGAGCAGAGAACCCCGGACAGCGCCCACTGCTCCTCAAAGCTGTCGATGGAGCCAGTGGACGCCGCCCAGAGGAACTCTGCCCGGATTCGTGACACGAGGGAGGAGCGGAAATAGGCCCCACAGTCGCAGAGAACCCCCTCGTCTAGCATCCTCCTCCTGCTGTTGTAGATGGCAACTTTCGCCAAGGCCAGGAGGAGGTTGACGAGGAGGTCTCGCGACTTTGTGGGGCCACGGATTGGGTGTGCATAAATAAAAAGGTGAGGGGAAAAGTGCAGCCAGAACCTCAATAAGAGGTTCTGGAGGAGCCGGAATAGGGGCTGCAACCTGGCGCATTCAAGGTAGGCGTGCGCCAGGTTCTCCCTCACGCCGCAAAAGGGGCAGGTGTCTGGGATAGGGGTGAACCGCGCCAAGTACACGCCCGTGCTCACGGCTCCGTGGAGGAGCCGCCAACTGATGTCCCCGACGGGCCGCGGAATTAAGGTCGAATAAACGCTGGCCCATCGGGGTTCCCCACCCTCTATAGGTCTGAGGTAGTCCCGCCACTTTGTATCGGGGCGGGACACGAGGGTGGGGAAATGCAAAGCGTGGAGCACGAGCGTGTACAGCTGTTCCCTGGGCGCGGTCCGGAGACAGACCGGCTGCAGATTTTGCAGCCGGCTGGGGGTCCAAGGGTGGGGAGGCCGGGGGGGCCCGCGGGACAGGGGCCCAATAAAGAGGGACGGAGGCTTTGCAGGAGGGGAGGGGCGGAGCGTTCCCTCTCGCAGGGCTCTCTGTAGGAGATCGCGAGCGGGCTGCGACAAAGCCGCCTTCACCTCCTGGAGTAGGCGCAGGGGGGTTCGAAGGGTGGAGAGCCCCATGCGTTGAGCGAGCGCTCGGGGATCCACCCAGTCCCCCCTGTCGTAGTCCAGGAGGTCCCCGACCATGGTGGTTTCTGCCAGGATCAGCCTTCGGCGCACCGAGGGAGACTCCGCCACCTGCACGCACAAGGCTGGATTGTGGAGCAGGGGCTCCGCGAGGAGGTCTGCTCCCTCGGAGGCCACAACGGACCTGGTCGCCGAGAAGAGCTTCCAGGTCTGGAGGAGGTCCTGGTAGAATTCCGGCAGTTCTGAGAGGTCTCGCGGAAGACCCCTCGGGTGGATAAAAAAGAGCTGCCGGTCGTATCGGAGCCCTCGGAGGCGGCGGAGGAAGGCGTGCCCCAAAATGCTCCATGCCGGACTACCTGCACTAAAGAGGAGTCTCTGCAGGGCCTGGAGGCGGAAGGTCCGGACCTGGCTGCGCACGCAGACCAGGCCCTGGCCCCCCTCCTCCAGGGGGAGGGACAAGACCCCTGCAGAGACCCAGTGCAGTCCCGGCCAAAGGAACCCCAAAGCTGCCCTCTGGAGCTTGGCCGGGACCTCCGGGTGCGGGCGCAGGGTGTTGAGCCGGTGCCAGAGCATGGACAGGACCAGCTGATTGAGCACCAGCGCCCTCCCACGAAGGGAAAGGCACCGGAGCAGTCCCGTCCATCTCCGCAGCCGCTCACCCACCCTGGCCTCCAAACCTTGCCAGTTTTCCGGCGGCGAAGGATGCGTGGCGGATAAATAGACGCCCAGATAGAGCAGCGGACCCGCGCTCCACCTGATGGCCTGAAGCGCGGGTGGGAGGGAGCCGGCCCGCCACCCGTCCCCGACCACCAGGCCAGAGCTCTTGACCCAGTTGACCCGGGCGGAGGAGGCTGCCGAGTAGACGGCTTGGCAAGCCTCCACCCGCGCCAGGTCGCCCGGGTCCCGGACCACGAGGAGCACGTCATCGGCGTACGCCGACAGGACCAGCCGCAGCTCCGGCTCCCGAAGCACCAACCCCGTCAACCTCCTACGGAGGAGACAGAGGAAGGGCTCGATCGCCAGAGCGTACAGCTGGCCCGACAGCGGACACCCCTGACGCACCCCCCGCCCGAAGCTGACCGGCTCGGTCAGGGTCCAGTTGAGCCTGACCAGACACTCCGCGAGGGCGTACAGCACCCGGAGAAAACCCACAAACCGGGGCCCGAAGCCGAAGGCCTGCAGGGTGCCCAGGAGATACCCGTGGTCCATCCTGTCGAACGCCTTCTCCTGGTCCAGGGACAGGAGGGCGAACGACAAGCCATCCCTACGCCCGAGCTCCAAGAGATCCCGGACCAAATACAAGTTATCGAATATACTACGGCCCGGGACGGTGTAGGTCTGGTCGGGATGGATCACGTCCGCCAGCACGGACCGCAGTCGCAGCGAGATGGCTTTTGCTACGATCTTGTAGTCCGTGCTGAGGAGCGAGACGGGACGCCAATTCCGTAGGTCGCGGAGGTCCCCCTTCTTCGGCAGCAAGGCGAGCACCGCTCGCCTGCACGACAGAGGGAGGACCCCGCTCTCCAAGGACTCGGCCCAGACGGTGACGAGGTCCGGGCCGAGGACGTCCCAGAACACGCGGTAGAACTCCACGGTCAGCCCGTCCATGCCCGGGGTTTTATTGTTGGGCATGAGACGGAGGGCTTCCGAGAACTCGGCCAGAGTGAGAGGCAGCTCCAGCCGGTCTCGGTCGCCCGCGCTGACCGTCGGGAGCTCGGTCCAGAGCGCCCTGCAGGCGTCGGCTTCGGTCGGATCCGGGGAGAACAAACTGGCGTAGAAGGCCCTGGCCCTTCCGCGCATCTCCGCCGGGTCCGTGAGGGGGGTGCCGTCCTCCGCCAAGAGGCAGGTGACGTGCTTTTTGGCCCCCCTCCTTTTCTCCAGGGCATAGAAGAAACGGGAGCCGCGATCCATCTCCCGAAGGAGGTGGATGCGAGATCGAACAAAGGCGCCCCGGGCTCTGTGATCTTCCAGGGCCCGGAGCTCCTCCCGCTTCTCCCGGTACGCCTCGCGGAGGAGTGGATCCTCGGGGGCGGACGCCAGGCGCCCCTCCAGCTTCAACACCTCCCGTTCCAACTGCTCTATCGCCGCATCCCTCCGCCGGCTGGCGCCCCGGGAGTAGTCACGGCAGAAGAGCCGGGCGCGCACCTTCCCCACGTCCCACCAGCGCCGCGCCGAGGGAAAGGCGGGCCGCTGCCCCCGCCAGGCCTGCCAGAACTCCCGGAAGGACGCCACGAAGCCCGCATCCTCCAGCAGGCTATTGTTGAAGTGCCAGTAGGCCGGCCCCAGCCTCTCCGCCGTCAGAGAGGCTTTCACGGCCACCAAATGGTGGTCCGTGAACGGGGCCGGCCGGACGCTGGAGGAGTGGGCTCGTGCCAGATGGAATCGCGAAAGGTAGATGCGGTCCAACCGGGAGTGGCTCGACCGCTCGTTCCCCACCCGGACGTAAGTGAAGGTGGTACTGTCGTCCGGGTGGTGGTCCCGCCAGACGTCCACCAGGGAGTGATGTTCCACGATCTCCCTGAGGACGTCCGCCGCGGCCTGGCAGTTCGCGAGTCCTACACGGTCCCGGTCATCGAGGATGGTGTTAAAGTCCCCGCCCAGGACCAGGCACTCGCGAGGATCCAAAGTGCCGAGGAAGGTGGCCGCCTGCCGATAAAAGGTGACCTGGTCCGGGCCCGCGTTCGGGGCGTAGACGTTGACGAGGTTCAACGTCTGCCCCTCCACGCGGGCCCGGACGTGCAGCAGGCGGCCCGGGACAACCTCGGCGGTCCCCAGCACCTCGGGCCGTAGGGCAGGGGAGAACAGGGTGACCACCCCGGCCGAGCGAGCGCTGAGGTGGCTAAAATACACCCCGTCCCCCCACTCCAGCCGCCAGCCAGCCTCGACGGCTGGAGTCGTGTGGGTCTCCTGCAGGAAAACCACCGAGTACCCCCCCTCCCGGAGGAAGGAGAGCACCCGGCTCCTGCGGAGACCCGCCCTACAGCCCCGGGCGTTCAGTGTCGCGATGGTGGCGTAAGTCATACTGAGGGCTGGGGTGGATCCTTGCGGGCAGGTGAGTCGGCGGCCCCCCGCGGGCCCGGCAGCAGACCGCTCCCCGACCCGAAGGTCAGGAGAGAGTCTCGAAACTTGCGGGCCCGGCGGAAGGCCGCGTCGTCCTGCCTATCGGCCCCTCTCCCCTGCTGCAACAAGGCTCTAGTGGCCTGAAGGATGGAGTGAAAGTCCCCCCAGCGCTGGAGGGCGAGCTGCACCTTTCCTCTTGCCCCGCGGTTGTCCGCGAGGAATTGGCGCAGCTCGCTCCTCAGCGCCGAGGGGGAACCGGGGTTTTCCTCCGTCCGGGCCCCCAGGTGGAGCTCACGGGCCACGGAGGCGGGCAGACAGGGGTCCGATCCCCGTCGCTGCGCCGACACGGCTGGCGCCGAGCTGCCCGCCCCCGACCCCGGCAAGGGAGGAGGCGGCGGAGGGAACACGGCAGCCCCTAACAGATCGGGGACTGGGGATACAAAAACAACCCCCCGAGGGCCGCCCATAGCTAGCGGGAATGAGACGGCCCTCGCGGGGGTGGCACTAGCGGACATTTGGGGAGGTGGTAGGGGTGAATCGGGTGACACGGCCGGGGCCGGGATGGGAAAAGGGTGGGGGGACAGCAACGGAAGGGTGTTTTCCACGGTAGGGGTGGGGGGGAGGGTGGGCTCTAGGCTGGATGATGGGTCAGGGTTGGGGAAAGGGGCAGACATGGGGGTAGGAGAGGGATCGGGAACAGGGGAGGGTTCGGTACCGGAGATAGGTTTGTAAAGGGCAGAAGCGGGGGTGGGGGGAGGATCGGGACGTGGGGGGGCATCGGAATCCCAGGCAGGGTCTGGGAAGGGGTCCCCCGTGGCCATTCCACCAGGCTGCGGCGCTTCCCGGATGGGGACCTGGGGGTCGGGATCAGGAACTGGGGGGTCCGCGCCGACGCCGGGCTCAGATGGAAAAGCTAGTATTAGTGCCTCGGCGTCGGCCAGTATGGTATCTTGTGGTGGGCCCCCAACGGGAAGGGAGGATGACCGCCCCACCCCGGTTACTGGAGGGGGGGCACCCTCAGCCCCTGGACTCGGTCGCTCGGCGCCAGCTGTCGCCCCGGGGGGCTCGGCAGCATCCGTTCCGGCGCTCGAGTCGGCCGGGCCAGTGGGCAGTATCAGGGGTGCCCCGAGCGTGAGGATGGGGTCGGCCACCTGGGACACGGGGTTGGGGAGAGGAGGGGGCGGCGCCACGGAGTCGCCGCCCAGACCGAGGCCCGCTGGCGGAGGGTCGTCCTCCCCCTGGGTAAGCGGGGTCAGACCCAGGGCCTCGATCTCCTCAAAGATGGAGCTCAACTCCATCCCCTCGGCCCCGGAGCCTTCCCCTCCGGCCACCAAGGCACCAATTACCTCGGCGGGGACGGAAGGGGGGGCAATTGGAGCCTGGGCCGGGGGGGCTCCATCAGAGGCCTCCTCGTGGATAGGCTCCTCAGGGGGGACATGGTTGTCCCCCCTCGCTGCCACGGCTTCCTCGGCCGGCGCCTCCTGCTGACGCTCGCCGGGGGGGATTTTGACAGCGCTGGCCCCCCTCGGGATCTTTCGGGGGGCCTTCCCGCCCTCCGCATCGGAGGGGGGAGAGGAAGCCCGCGAACGGCGGGCTTTGCGCTTCCCCCGGACGAGCGTCCAGTCCTCCGAGGTGGAGGTGGAGGGCTGGTCAGCAGGGGCAAGGCTGGGGGGCACGTTTGATTTTCGGGGAGGGCGTTGTGGCAAAGGAGGGAAGGAGGGGGATACCTCCACCTGGGGAGGGCCCTCTCCCTTGCCCGGCGGCAACCGCGCCACCCTCTCCTCCTCGGGCCCCGCAGGGACAGATTGAGTAGAGGCGGGGCCCGCCTGCCCGCTCGGGCACGTCGGAGGGGGCGCCTCCGGCTCCCGAGCAGGGCCGTCGGTTGGAGGAGGGGCGGCCGCGGAGGCCAGACTACCAGGGGGGCTGGCGGTGGTGGGGCCAGTGTCCTCACGGACCCCGGAGGTCCCGGACGCCTCCCCCGACCGGGCCAAGGGACAGTCCCTCCGGACGTGCCCCGTCGCCCGGCAGAGGAAGCACCGGGTCTCCCCCGAGGAGTAGTGGACTCGATAGAGAGCCCCCTGGTAGGGCACCATAAAGGACCCCTCGAGCGCCTCCCCGCCACGCGCCGCCGGCGGCAGTTGCAGCTGTACCTGCCGGCGGAAGGATAGGACGTGGCGGAGGGCGGGGTCCTTGCAGCCCAGCGGGAGAGGGCTGATGGTCGAGATGGGCTTCCCCAGAGTGGAGAGGGAAGGTAACAGGGCGGCATTAGGGAGGAAGGGCGGGACGGAGGTAAGGACCACCCGTACGCCCAGGTCCTCCAGAGGTTCGAGGGGCACGTGCACGCCCCCCACCGCCAGGCCCCTCTCCACCGCCTCCTGGGCGGCGGCCTCCGAGGCAAGGAAGAACACCGCCTTGCCGTACATCTTAGAGGCCGCCACCACGGCCGAGGCCCCCACCACCCTCGCCATCGCCCGCACGTAGGTTTCCATGTGGGGCGAGGCGGCGACCAGGAGGCAGCGGACGCCGTGCCTCCTGGTCATGGCGGGAAAGGGGCCCCGGCCGCCAGGGATGGAGCTGGAGGCGGCAGTCGGGGCGGATGACCCGGCACGTGGGGGGGCGGCAGCGGCCACCTGGGCGTACGCTCTGGGGGCTGGAGGTGGATCGCCCCCAGAGCCGGTGGGGGGAGCAGCAGGGAGGGGGGGAGCTGCAGCCGGTGTCGGGGCTGCAGCAGGCGGGGCGGTTTTGGCCACGGAGGGGTCTGCTTTCCGGGCCGGGCCCTTGCCTTTCTTCCCTCCCCGATTTTTCTTGCCGGCCGAGGCAGAGGATCCACCCTTGTCAGGGGGGGCAGCAGCCGTGGCAGCAGCAGAGCTCGGGTCGGGGGTAGGGAGGTCGGCCGCAGCAGTTGCTTGGGCCGATGGCACTGATGGGACCGAGGGACCATCAGGGACGGGGGTCTCCTCCATCCTGGGGAGTGGGTGGAGGGAGGTGCAAATGGCAAACTGTGGGCGGGGGGGGGCGGGGGTTAACCACTCCTCCCCACCAAACAGCAGGCAGGGGCGGAGGGCATCAATGGAAGGGGGGGGGGGTTGGAAGGAGGGGGGGGGCACTGGGTCCAAGGAAGGGCAACCGTAAAAAGGAAGGGTTAGCAGCCACTCCTCCCTGCTGAGACTAGGGCAGAGGAGGAGGGCGCTATTGCAAGGGAGGGGGCACGCGAGGGAAAAGGGGGGGTACACAATTGGGGAGGAGGAGAGGGAGAGGGAAGGAGGGGGAGGGGGGGAACCAACCACTCCCTCCCACTAACTGATTTCAGGGAGGGAGGGCTCTACCAGGAGTAGTAGACTGGAAACCTAAGAGGCCAGCAACCTGTCCTCCCTGCAAGGCTGGAAGCAGAGGAGGAGGGTGCTGGCAGGGCAGGCAATGAACAAGGTAGTGGGTGCAGGGCGGGGGCCGGCTCCTCCGGCTGCACTGGGGTACAGGAAGGACTATGGGCTGTTGAGGGGCAGGGGTGATGTGAAGGAGGGGTAACTAAAAAGGGGGAGGGGCGCAAGCGCTCGGGCAGGGGGCAGAGCTCTGGGTGGGGCTACAGGACTTGGGGGGGGGTGGGGGAGGAGGGGCATTGGGTTAGCAGGGCAGGATAGGGCAGTAGGGACTGGGAGACAGAGCACTAGCTGAATGTGGGCGGGGCAGGTGAAAACAAACTGAAGCTGAGCTAGTCAGCAAACTGAGGAGGGGAGGAGGGAACAGAACTGGCTAACAGAGTGGGGAGCAGGGCAAGGAACCCAAAGGTAAGGGGGGGCCCCCCAACCAAACACTGCTGCGGGAAGGGGGCCAAGTCCAAGGGAGGGGGGGGAAGCTCGCCCACAAGCGCTTGTGGGAGGCTCAGTCCTCGCCCACTGCCGCAGCAAAGACAGTCCCAGGTGGCACAAACAGGGGGGAACAGCCAGCCCCACCGAGGGGCGCTTCCTTGGTGGTGTAGGGGTTGGTGGAGGGGGTTGTGGGGCAGGTGGTATGGGGGGGGGGCAGCTGGACTAGGGGGAGGGCTCTATGCCTCTCCCCCAGCCCCCCTCCTGGTGTCTCTGTCCACCACCACCCCAGGAGCAGATAAAAAGCTCAGTTCTTGCAAACAAACCCCCTCCACAGTCCAACCGGCAGTCCTTGTCCTCCTCGGTGGGGTGCAGGTAGTCAGCAGCAGCAACAGCAGGCGGGGAGCAGCCAGGTGGGGCAGGCCTCCGGGTGGTGGGTGCTGGTGGGGTCCTCCTTCTCCGGAGCAGTGGAGGAGGGGAGAGGAAGGGCAGCCGGCAGGCCCCCCCTCTCCCCTCAGGCAGCAGCAGCAGCAGCAGCAAGTGGTGGTGAGAAGCAGCAGCAGCAGCGGTGGCTGGAGCAGTGTCCAGGGAAGCAGGCCTCAGCAGGCAGGAGGGCGGCTGGGTAGGTGGGGAGGGCTCTGGCTGGTGCAGGAGCGGGAGCGGGGGCGGGGGGAGAAGGGGGAGAGCAGCTTCTGCACCCTGCTGCCTCTCCTCCTCCTCCTCTTTCCCAGGAGTTGCAGTGGGGCAGGGGAATGGCACCCACAGAGCCCGAGTGCAGAGAGGCCTATTTGAAATCATGGGATGGTGGGCGGGCGAAGCCCGCCCACCTTCTAAAAGCCCCTCCCCAACCTTATGGGAGGGACACTGGACCCATGTTCAATTGATTTCTTGGGACAAATAATGACTAAAGGATCAAGAAGTGCGGGCTAGAGGTTCAAAATAAGGGAGCCGGATGGGGACACCGAGCAGAGAACCCCGGACAGCGCCCACTGCTCCTCAAAGCTGTCGATGGAGCCAGTGGACGCCGCCCAGAGGAACTCTGCCCGGATTCGTGACACGAGGGAGGAGCGGAAATAGGCCCCACAGTCGCAGAGAACCCCCTCGTCTAGCATCCTCCTCCTGCTGTTGTAGATGGCAACTTTCGCCAAGGCCAGGAGGAGGTTGACGAGGAGGTCTCGCGACTTTGTGGGGCCACGGATTGGGTGTGCATAAATAAAAAGGTGAGGGGAAAAGTGCAGCCAGAACCTCAATAAGAGGTTCTGGAGGAGCCGGAATAGGGGCTGCAACCTGGCGCATTCAAGGTAGGCGTGCGCCAGGTTCTCCCTCACGCCGCAAAAGGGGCAGGTGTCTGGGATAGGGGTGAACCGCGCCAAGTACACGCCCGTGCTCACGGCTCCGTGGAGGAGCCGCCAACTGATGTCCCCGACGGGCCGCGGAATTAAGGTCGAATAAACGCTGGCCCATCGGGGTTCCCCACCCTCTATAGGTCTGAGGTAGTCCCGCCACTTTGTATCGGGGCGGGACACGAGGGTGGGGAAATGCAAAGCGTGGAGCACGAGCGTGTACAGCTGTTCCCTGGGCGCGGTCCGGAGACAGACCGGCTGCAGATTTTGCAGCCGGCTGGGGGTCCAAGGGTGGGGAGGCCGGGGGGGCCCGCGGGACAGGGGCCCAATAAAGAGGGACGGAGGCTTTGCAGGAGGGGAGGGGCGGAGCGTTCCCTCTCGCAGGGCTCTCTGTAGGAGATCGCGAGCGGGCTGCGACAAAGCCGCCTTCACCTCCTGGAGTAGGCGCAGAGGGGTTCGGGGGGTGGAGAGCCCCATGCGCCGAGCGAGCGCTCGGGGATCCACCCAGTCCCCCCTGTCGTAGTCCAGGAGGTCTCCGACCATGGTGGTTTCTGCCAGGATCAGCCTCCGGCGCACCGAGGGAGACTCCGCCACCTGCACGCACAAGGCTGGATTGTGGAGCAGGGGCTCCGCGAGGAGGTCTGCTCCCTCGGAGGCCACAACGGACCTGGTCGCCGAGAAGAGCTTCCAGGTCTGGAGGAGGTCCTGGTAGAATTCCGGCAGTTCTGAGAGGTCTCGCGGAAGACCCCTCGGGTGGATAAAAAAGAGCTGCCGGTCGTATCGGAGCCCTCGGAGGCGGCGGAGGAAGGCGTGCCCCAAAATGCTCCATGCCGGACTACCTGCACTAAAGAGGAGTCTCTGCAGGGCCTGGAGGCGGAAGGTCCGGACCTGGCTGCGCACGCAGACCAGGCCCTGGCCCCCCTCCTCCAGGGGGAGGGACAAGACCCCTGCAGAGACCCAGTGCAGTCCCGGCCAAAGGAACCCCAAAGCTGCCCTCTGGAGCTTGGCCGGGACCTCCGGGTGCGGGCGCAGGGTGTTGAGCCGGTGCCAGAGCATGGACAGGACCAGCTGATTGAGCACCAGCGCCCTCCCACGAAGGGAAAGGCACCGGAGCAGTCCCGTCCATCTCCGCAGCCGCTCACCCACCCTGGCCTCCAAACCTTGCCAGTTTTCCGGCGGCGAAGGATGCGTGGCGGATAAATAGACGCCCAGATAGAGCAGCGGACCCGCGCTCCACCTGATGGCCTGAAGCGCGGGTGGGAGGGAGCCGGCCCGCCACCCGTCCCCGACCACCAGGCCAGAGCTCTTGACCCAGTTGACCCGGGCGGAGGAGGCTGCCGAGTAGACGGCTTGGCAAGCCTCCACCCGCGCCAGGTCGCCCGGGTCCCGGACCACGAGGAGCACGTCATCGGCGTACGCCGACAGGACCAGCCGCAGCTCCGGCTCCCGAAGCACCAACCCCGTCAACCTCCTACGGAGGAGACAGAGGAAGGGCTCGATCGCCAGAGCGTACAGCTGGCCCGACAGCGGACACCCCTGACGCACCCCCCGCCCGAAGCTGACCGGCTCGGTCAGGGTCCAGTTGAGCCTGACCAGACACTCCGCGAGGGCGTACAGCACCCGGAGAAAACCCACAAACCGGGGCCCGAAGCCGAAGGCCTGCAGGGTGCCCAGGAGATACCCGTGGTCCATCCTGTCGAACGCCTTCTCCTGGTCCAGGGACAGGAGGGCGAACGACAAGCCATCCCTACGCCCGAGCTCCAAGAGATCCCGGACCAAATACAAGTTATCGAATATACTACGGCCCGGGACGGTGTAGGTCTGGTCGGGATGGATCACGTCCGCCAGCACGGACCGCAGTCGCAGCGAGATGGCTTTTGCTACGATCTTGTAGTCCGTGCTGAGGAGCGAGACGGGACGCCAATTCCGTAGGTCGCGGAGGTCCCCCTTCTTCGGCAGCAAGGCGAGCACCGCTCGCCTGCACGACAGAGGGAGGACCCCGCTCTCCAAGGACTCGGCCCAGACGGTGACGAGGTCCGGGCCGAGGACGTCCCAGAACACGCGGTAGAACTCCACGGTCAGCCCGTCCATGCCCGGGGTTTTATTGTTGGGCATGAGACGGAGGGCTTCCGAGAACTCGGCCAGAGTGAGAGGCAGCTCCAGCCGGTCTCGGTCGCCCGCGCTGACCGTCGGGAGCTCGGTCCAGAGCGCCCTGCAGGCGTCGGCTTCGGTCGGATCCGGGGAGAACAAACTGGCGTAGAAGGCCCTGGCCCTTCCGCGCATCTCCGCCGGGTCCGTGAGGGGGGTGCCGTCCTCCGCCAAGAGGCAGGTGACGTGCTTTTTGGCCCCCCTCCTTTTCTCCAGGGCATAGAAGAAACGGGAGCCGCGATCCATCTCCCGAAGGAGGTGGATGCGAGATCGAACAAAGGCGCCCCGGGCTCTGTGATCTTCCAGGGCCCGGAGCTCCTCCCGCTTCTCCCGGTACGCCTCGCGGAGGAGTGGATCCTCGGGGGCGGACGCCAGGCGCCCCTCCAGCTTCAACACCTCCCGTTCCAACTGCTCTATCGCCGCATCCCTCCGCCGGCTGGCGCCCCGGGAGTAGTCACGGCAGAAGAGCCGGGCGCGCACCTTCCCCACGTCCCACCAGCGCCGCGCCGAGGGAAAGGCGGGCCGCTGCCCCCGCCAGGCCTGCCAGAACTCCCGGAAGGACGCCACGAAGCCCGCATCCTCCAGCAGGCTATTGTTGAAGTGCCAGTAGGCCGGCCCCAGCCTCTCCGCCGTCAGAGAGGCTTTCACGGCCACCAAATGGTGGTCCGTGAACGGGGCCGGCCGGACGCTGGAGGAGTGGGCTCGTGCCAGATGGAATCGCGAAAGGTAGATGCGGTCCAACCGGGAGTGGCTCGACCGCTCGTTCCCCACCCGGACGTAAGTGAAGGTGGTACTGTCGTCCGGGTGGTGGTCCCGCCAGACGTCCACCAGGGAGTGATGTTCCACGATCTCCCTGAGGACGTCCGCCGCGGCCTGGCAGTTCGCGAGTCCTACACGGTCCCGGTCATCGAGGATGGTGTTAAAGTCCCCGCCCAGGACCAGGCACTCGCGAGGATCCAAAGTGCCGAGGAAGGTGGCCGCCTGCCGATAAAAGGTGACCTGGTCCGGGCCCGCGTTCGGGGCGTAGACGTTGACGAGGTTCAACGTCTGCCCCTCCACGCGGGCCCGGACGTGCAGCAGGCGGCCCGGGACAACCTCGGCGGTCCCCAGCACCTCGGGCCGTAGGGCAGGGGAGAACAGGGTGACCACCCCGGCCGAGCGAGCGCTGAGGTGGCTAAAATACACCCCGTCCCCCCACTCCAGCCGCCAGCCAGCCTCGACGGCTGGAGTCGTGTGGGTCTCCTGCAGGAAAACCACCGAGTACCCCCCCTCCCGGAGGAAGGAGAGCACCCGGCTCCTGCGGAGACCCGCCCTACAGCCCCGGGCGTTCAGTGTCGCGATGGTGGCGTAAGTCATACTGAGGGCTGGGGTGGATCCTTGCGGGCAGGTGAGTCGGCGGCCCCCCGCGGGCCCGGCAGCAGACCGCTCCCCGACCCGAAGGTCAGGAGAGAGTCTCGAAACTTGCGGGCCCGGCGGAAGGCCGCGTCGTCCTGCCTATCGGCCCCTCTCCCCTGCTGCAACAAGGCTCTAGTGGCCTGAAGGATGGAGTGAAAGTCCCCCCAGCGCTGGAGGGCGAGCTGCACCTCTCCTCTTGCCCCGCGGTTGTCCGCGAGGAATTGGCGCAGCTCGCTCCTCAGCGCCGAGGGGGAACCGGGGTTTTCCTCCGTCCGGGCCCCCAGGTGGAGCTCACGGGCCACGGAGGCGGGCAGACAGGGGTCCGATCCCCGTCGCTGCGCCGACACGGCTGGCGCCGAGCTGCCCGCCCCCGACCCCGGCAAGGGAGGAGGCGGCGGAGGGAACACGGCAGCCCCTAACAGATCGGGGACTGGGGATACAAAAACAACCCCCCGAGGGCCGCCCATAGCTAGCGGGAATGAGACGGCCCTCGCGGGGGTGGCACTAGCGGACATTTGGGGAGGTGGTAGGGGTGAATCGGGTGACACGGCCGGGGCCGGGATGGGAAAAGGGTGGGGGGACAGCAACGGAAGGGTGTTTTCCACGGTAGGGGTGGGGGGGAGGGTGGGCTCTAGGCTGGATGATGGGTCAGGGTTGGGGAAAGGGGCAGACATGGGGGTAGGAGAGGGATCGGGAACAGGGGAGGGTTCGGTACCGGAGATAGGTTTGTAAAGGGCAGAAGCGGGGGTGGGGGGAGGATCGGGACGTGGGGGGGCATCGGAATCCCAGGCAGGGTCTGGGAAGGGGTCCCCCGTGGCCATTCCACCAGGCTGCGGCGCTTCCCGGATGGGGACCTGGGGGTCGGGATCAGGAACTGGGGGGTCCGCGCCGACGCCGGGCTCAGATGGAAAAGCTAGTATTAGTGCCTCGGCGTCGGCCAGTATGGTATCTTGTGGTGGGCCCCCAACGGGAAGGGAGGATGACCGCCCCACCCCGGTTACTGGAGGGGGGGCACCCTCAGCCCCTGGACTCGGTCGCTCGGCGCCAGCTGTCGCCCCGGGGGGCTCGGCAGCATCCGTTCCGGCGCTCGAGTCGGCCGGGCCAGTGGGCAGTATCAGGGGTGCCCCGAGCGTGAGGATGGGGTCGGCCACCTGGGACACGGGGTTGGGGAGAGGAGGGGGCGGCGCCACGGAGTCGCCGCCCAGACCGAGGCCCGCTGGCGGAGGGTCGTCCTCCCCCTGGGTAAGCGGGGTCAGACCCAGGGCCTCGATCTCCTCAAAGATGGAGCTCAACTCCATCCCCTCGGCCCCGGAGCCTTCCCCTCCGGCCACCAAGGCACCAATTACCTCGGCGGGGACGGAAGGGGGGGCAATTGGAGCCTGGGCCGGGGGGGCTCCATCAGAGGCCTCCTCGTGGATAGGCTCCTCAGGGGGGACATGGTTGTCCCCCCTCGCTGCCACGGCTTCCTCGGCCGGCGCCTCCTGCTGACGCTCGCCGGGGGGGATTTTGACAGCGCTGGCCCCCCTCGGGATCTTTCGGGGGGCCTTCCCGCCCTCCGCATCGGAGGGGGGAGAGGAAGCCCGCGAACGGCGGGCTTTGCGCTTCCCCCGGACGAGCGTCCAGTCCTCCGAGGTGGAGGTGGAGGGCTGGTCAGCAGGGGCAAGGCTGGGGGGCACGTTTGATTTTCGGGGAGGGCGTTGTGGCAAAGGAGGGAAGGAGGGGGATACCTCCACCTGGGGAGGGCCCTCTCCCTTGCCCGGCGGCAACCGCGCCACCCTCTCCTCCTCGGGCCCCGCAGGGACAGATTGAGTAGAGGCGGGGCCCGCCTGCCCGCTCGGGCACGTCGGAGGGGGCGCCTCCGGCTCCCGAGCAGGGCCGTCGGTTGGAGGAGGGGCGGCCGCGGAGGCCAGACTACCAGGGGGGCTGGCGGTGGTGGGGCCAGTGTCCTCACGGACCCCGGAGGTCCCGGACGCCTCCCCCGACCGGGCCAAGGGACAGTCCCTCCGGACGTGCCCCGTCGCCCGGCAGAGGAAGCACCGGGTCTCCCCCGAGGAGTAGTGGACTCGATAGAGAGCCCCCTGGTAGGGCACCATAAAGGACCCCTCGAGCGCCTCCCCGCCACGCGCCGCCGGCGGCAGTTGCAGCTGTACCTGCCGGCGGAAGGATAGGACGTGGCGGAGGGCGGGGTCCTTGCAGCCCAGCGGGAGAGGGCTGATGGTCGAGATGGGCTTCCCCAGAGTGGAGAGGGAAGGTAACAGGGCGGCATTAGGGAGGAAGGGCGGGACGGAGGTAAGGACCACCCGTACGCCCAGGTCCTCCAGAGGTTCGAGGGGCACGTGCACGCCCCCCACCGCCAGGCCCCTCTCCACCGCCTCCTGGGCGGCGGCCTCCGAGGCAAGGAAGAACACCGCCTTGCCGTACATCTTAGAGGCCGCCACCACGGCCGAGGCCCCCACCACCCTCGCCATCGCCCGCACGTAGGTTTCCATGTGGGGCGAGGCGGCGACCAGGAGGCAGCGGACGCCGTGCCTCCTGGTCATGGCGGGAAAGGGGCCCCGGCCGCCAGGGATGGAGCTGGAGGCGGCAGTCGGGGCGGATGACCCGGCACGTGGGGGGGCGGCAGCGGCCACCTGGGCGTACGCTCTGGGGGCTGGAGGTGGATCGCCCCCAGAGCCGGTGGGGGGAGCAGCAGGGAGGGGGGGAGCTGCAGCCGGTGTCGGGGCTGCAGCAGGCGGGGCGGTTTTGGCCACGGAGGGGTCTGCTTTCCGGGCCGGGCCCTTGCCTTTCTTCCCTCCCCGATTTTTCTTGCCGGCCGAGGCAGAGGATCCACCCTTGTCAGGGGGGGCAGCAGCCGTGGCAGCAGCAGAGCTCGGGTCGGGGGTAGGGAGGTCGGCCGCAGCAGTTGCTTGGGCCGATGGCACTGATGGGACCGAGGGACCATCAGGGACGGGGGTCTCCTCCATCCTGGGGAGTGGGTGGAGGGAGGTGCAAATGGCAAACTGTGGGCGGGGGGGGGCGGGGGTTAACCACTCCTCCCCACCAAACAGCAGGCAGGGGCGGAGGGCATCAATGGAAGGGGGGGGGGGTTGGAAGGAGGGGGGGGGCACTGGGTCCAAGGAAGGGCAACCGTAAAAAGGAAGGGTTAGCAGCCACTCCTCCCTGCTGAGACTAGGGCAGAGGAGGAGGGCGCTATTGCAAGGGAGGGGGCACGCGAGGGAAAAGGGGGGGTACACAATTGGGGAGGAGGAGAGGGAGAGGGAAGGAGGGGGAGGGGGGGAACCAACCACTCCCTCCCACTAACTGATTTCAGGGAGGGAGGGCTCTACCAGGAGTAGTAGACTGGAAACCTAAGAGGCCAGCAACCTGTCCTCCCTGCAAGGCTGGAAGCAGAGGAGGAGGGTGCTGGCAGGGCAGGCAATGAACAAGGTAGTGGGTGCAGGGCGGGGGCCGGCTCCTCCGGCTGCACTGGGGTACAGGAAGGACTATGGGCTGTTGAGGGGCAGGGGTGATGTGAAGGAGGGGTAACTAAAAAGGGGGAGGGGCGCAAGCGCTCGGGCAGGGGGCAGAGCTCTGGGTGGGGCTACAGGACTTGGGGGGGGGTGGGGGAGGAGGGGCATTGGGTTAGCAGGGCAGGATAGGGCAGTAGGGACTGGGAGACAGAGCACTAGCTGAATGTGGGCGGGGCAGGTGAAAACAAACTGAAGCTGAGCTAGTCAGCAAACTGAGGAGGGGAGGAGGGAACAGAACTGGCTAACAGAGTGGGGAGCAGGGCAAGGAACCCAAAGGTAAGGGGGGGCCCCCCAACCAAACACTGCTGCGGGAAGGGGGCCAAGTCCAAGGGAGGGGGGGGAAGCTCGCCCACAAGCGCTTGTGGGAGGCTCAGTCCTCGCCCACTGCCGCAGCAAAGACAGTCCCAGGTGGCACAAACAGGGGGGAACAGCCAGCCCCACCGAGGGGCGCTTCCTTGGTGGTGTAGGGGTTGGTGGAGGGGGTTGTGGGGCAGGTGGTATGGGGGGGGGGCAGCTGGACTAGGGGGAGGGCTCTATGCCTCTCCCCCAGCCCCCCTCCTGGTGTCTCTGTCCACCACCACCCCAGGAGCAGATAAAAAGCTCAGTTCTTGCAAACAAACCCCCTCCACAGTCCAACCGGCAGTCCTTGTCCTCCTCGGTGGGGTGCAGGTAGTCAGCAGCAGCAACAGCAGGCGGGGAGCAGCCAGGTGGGGCAGGCCTCCGGGTGGTGGGTGCTGGTGGGGTCCTCCTTCTCCGGAGCAGTGGAGGAGGGGAGAGGAAGGGCAGCCGGCAGGCCCCCCCTCTCCCCTCAGGCAGCAGCAGCAGCAGCAGCAAGTGGTGGTGAGAAGCAGCAGCAGCAGCGGTGGCTGGAGCAGTGTCCAGGGAAGCAGGCCTCAGCAGGCAGGAGGGCGGCTGGGTAGGTGGGGAGGGCTCTGGCTGGTGCAGGAGCGGGAGCGGGGGCGGGGGGAGAAGGGGGAGAGCAGCTTCTGCACCCTGCTGCCTCTCCTCCTCCTCCTCTTTCCCAGGAGTTGCAGTGGGGCAGGGGAATGGCACCCACAGAGCCCGAGTGCAGAGAGGCCTATTTGAAATCATGGGATGGTGGGCGGGCGAAGCCCGCCCACCTTCTAAAAGCCCCTCCCCAACCTTATGGGAGGGACACTGGACCCATGTTCAATTGATTTCTTGGGACAAATAATGACTAAAGGATCAAGAAGTGCGGGCTAGAGGTTCAAAATAAGGGAGCCGGATGGGGACACCGAGCAGAGAACCCCGGACAGCGCCCACTGCTCCTCAAAGCTGTCGATGGAGCCAGTGGACGCCGCCCAGAGGAACTCTGCCCGGATTCGTGACACGAGGGAGGAGCGGAAATAGGCCCCACAGTCGCAGAGAACCCCCTCGTCTAGCATCCTCCTCCTGCTGTTGTAGATGGCAACTTTCGCCAAGGCCAGGAGGAGGTTGACGAGGAGGTCTCGCGACTTTGTGGGGCCACGGATTGGGTGTGCATAAATAAAAAGGTGAGGGGAAAAGTGCAGCCAGAACCTCAATAAGAGGTTCTGGAGGAGCCGGAATAGGGGCTGCAACCTGGCGCATTCAAGGTAGGCGTGCGCCAGGTTCTCCCTCACGCCGCAAAAGGGGCAGGTGTCTGGGATAGGGGTGAACCGCGCCAAGTACACGCCCGTGCTCACGGCTCCGTGGAGGAGCCGCCAACTGATGTCCCCGACGGGCCGCGGAATTAAGGTCGAATAAACGCTGGCCCATCGGGGTTCCCCACCCTCTATAGGTCTGAGGTAGTCCCGCCACTTTGTATCGGGGCGGGACACGAGGGTGGGGAAATGCAAAGCGTGGAGCACGAGCGTGTACAGCTGTTCCCTGGGCGCGGTCCGGAAACAGACCGGCTGCAGATTTTGCAGCCGGCTGGGGGTCCAAGGGTGGGGAGGCCGGGGGGGCCCGCGGGACAGGGGCCCAATAAAGAGGGACGGAGGCTTTGCAGGAGGGGAGGGGCGGAGCGTTCCCTCTCGCAGGGCTCTCTGTAGGAGATCGCGAGCGGGCTGCGACAAAGCCGCCTTCACCTCCTGGAGTAGGCGCAGGGGGGTTCGAAGGGTGGAGAGCCCCATGTGTTGAGCGAGCGCTCGGGGATCCACCCAGTCCCCCCTGTCGTAGTCCAGGAGGTCTCCGACCATGGTGGTTTCTGCCAGGATCAGCCTCCGGCGCACCGAGGGAGACTCCGCCACCTGCACGCACAAGGCTGGATTGTGGAGCAGGGGCTCCGCGAGGAGGTCTGCTCCCTCGGAGGCCACAACGGACCTGGTCGCCGAGAAGAGCTTCCAGGTCTGGAGGAGGTCCTGGTAGAATTCCGGCAGTTCTGAGAGGTCTCGCGGAAGACCCCTCGGGTGGATAAAAAAGAGCTGCCGGTCGTATCGGAGCCCTCGGAGGCGGCGGAGGAAGGCGTGCCCCAAAATGCTCCATGCCGGACTACCTGCACTAAAGAGGAGTCTCTGCAGGGCCTGGAGGCGGAAGGTCCGGACCTGGCTGCGCACGCAGACCAGGCCCTGGCCCCCCTCCTCCAGGGGGAGGGACAAGACCCCTGCAGAGACCCAGTGCAGTCCCGGCCAAAGGAACCCCAAAGCTGCCCTCTGGAGCTTGGCCGGGACCTCCGGGTGCGGGCGCAGGGTGTTGAGCCGGTGCCAGAGCATGGACAGGACCAGCTGATTGAGCACCAGCGCCCTCCCACGAAGGGAGAGGCACCGGAGCAGTCCTGTCCATCTCCGCAGCCGCTCACCCACCCTGGCCTCCAAACCTTGCCAGTTTTCCGGCGGCGAAGGATGCGTGGCGGATAAATAGACGCCCAGATAGAGCAGCGGACCCGCGCTCCACCTGATGGCCTGAAGCGCGGGTGGGAGGGAGCCGGCCCGCCACCCGTCCCCGACTACCAGGCCAGAGCTCTTGACCCAGTTGACCCGGGCGGAGGAGGCTGCCGAGTAGACGGCTTGGCAAGCCTCCACCCGCGCCAGGTCGCCCGGGTCCCGGACCACGAGGAGCACGTCATCGGCGTACGCCGACAGGACCAGCCGCAGCTCCGGCTCCTGAAGCACCAACCCCGTCAACCTCCTACGGAGGAGACAGAGGAAGGGCTCGATCGCCAGAGCGTACAGCTGGCCCGACAGCGGACACCCCTGACGCACCCCCCGCCCGAAGCTGACCGGCTCGGTCAGGGTCCAGTTGAGCCTGACCAGACACTCCGCGAGGGCGTACAGCACCCGGAGAAAACCCACAAACCGGGGCCCGAAGCCGAAGGCCTGCAGGGTGCCCAGGAGATACCCGTGGTCCATCCTGTCGAACGCCTTCTCCTGGTCCAGGGACAGGAGGGCGAACGACAAGCCATCCCTACGCCCGAGCTCCAAGAGATCCCGGACCAAATACAAGTTATCGAATATACTACGGCCCGGGACGGTGTAGGTCTGGTCGGGATGGATCACGTCCGCCAGCACGGACCGCAGTCGCAGCGAGATGGCTTTTGCTACGATCTTGTAGTCCGTGCTGAGGAGCGAGACGGGACGCCAATTCCGTAGGTCGCGGAGGTCCCCCTTCTTCGGCAGCAAGGCGAGCACCGCTCGCCTGCACGACAGAGGGAGGACCCCGCTCTCCAAGGACTCGGCCCAGACGGTGACGAGGTCCGGGCCGAGGACGTCCCAGAACACGCGGTAGAACTCCACGGTCAGCCCGTCCATGCCCGGGGTTTTATTGTTGGGCATGAGACGGAGGGCTTCCGAGAACTCGGCCAGAGTGAGAGGCAGCTCCAGCCGGTCTCGGTCGCCCGCGCTGACCGTCGGGAGCTCGGTCCAGAGCGCCCTGCAGGCGTCGGCTTCGGTCGGATCCGGGGAGAACAAACTGGCGTAGAAGGCCCTGGCCCTTCCGCGCATCTCCGCCGGGTCCGTGAGGGGGGTGCCGTCCTCCGCCAAGAGGCAGGTGACGTGCTTTTTGGCCCCCCTCCTTTTCTCCAGGGCATAGAAGAAACGGGAGCCGCGATCCATCTCCCGAAGGAGGTGGATGCGAGATCGAACAAAGGCGCCCCGGGCTCTGTGATCTTCCAGGGCCCGGAGCTCCTCCCGCTTCTCCCGGTACGCCTCGCGGAGGAGTGGATCCTCGGGGGCGGACGCCAGGCGCCCCTCCAGCTTCAACACCTCCCGTTCCAACTGCTCTATCGCCGCATCCCTCCGCCGGCTGGCGCCCCGGGAGTAGTCACGGCAGAAGAGCCGGGCGCGCACCTTCCCCACGTCCCACCAGCGCCGCGCCGAGGGAAAGGCGGGCCGCTGCCCCCGCCAGGCCTGCCAGAACTCCCGGAAGGACGCCACGAAGCCCGCATCCTCCAGCAGGCTATTGTTGAAGTGCCAGTAGGCCGGCCCCAGCCTCTCCGCCGTCAGAGAGGCTTTCACGGCCACCAAATGGTGGTCCGTGAACGGGGCCGGCCGGACGCTGGAGGAGTGGGCTCGTGCCAGATGGAATCGCGAAAGGTAGATGCGATCCAACCGGGAGTGGCTCGACCGCTCGTTCCCCACCCGGACGTAAGTGAAGGTGGTACTGTCGTCCGGGTGGTGGTCCCGCCAGACGTCCACCAGGGAGTGATGTTCCACGATCTCCCTGAGGACGTCCGCCGCGGCCTGGCAGTTCGCGAGTCCTACACGGTCCCGGTCATCGAGGATGGTGTTAAAGTCCCCGCCCAGGACCAGGCACTCGCGAGGATCCAAAGTGCCGAGGAAGGTGGCCGCCTGCCGATAAAAGGTGACCTGGTCCGGGCCCGCGTTCGGGGCGTAGACGTTGACGAGGTTCAACGTCTGCCCCTCCACGCGGGCCCGGACGTGCAGCAGGCGGCCCGGGACAACCTCGGCGGTCCCCAGCACCTCGGGCCGTAGGGCAGGGGAGAACAGGGTGACCACCCCGGCCGAGCGAGCGCTGAGGTGGCTAAAATACACCCCGTCCCCCCACTCCAGCCGCCAGCCAGCCTCGACGGCTGGAGTCGTGTGGGTCTCCTGCAGGAAAACCACCGAGTACCCCCCCTCCCGGAGGAAGGAGAGCACCCGGCTCCTGCGGAGACCCGCCCTACAGCCCCGGGCGTTCAGTGTCGCGATGGTGGCGTAAGTCATACTGAGGGCTGGGGTGGATCCTTGCGGGCAGGTGAGTCGGCGGCCCCCCGCGGGCCCGGCAGCAGACCGCTCCCCGACCCGAAGGTCAGGAGAGAGTCTCGAAACTTGCGGGCCCGGCGGAAGGCCGCGTCGTCCTGCCTATCGGCCCCTCTCCCCTGCTGCAACAAGGCTCTAGTGGCCTGAAGGATGGAATGAAAGTCCCCCCAGCGCTGGAGGGCGAGCTGCACCTTTCCTCTTGCCCCGCGGTTGTCCGCGAGGAATTGGCGCAGCTCGCTCCTCAGCGCCGAGGGGGAACCGGGGTTTTCCTCCGTCCGGGCCCCCAGGTGGAGCTCACGGGCCACGGAGGCGGGCAGACAGGGGTCCGATCCCCGTCGCTGCGCCGACACGGCTGGCGCCGAGCTGCCCGCCCCCGACCCCGGCAAGGGAGGAGGCGGCGGAGGGAACACGGCAGCCCCTAACAGATCGGGGACTGGGGATACAAAAACAACCCCCCGAGGGCCGCCCATAGCTAGCGGGAATGAGACGGCCCTCGCGGGGGTGGCACTAGCGGACATTTGGGGAGGTGGTAGGGGTGAATCGGGTGACACGGCCGGGGCCGGGATGGGAAAAGGGTGGGGGGACAGCAACGGAGGGGTGTTTTCCACGGTAGGGGTGGGGGGGAGGGTGGGCTCTAGGCTGGATGATGGGTCAGGGTTGGGGAAAGGGGCAGACATGGGGGTAGGAGAGGGATCGGGAACAGGGGAGGGTTCGGTACCGGAGATGGGTTCGTAAAGGGCAGAAGCGGGGGTGGGGGGAGGATCGGGACGTGGGGGGGCATCGGAATCCCAGGCAGGGTCTGGGAAGGGGTCCCCCGTGGCCATTCCACCAGGCTGCGGCGCTTCCCGGATGGGGACCTGGGGGTCGGGATCAGGAACTGGGGGGTCCGCGCCGACGCCGGGCTCAGATGGAAAAGCTAGTATTAGTGCCTCGGCGTCGGCCAGTATGGTATCTTGTGGTGGGCCCCCAACGGGAAGGGAGGATGACCGCCCCACCCCGGTTACTGGAGGGGGGGCACCCTCAGCCCCTGGACTCGGTCGCTCGGCGCCAGCTGTCGCCCCGGGGGGCTCGGCAGCATCCGTTCCGGCGCTCGAGTCGGCCGGGCCAGTGGGCAGTATCAGGGGTGCCCCGAGCGTGAGGATGGGGTCGGCCACCTGGGACACGGGTTTGGGGAGAGGAGGGGGCGGCGCCACGGAGTCGCCGCCCAGACCGAGGCCCGCTGGCGGAGGGTCGTCCTCCCCCTGGGTGAGCGGGGTCAGACCCAGGGCCTCGATCTCCTCAAAGATGGAGCTCAACTCCATCCCCTCGGCCCCGGAGCCTTCCCCTCCGGCCACCAAGGCACCAATTACCTCGGCGGGGACGGAAGGGGGGGCAATTGGAGCCTGGGCCGGGGGGGCTCCATCAGAGGCCTCCTCGTGGATAGGCTCCTCAGGGGGGACATGGTTGTCCCCCCTCGCTGCCACGGCTTCCTCGGCCGGCGCCTCCTGCTGACGCTCGCCGGGGGGGATTTTGACAGCGCTGGCCCCCCTCGGGATCTTTCGGGGGGCCTTCCCGCCCTCCGCATCGGAGGGGGGAGAGGAAGCCCGCGAACGGCGGGCTTTGCGCTTCCCCCGGACGAGCGTCCAGTCCTCCGAGGTGGAGGTGGAGGGCTGGTCAGCAGGGGCAAGGCTGGGGGGCACGTTTGATTTTCGGGGAGGGCGTTGTGGCAAAGGAGGGAAGGAGGGGGATACCTCCACCTGGGGAGGGCCCTCTCCCTTGCCCGGCGGCAACCGCGCCACCCTCTCCTCCTCGGGCCCCGCAGGGACAGATTGAGTAGAGGCGGGGCCTGCCTGCCCGCTCGGGCACGTCGGAGGGGGCGCCTCCGGCTCCCGAGCAGGGCCGTCGGTTGGAGGAGGGGCGGCCGCGGAGGCCAGACTACCAGGGGGACTGGCGGTGGTGGGGCCAATGTCCTCACGGACCCCGGAGGTCCCGGACGCCTCCCCCGACCGGGCCAAGGGACAGTCCCTCCGGACGTGCCCCGTCGCCCGGCAGAGGAAGCACCGGGTCTCCCCCGAGGAGTAGTGGACTCGATAGAGAGCCCCCTGGTAGGGCACCATAAAGGACCCCTCGAGCGCCTCCCCGCCACGCGCCGCCGGCGGCAGTTGCAGCTGTACCTGCCGGCGGAAGGATAGGACGTGGCGGAGGGCGGGGTCCTTGCAGCCCAGCGGGAGAGGGCTGATGGTCGAGATGGGCTTCCCCAGAGTGGAGAGGGAAGGTAACAGGGCGGCATTAGGGAGGAAGGGCGGGACGGAGGTAAGGACCACCCGTACGCCCAGGTCCTCCAGAGGTTCGAGGGGCACGTGCACGCCCCCCACCGCCAGGCCCCTCTCCACCGCCTCCTGGGCGGCGGCCTCCGAGGCAAGGAAGAACACCGCCTTGCCGTACATCTTAGAGGCCGCCACCACGGCCGAGGCCCCCACCACCCTCGCCATCGCCCGCACGTAGGTTTCCATGTGGGGCGAGGCGGCGACCAGGAGGCAGCGGACGCCGTGCCTCCTGGTCATGGCGGGAAAGGGGCCCCGGCCGCCAGGGATGGAGCTGGAGGCGGCAGTCGGGGCGGATGACCCGGCACGTGGGGGGGCGGCAGCGGCCACCTGGGCGTACGCTCTGGGGGCTGTAGGTGGATCGCCCCCAGAGCCGGTGGGGGGAACAGCAGGGAGGGGGGGAGCTGCAGCCGGTGTCGGGGCTGCAGCGGGCGGGGCAGTTTTGGCCACGGAGGGGTCGGCTTTCCGGGCCGGGCCCTTGCCTTTCTTCCCTCCCCGATTTTTCTTGCCGGCCGAGGCAGAGGATCCACCCTTGTCAGGGGGGGCAGCAGCCGTGGCAGCAGCAGAGCTCGGGTCGGGGGTAGGGAGGTCGGCCGCAGCAGTTGCTTGGGCCGACGGCACTGATGGGACCGAGGGACCATCAGGGACGGGGGTCTCCTCCATCCTGGGGAGTGGGTGGAGGGAGGTGCAAATGGCAAACTGTGGGCGGGGGGGGCGGGGGTTAACCACTCCTCCCCACCAAACAGCAGGCGGGGGCGGAGGGCATCAATGGAAGGAGGGGGGGGGTTGGAAGGAGGGGGGGCACTGGGTCCAAGGAAGGGCAACCGTAAAAGGGAAGGGTTAGCAGCCACTCCTCCCTGCTGAGACTAGGGCAGAGGAGGAGGGCGCTATTGCAAGGGAGGGGGCACGCGAGGGAAAAGGGGGGGTACACAATTGGGGAGGAGGAGAGGGAGAGGGAAGGAGGGGGAGGGGGGGAACCAACCACTCCCTCCCACTAACTGATTTCAGGGAGGGAGGGCTCTACCAGGGGCAGTAGACTGGAAGCCTAAGAGGCCAGCGACCTGTCCTCTCTGCAAGGCTGGAAGCAGAGGAGGAGGGTGCTGGCAGGGCAGGCAATGAACAAGGTAGTGGGTGCAGGGCGGGGGCCGGCTCCTCCGGCTGCACTGGGGTACAGGAAGGACTATGGGCTGTTGAGGGGCAGGGGTGATGTGAAGGAGGGGTAACTAAAAAGGGGGAGGGGCGCAAGCGCTCGGGCAGGGGGCGGAGCTCTGGGTGGGGCTACAGGACTTCTGGGGGGGTGGGGGAGGAGGGGCATCGGGTTAGCAGGGCAGGATAGGGCAGTAGGGGCTGGGAGACAGAGCACTAGCTGAATGTGGGCGGGGCAGGTGAAAACAAACTAAAGCTGAGCTGGTCAGCAAACTGAGGAGGGGAGAAGGGAACAGGACTGGCTAACAGAGTGGGGAACAGGGCAAGGGAACCAAGGTAAGGGGGGGGGCTCCCAACCTAACACTGCTGAGGGAAGGGGGCCGGGGCCAAGTCCAAGGGAGGGGGGGGGGAAGCTCGCCCACAAGCGCTTGTGGGAGGCTCAGTCCTCGCCCACTGCCGCAGCAAAGACAGTCCCAGGTGGCACAAACAGGGGGGGAACAGCCAGCCCCACCGAGGGGCGCTTCCTTGGTGGTGTAGGGGTTGGTGGAGGGGGTTGTGGGGCAGGTGGTATGGGGGGGGGCAGCTGGACTAGGGGGAGGGCTCTATGCCTCTCCCCCAGCCCCCCTCCTGGTGTCTCTGTCCACCACCACCCCAGGAGCAGATAAAAAGCTCGGTTCTTGCAAACAAACCCCCTCCACAGTCCAACCGGCAGTCCTTGTCCTCCTCGGTGGGGTGCAGGTAGTCAGCAGCAGCAACAGCAGGCGGGGAGCAGCCAGGTGGGGCAGGCCTCCGGGTGGTGGGTGCTGGTGGGGTCCTCCTTCTCCGGAGCAGTGGAGGAGGGGAGAGGAAGGGCAGCCGGCAGGCCCCCCCTCTCCCCTCAGGCAGCAGCAGCAGCAGCAGCAAGTGGTGGTGAGAAGCAGCAGCAGCAGTGGTGGCTGGAGCAGTGTCCAGGGAAGCAGGCCTCAGCAGGCAAGAGGGCGGCTGGGTGGCTGGGGAGGGCTCCGGCTGGTGCAGGAACAGGAGCAGGAGCAGGGGGAGAAGGAGGAGAGCAGCTTCTGCACCCTGCTGCCTCTCCTCCTCCTCCTCTTTCCCAGGAGTTGCAGTGGGGCAGGGGAATGGCACCCACGGAGCCCGAGTGCAGAGAGGCCTATTTGAAATCATGGGATGGTGGGCGGGCGAAGCCCGCCCACCTTCTAAAAGCCCCTCCCCAACCTTATGGGAGGGACACTGGACCCATGTTCAATTGATTTCTTGGGACAAATAATGACTAAAGGATCAAGAAGTGCGGGCTAGAGGTTCAAAATAAGGGAGCCGGATGGGGACACCGAGCAGAGAACCCCGGACAGCGCCCACTGCTCCTCAAAGCTGTCGATGGAGCCAGTGGACGCCGCCCAGAGGAACTCTGCCCGGATTCGTGACACGAGGGAGGAGCGGAAATAGGCCCCACAGTCGCAGAGAACCCCCTCGTCTAGCATCCTCCTCCTGCTGTTGTAGATGGCAACTTTCGCCAAGGCCAGGAGGAGGTTGACGAGGAGGTCTCGCGACTTTGTGGGGCCACGGATTGGGTGTGCATAAATAAAAAGGTGAGGGGAAAAGTGCAGCCAGAACCTCAATAAGAGGTTCTGGAGGAGCCGGAATAGGGGCTGCAACCTGGCGCATTCAAGGTAGGCGTGCGCCAGGTTCTCCCTCACGCCACAAAAGGGGCAGGTGTCTGGGATAGGGGTGAACCGCGCCAAGTACACGCCCGTGCTCACGGCTCCGTGGAGGAGCCGCCAACTGATGTCCCCGACGGGCCGCGGAATTAAGGTCGAATAAACGCTGGCCCATCGGGGTTCCCCACCCTCTATGGGTCTGAGGTAGTCCCGCCACTTTGTATCGGGGCGGGACACGAGGGTGGGGAAATGCAAAGCGTGGAGCACGAGCGTGTACAGCTGTTCCCTGGGCGCGGTCCGGAAACAGACCGGCTGCAGATTTTGCAGCCGGCTGGGGGTCCAAGGGTGGGGAGGCCGGGGGGGCCCGCGGGACAGGGGCCCAATAAAGAGGGACGGAGGCTTTGCAGGAGGGGAGGGGCGGAGCGTTCCCTCTCGCAGGGCTCTCTGTAGGAGATCGCGAGCGGGCTGCGACAAAGCCGCCTTCACCTCCTGGAGTAGGCGCAGGGGGGTTCGAAGGGTGGAGAGCCCCATGCGTTGAGCGAGCGCTCGGGGATCCACCCAGTCCCCCCTGTCGTAGTCCAGGAGGTCCCCGACCATGGTGGTTTCTGCCAGGATCAGCCTCCGGCGCACCGAGGGAGACTCCGCCACCTGCACGCACAAGGCTGGATTGTGGAGCAGGGGCTCCGCGAGGAGGTCTGCTCCCTCGGAGGCCACAACGGACCTGGTCGCCGAGAAGAGCTTCCAGGTCTGGAGGAGGTCCTGGTAGAATTCCGGCAGTTCTGAGAGGTCTCGCGGAAGACCCCTCGGGTGGATAAAAAAGAGCTGCCGGTCGTATCGGAGCCCTCGGAGGCGGCGGAGGAAGGCGTGCCCCAAAATGCTCCATGCCGGACTACCTGCACTAAAGAGGAGTCTCTGCAGGGCCTGGAGGCGGAAGGTCCGGACCTGGCTGCGCACGCAGACCAGGCCCTGGCCCCCCTCCTCCAGGGGGAGGGACAAGACCCCTGCAGAGACCCAGTGCAGTCCCGGCCAAAGGAACCCCAAAGCTGCCCTCTGGAGCTTGGCCGGGACCTCCGGGTGCGGGCGCAGGGTGTTGAGCCGGTGCCAGAGCATGGACAGGACCAGCTGATTGAGCACCAGCGCCCTCCCACGAAGGGAGAGGCACCGGAGCAGTCCTGTCCATCTCCGCAGCCGCTCACCCACCCTGGCCTCCAAACCTTGCCAGTTTTCCGGCGGAGAAGGATGCGTGGCGGATAAATAGACGCCCAGATAGAGCAGCGGACCCGCGCTCCACCTGATGGCCTGAAGCGCGGGTGGGAGGGGGCCGGCCCGCCACCCGTCCCCGACCACCAGGCCAGAGCTCTTGACCCAGTTGACCCGGGCGGAGGAGGCTGCCGAGTAGACGGCTTGGCAAGCCTCCACCCGCGCCAGGTCGCCCGGGTCCCGGACCACGAGGAGCACGTCATCGGCGTACGCCGACAGGACCAGCCGCAGCTCCGGCTCCCGAAGCACCAACCCCGTCAACCTCCTACGGAGGAGACAGAGGAAGGGCTCGATCGCCAGAGCGTACAGCTGGCCCGACAGCGGACACCCCTGACGCACCCCCCGCCCGAAGCTGACCGGCTCGGTCAGGGTCCAGTTGAGCCTGACCAGACACTCCGCGAGGGCGTACAGCACCCGGAGAAAACCCACAAACCGGGGCCCGAAGCCGAAGGCCTGCAGGGTGCCCAGGAGATACCCGTGGTCCATCCTGTCGAACGCCTTCTCCTGGTCCAGGGACAGGAGGGCGAACGACAAGCCATCCCTACGCCCGAGCTCCAAGAGATCCCGGACCAAATACAAGTTATCGAATATACTACGGCCCGGGACGGTGTAGGTCTGGTCGGGATGGATCACGTCCGCCAGCACGGACCGCAGTCGCAGCGAGATGGCTTTCGCTACGATCTTGTAGTCCGTGCTGAGGAGCGAGACGGGACGCCAATTCCGTAGGTCGCGGAGGTCCCCCTTCTTCGGCAGCAAGGCGAGCACCGCTCGCCTGCACGACAGAGGGAGGACCCCGCTCTCCAAGGACTCGGCCCAGACGGTGACGAGGTCCGGGCCGAGGACGTCCCAGAACACGCGGTAGAACTCCACGGTCAGCCCGTCCATGCCCGGGGTTTTATTGTTGGGCATGAGACGGAGGGCTTCCGAGAACTCGGCCAGAGTGAGAGGCAGCTCCAGCCGGTCTCGGTCGCCCGCGCTGACCGTCGGGAGCTCGGTCCAGAGCGCCCTGCAGGCGTCGGCTTCGGTCGGATCCGGGGAGAACAAACTGGCGTAGAAGGCCCTGGCCCTTCCGCGCATCTCCGCCGGGTCCGTGAGGGGGGTGCCGTCCTCCGCCAAGAGGCAGGTGACGTGCTTTTTAGCCCCCCTCCTTTTCTCCAGGGCATAGAAGAAACGGGAACCGCGATCCATCTCCCGAAGGAGGTGGATGCGAGATCGAACAAAAGCGCCCCGGGCTCTGTGATCTTCCAGGGCCCGGAGCTCCTCCCGCTTCTCCCGGTACGCCTCGCGGAGGAGTGGATCCTCGGGGGCGGACGCCAGGCGCCCCTCCAGCTTCAACACCTCCCGTTCCAACTGCTCTATCGCCGCATCCCTCCGCCGGCTGGCGCCCCGGGAGTAGTCACGGCAGAAGAGCCGGGCGCGCACCTTCCCCACGTCCCACCAGCGCCGCGCCGAGGGAAAGGCGGGCCGCTGCCCCCGCCAGGCCTGCCAGAACTCCCGGAAGGACGCCACGAAGCCCGCATCCTCCAGCAGGCTATTGTTGAAGTGCCAGTAGGCCGGCCCCAGCCTCTCCGCCGTCAGAGAGGCTTTCACGGCCACCAAATGGTGGTCCGTGAACGGGGCCGGCCGGACGCTGGAGGAGTGGGCTCGTGCCAGATGGAATCGCGAAAGGTAGATGCGATCCAACCGGGAGTGGCTCGACCGCTCGTTCCCCACCCGGACGTAAGTGAAGGTGGTACTGTCGTCCGGGTGGTGGTCCCGCCAGACGTCCACCAGGGAGTGATGTTCCACGATCTCCCTGAGGACGTCCGCCGCGGCCTGGCAGTTCGCGAGTCCTACACGGTCCCGGTCATCGAGGATGGTGTTAAAGTCCCCGCCCAGGACCAGGCACTCGCGAGGATCCAAAGTGCCGAGGAAGGTGGCCGCCTGCCGATAAAAGGTGACCTGGTCCGGGCCCGCGTTCGGGGCGTAGACGTTGACGAGGTTCAACGTCTGCCCCTCCACGCGGGCCCGGACGTGCAGCAGGCGGCCCGGGACAACCTCGGCGGTCCCCAGCACCTCGGGCCGTAGGGCAGGGGAGAACAGGGTGACCACCCCGGCCGAGCGAGCGCTGAGGTGGCTAAAATACACCCCGTCCCCCCACTCCAGCCGCCAGCCAGCCTCGACGGCTGGAGTCGTGTGGGTCTCCTGCAGGAAAACCACCGAGTACCCCCCCTCCCGGAGGAAGGAGAGCACCCGGCCCCTGCGGAGACCCGCCCTACAGCCCCGGGCGTTCAGTGTCGCGATGGTGGCGTAAGTCATACTGAGGGCTGGGGTGGATCCTTGCGGGCAGGTGAGTCGGCGGCCCCCCGCGGGCCCGGCAGCAGACCGCTCCCCGACCCGAAGGTCAGGAGAGAGTCTCGAAACTTGCGGGCCCGGCGGAAGGCCGCGTCGTCCTGCCTATCGGCCCCTCTCCCCTGCTGCAACAGGGCTCTAGTGGCCTGAAGGATGGAGTGAAAGTCCCCCCAGCGCTGGAGGGCGAGCTGCACCTTTCCTCTTGCCCCGCGGTTGTCCGCGAGGAATTGGCGCAGCTCGCTCCTCAGCGCCGAGGGGGAACCGGGGTTTTCCTCCGTCCGGGCCCCCAGGTGGAGCTCACGGGCCACAGAGGCGGGCAGACAGGGGTCCGATCCCCGTCGCTGCGCCGACACGGCTGGCGCCGAGCTGCCCGCCCCCGACCCCGGCAAGGGAGGAGGCGGCGGAGGGAACACGGCAGCCCCTAACAGATCGGGGACTGGGGATACAAAAACAACCCCCCGAGGGCCGTCCATAGCTAGCGGGAATGAGACGGCCCTCGCGGGGGTGGCACTAGCGGACATTTGGGGAGGTGGTAGGGGTGAATCGGGTGACACGGCCGGGGCCGGGATGGGAAAAGGGTGGGGGGACAGCAACGGAAGGGTGTTTTCCACGGTAGGGGTGGGGGGGAGGGTGGGCTCTAGGCTGGACGATGGGTCAGGGTTGGGGAAAGGGGCAGACATGGGGGTAGGAGAGGGATCGGGAACAGGGGAGGGTTCGGTACCGGAGATGGGTTCGTAAAGGGCAGAAGCGGGGGTGGGGGGAGGATCGGGACGTGGGGGGGTATCGGAATCCCAGGCAGGGTCTGGGAAGGGGTCCCCCGTGGCCATTCCACCAGGCTGCGGCGCTTCCCGGATGGGGACCTGGGGGTCGGGATCAGGAACTGGGGGGTCCGCGCCGACGCCGGGCTCAGATGGAAAAGCTAGTATTAGTGCCTCGGCGTCGGCCAGTATGGTATCTTGTGGTGGGCCCCCAACGGGAAGGGAGGATGACCGCCCCACCCCGGTTACTGGAGGGGGGGCACCCTCAGCCCCTGGACTCGGTCGCTCGGCGCCAGCTGTCGCCCCGGGGGGCTCGGCAGCATCCGTTCCGGCGCTCGAGTCGGCCGGGCCAGTGGGCAGTATCAGGGGTGCCCCGAGCGTGAGGATGGGGTCGACCACCTGGGACACGGGGTTGGGGAGAGGAGGGGGCGGCGCCACGGAGTCGCCGCCCAGACCGAGGCCCGCTGGCGGAGGGTCGTCCTCCCCCTGGGTGAGCGGGGTCAGACCCAGGGCCTCGATCTCCTCAAAGATGGAGCTCAACTCCATCCCCTCGGCCCCGGAGCCTTCCCCTCCGGCCACCAAGGCACCAATTACCTCGGCGGGGACGGAAGGGGGGGCAATTGGAGCCTGGGCCGGGGGGGCTCCATCAGAGGCCTCCTCGTGGATAGGCTCCTCAGGGGGGACATGGTTGTCCCCCCTCGCTGCCACGGCTTCCTCGGCCGGCGCCTCCTGCTGACGCTCGCCGGGGGGGGTTTTGACAGCGCTGGCCCCCCTCGGGATCTTTCGGGGGGCCTTCCCGCCCTCCGCGTCGGAGGGGGGAGAGGAAGCCCGCGAACGGCGGGCTTTGCGCTTCCCCCGGACGAGCGTCCAGTCCTCCGAGGTGGAGGTGGAGGGCTGGTCAGCAGGGGCAAGGCTGGGGGGCACGTTTGATTTTCGGGGAGGGCGTTGTGGCACAGGAGGGAAGGAGGGGGATACCTCCACCTGGGGAGGGCCCTCTCCCTTGCCCGGCGGCAACCGCGCCACCCTCTCCTCCTCGGGCCCCGCAGGGACAGATTGAGTAGAGGCGGGGCCCGCCTGCCCGCTCGGGCACGTCGGAGGGGGCGCCTCCGGCTCCCGAGCAGGGCCGTCGGTTGGAGGAGGGGCGGCCGCGGAGGCCAGACTACCAGGGGGACTGGCGGTGGTGGGGCCACTGTCCTCACGGACCCCGGAGGTCCCGGACGCCTCCCCCGACCGGGCCAAGGGACAGTCCCTCCGGACGTGCCCCGTCGCCTGGCAGAGGAAGCACCGGGTCTCCCCCGAGGAGTAGTGGACTCGATAGAGAGCCCCCTGGTAGGGCACCATAAAGGACCCCTCGAGCGCCTCCCCGCCACGCGCCGCCGGCGGCAGTTGCAGCTGTACCTGCCGGCGGAAGGATAGGACGTGGCGGAGGGCGGGGTCCTTGCAGCCCAGCGGGAGAGGGCTGATGGTCGAGATGGGCTTCCCCAGAGTGGAGAGGGAAGGTAACAGGGCGGCATTAGGGAGGAAGGGCGGGACGGAGGTAAGGACCACCCGTACGCCCAGGTCCTCCAGAGGTTCGAGGGGCACGTGCACGCCCCCCACCGCCAGGCCCCTCTCCACCGCCTCCTGGGCGGCGGCCTCCGAGGCAAGGAAGAACACCGCCTTGCCGTACATCTTAGAGGCCGCCACCACGGCCGAGGCCCCCACCACCCTCGCCATCGCCCGCACGTAGGTTTCCATGTGGGGCGAGGCGGCGACCAGGAGGCAGCGGACGCCGTGCCTCCTGGTCATGGCGGGAAAGGGGCCCCGGCCGCCAGGGGTGGAGCTGGAGGCAGTAGTCGGGGCGGATGACCCGGCACGTGGGGGGGCGGCAGCGGCCACCTGGGCGTACGCTCTGGGGGCTGGAGGTGGAGCGCCCCCAGAGCCGGTGGGGGGAACAGCAGGGAGGGGGGGAGCTGCAGCCGGTGTCGGGGCTGCAGCGGGCGGGGCAGTTTTGGCCACGGAGGGGTCGGCTTTCCGGGCCGGGCCCTTGCCTTTCTTCCCTCCCCGATTTTTCTTGCCGGCCGAGGCAGAGGATCCACCCTTGTCAGGGGGGGCAGCAGCCGTGGCAGCAGCAGAGCTCGGGTCGGGGGTAGGGAGGTCGGCCGCAGCAGTTGCTTGGGCCGATGGCACTGATGGGACCGAGGGACCATCAGGGACGGGGGTCTCCTCCATCCTGGGGAGTGGGTGGAGGGAGGTGCAAATGGCAAACTGTGGGCGGGGGGGGGCGGGGGTTAACCACTCCTCCCCACCAAACAGCAGGCAGGGGCGGAGGGCATCAATGGAAGGGGGGGGGGGGTTGGAAGGAGGGGGGGGCACTGGGTCCAAGGAAGGGCAACCGTAAAAGGGAAGGGTTAGCAGCCACTCCTCCCTGCTGAGACTAGGGCAGAGGAGGAGGGCGCTATTGCAAGGGAGGGGGCACGCGAGGGAAAAGGGGGGGTACACAATTGGGGAGGAGGAGAGGGAGAGGGAAGGAGGGGGAGGGGGGGAACCAACCACTCCCTCCCACTAACTGATTTCAGGGAGGGAGGGCTCTACCAGGAGTAGTAGACTGGAAACCTAAGAGGCCAGCAACCTGTCCTCCCTGCAAGGCTGGAAGCAGAGGAGGAGGGTGCTGGCAGGGCAGGCAATGAACAAGGTAATGGGTGCAGGGCGGGGGCCGGCTCCTCCGGCTGCACTGGGGTACAAGAAGGACTATGGGGCTGTTGAGCGGCAGGGGTGATGTGAAGGGAGGGTAACTAAAAAGGGGGGGAGGGAGGCACAAGCGCTCGGGCAGGGGGCAGAGCTCTGGGTGGGGCTACAGGACTTCTGGGGGGGTGGGGGAGGAGGGGCATCGGGTTAGCAGGGCAGGATAGGGCAGTAGGGGCTGCGAGACAGAGCACTAGCTGAATGTGGGCGGGGCAGGTGAAAACAAACTAAAGCTGAGCTGGTCAGCAAACTGAGGAGGGGAGAAGGGAACAGGACTGGCTAACAGAGTGGGGAACAGGGCAAGGGAACCAAGGTAAGGGGGGGGGCTCCCAACCTAACACTGCTGAGGGAAGGGGGCCGGGGCCAAGTCCAAGGGAGGGGGGGGGGAAGCTCGCCCACAAGCGCTTGTGGGAGGCTCAGTCCTCGCCCACTGCCGCAGCAAAGACAGTCCCAGGTGGCACAAACAGGGGGGGAACAGCCAGCCCCACCGAGGGGCGCTTCCTTGGTGGTGTAGGGGTTGGTGGAGGGGGTTGTGGGGCAGGTGGTATGGGGGGAGGGGGGGGCAGCTGGACTAGGGGGAGGGCTCTATGCCTCTCCCCCAGCCCCCCTCCTGGTGTCTCTGTCCACCACCACCCCAGGAGCAGATAAAAAGCTCGGTTCTTGCAAACAAACCCCCTCCACAGTCCAACCGGCAGTCCTTGTCCTCCTCGGTGGGGTGCAGGTAGTCAGCAGCAGCAACAGCAGGCGGGGAGCAGCCAGGTGGGGCAGGCCTCCGGGTGGTGGGTGCTGGTGGGGTCCTTCTTCTCCGGAGCAGTGGAGGAGGGGAGAGGAAGGGCAGCCGGCAGGCCCCCCCTCTCCCCTCAGGCAGCAGCAGCAGCAGCAGCAAGTGGTGGTGAGAAGCAGCAGCAGCAGTGGTGGCTGGAGCAGTGTCCAGGGAAGCAGGCCTCAGCAGGCAGGAGGGCGGCTGGGTGGGTGGGGAGGGCTCCGGCTGGTGCAGGAGCAGGAGCGGGAGCGGGGGCGGGGGGAGAAGGGGGAGAGCAGCTTCTGCACCCTGCTGCCTCTCCTCCTCCTCCTCTTTCCCAGGAGTTGCAGTGGGGCAGGGGAATGGCACCCACAGAGCCCGAGTGCGGAGGAGGCCTATTTGAAATCATGGGATGGTGGGCGGGCGAAGCCCGCCCACCTTCTAAAAGCCCCTCCCCAACCTTATGGGAGGGACACTGGACCCATGTTCAATTGATTTCTTGGGACAAATAATGACTAAAGGATCAAGAAGTGCGGGCTAGAGGTTCAAAATAAGGGAGCCGGATGGGGACACCGAGCAGAGAACCCCGGACAGCGCCCACTGCTCCTCAAAGCTGTCGATGGAGCCAGTGGACGCCGCCCAGAGGAACTCTGCCCGGATTCGTGACACGAGGGAGGAGCGGAAATAGGCCCCACAGTCGCAGAGAACCCCCTCGTCTAGCATCCTCCTCCTGCTGTTGTAGATGGCAACTTTCGCCAAGGCCAGGAGGAGGTTGACGAGGAGGTCTCGCGACTTTGTGGGGCCACGGATTGGGTGTGCATAAATAAAAAGGTGAGGGGAAAAGTGCAGCCAGAACCTCAATAAGAGGTTCTGGAGGAGCCGGAATAGGGGCTGCAACCTGGCGCATTCAAGGTAGGCGTGCGCCAGGTTCTCCCTCACGCCACAAAAGGGGCAGGTGTCTGGGATAGGGGTGAACCGCGCCAAGTACACGCCCGTGCTCACGGCTCCGTGGAGGAGCCGCCAACTGATGTCCCCGACGGGCCGCGGAATTAAGGTCGAATAAACGCTGGCCCATCGGGGTTCCCCACCCTCTATGGGTCTGAGGTAGTCCCGCCACTTTGTATCGGGGCGGGACACGAGGGTGGGGAAATGCAAAGCGTGGAGCACGAGCGTGTACAGCTGTTCCCTGGGCGCGGTCCGGAAACAGACCGGCTGCAGATTTTGCAGCCGGCTGGGGGTCCAAGGGTGGGGAGGCCGGGGGGGCCCGCGGGACAGGGGCCCAATAAAGAGGGACGGAGGCTTTGCAGGAGGGGAGGGGCGGAGCGTTCCCTCTCGCAGGGCTCTCTGTAGGAGATCGCGAGCGGGCTGCGACAAAGCCGCCTTCACCTCCTGGAGTAGGCGCAGGGGGGTTCGAAGGGTGGAGAGCCCCATGCGCTGAGCGAGCGCTCGGGGATCCACCCAGTCCCCCCTGTCGTAGTCCAGGAGGTCCCCGACCATGGTGGTTTCTGCCAGGATCAGCCTCCGGCGCACCGAGGGAGACTCCGCCACCTGCACGCACAAGGCTGGATTGTGGAGCAGGGGCTCCGCGAGGAGGTCTGCTCCCTCGGAGGCCACAACGGACCTGGTCGCCGAGAAGAGCTTCCAGGTCTGGAGGAGGTCCTGGTAGAATTCCGGCAGTTCTGAGAGGTCTCGCGGAAGACCCCTCGGGTGGATAAAAAAGAGCTGCCGGTCGTATCGGAGCCCTCGGAGGCGGCGGAGGAAGGCGTGCCCCAAAATGCTCCATGCCGGACTACCTGCACTAAAGAGGAGTCTCTGCAGGGCCTGGAGGCGGAAGGTCCGGACCTGGCTGCGCACGCAGACCAGGCCCTGGCCCCCCTCCTCCAGGGGGAGGGACAAGACCCCTGCAGAGACCCAGTGCAGTCCCGGCCAAAGGAACCCCAAAGCTGCCCTCTGGAGCTTGGCCGGGACCTCCGGGTGCGGGCGCAGGGTGTTGAGCCGGTGCCAGAGCATGGACAGGACCAGCTGATTGAGCACCAGCGCCCTCCCACGAAGGGAGAGGCACCGGAGCAGTCCTGTCCATCTCCGCAGCCGCTCACCCACCCTGGCCTCCAAACCTTGCCAGTTTTCCGGCGGAGAAGGATGCGTGGCGGATAAATAGACGCCCAGATAGAGCAGCGGACCCGCGCTCCACCTGATGGCCTGAAGCGCGGGTGGGAGGGGGCCGGCCCGCCACCCGTCCCCGACCACCAGGCCAGAGCTCTTGACCCAGTTGACCCGGGCGGAGGAGGCTGCCGAGTAGACGGCTTGGCAAGCCTCCACCCGCGCCAGGTCGCCCGGGTCCCGGACCACGAGGAGCACGTCATCGGCGTACGCCGACAGGACCAGCCGCAGCTCCGGCTCCCGAAGCACCAACCCCGTCAACCTCCTACGGAGGAGACAGAGGAAGGGCTCGATCGCCAGAGCGTACAGCTGGCCCGACAGCGGACACCCCTGACGCACCCCCCGCCCGAAGCTGACCGGCTCGGTCAGGGTCCAGTTGAGCCTGACCAGACACTCCGCGAGGGCGTACAGCACCCGGAGAAAACCCACAAACCGGGGCCCGAAGCCGAAGGCCTGCAGGGTGCCCAGGAGATACCCGTGGTCCATCCTGTCGAACGCCTTCTCCTGGTCCAGGGACAGGAGGGCGAACGACAAGCCATCCCTACGCCCGAGCTCCAAGAGATCCCGGACCAAATACAAGTTATCGAATATACTACGGCCCGGGACGGTGTAGGTCTGGTCGGGATGGATCACGTCCGCCAGCACGGACCGCAGTCGCAGCGAGATGGCTTTCGCTACGATCTTGTAGTCCGTGCTGAGGAGCGAGACGGGACGCCAATTCCGTAGGTCGCGGAGGTCCCCCTTCTTCGGCAGCAAGGCGAGCACCGCTCGCCTGCACGACAGAGGGAGGACCCCGCTCTCCAAGGACTCGGCCCAGACGGTGACGAGGTCCGGGCCGAGGACGTCCCAGAACACGCGGTAGAACTCCACGGTCAGCCCGTCCATGCCCGGGGTTTTATTGTTGGGCATGAGACGGAGGGCTTCCGAGAACTCGGCCAGAGTGAGAGGCAGCTCCAGCCGGTCTCGGTCGCCCGCGCTGACCGTCGGGAGCTCGGTCCAGAGCGCCCTGCAGGCGTCGGCTTCGGTCGGATCCGGGGAGAACAAACTGGCGTAGAAGGCCCTGGCCCTTCCGCGCATCTCCGCCGGGTCCGTGAGGGGGGTGCCGTCCTCCGCCAAGAGGCAGGTGACGTGCTTTTTAGCCCCCCTCCTTTTCTCCAGGGCATAGAAGAAACGGGAGCCGCGATCCATCTCCCGAAGGAGGTGGATGCGAGATCGAACAAAAGCGCCCCGGGCTCTGTGATCTTCCAGGGCCCGGAGCTCCTCCCGCTTCTCCCGGTACGCCTCGCGGAGGAGTGGATCCTCGGGGGCGGACGCCAGGCGCCCCTCCAGCTTCAACACCTCCCGTTCCAACTGCTCTATCGCCGCATCCCTCCGCCGGCTGGCGCCCCGGGAGTAGTCACGGCAGAAGAGCCGGGCGCGCACCTTCCCCACATCCCACCAGCGCCGCGCCGAGGGAAAGGCGGGCCGCTGCCCCCGCCAGGCCTGCCAGAACTCCCGGAAGGACGCCACGAAGCCCGCATCCTCCAGCAGGCTATTGTTGAAGTGCCAGTAGGCCGGCCCCAGCCTCTCCGCCGTCAGAGAGGCTTTCACGGCCACCAAATGGTGGTCCGTGAACGGGGCCGGCCGGACGCTGGAGGAGTGGGCTCGTGCCAGATGGAATCGCGAAAGGTAGATGCGATCCAACCGGGAGTGGCTCGACCGCTCGTTCCCCACCCGGACGTAAGTGAAGGTGGTACTGTCGTCCGGGTGGTGGTCCCGCCAGACGTCCACCAGGGAGTGATGTTCCACAATCTCCCTGAGGACGTCCGCCGCGGCCTGGCAGTTCGCGAGTCCTACACGGTCCCGGTCATCGAGGATGGTGTTAAAGTCCCCGCCCAGGACCAGGCACTCGCGAGGATCCAAAGTGCCGAGGAAGGTGGCCGCCTGCCGATAAAAGGTGACCTGGTCCGGGCCCGCGTTCGGGGCGTAGACGTTGACGAGGTTCAACGTCTGCCCCTCCACGCGGGCCCGGACGTGCAGCAGGCGGCCCGGGACAACCTCGGCGGTCCCCAGCACCTCGGGCCGTAGGGCAGGGGAGAACAGGGTGACCACCCCGGCCGAGCGAGCGCTGAGGTGGCTAAAATACACCCCGTCCCCCCACTCCAGCCGCCAGCCAGCCTCGACGGCTGGAGTCGTGTGGGTCTCCTGCAGGAAAACCACCGAGTACCCCCCCTCCCGGAGGAAGGAGAGCACCCGGCCCCTGCGGAGACCCGCCCTACAGCCCCGGGCGTTCAGTGTCGCGATGGTGGCGTAAGTCATACTGAGGGCTGGGGTGGATCCTTGCGGGCAGGTGAGTCGGCGGCCCCCCGCGGGCCCGGCAGCAGACCGCTCCCCGACCCGAAGGTCAGGAGAGAGTCTCGAAACTTGCGGGCCCGGCGGAAGGCCGCGTCGTCCTGCCTATCGGCCCCTCTCCCCTGCTGCAACAAGGCTCTAGTGGCCTGAAGGATGGAGTGAAAGTCCCCCCAGCGCTGGAGGGCGAGCTGCACCTTTCCTCTTGCCCCGCGGTTGTCCGCGAGGAATTGGCGCAGCTCGCTCCTCAGCGCCGAGGGGGAACCGGGGTTTTCCTCCGTCCGGGCCCCCAGGTGGAGCTCACGGGCCACGGAGGCGGGCAGACAGGGGTCCGATCCCCGTCGCTGCGCCGACACGGCTGGCGCCGAGCTGCCCGCCCCCGACCCCGGCAAGGGAGGAGGCGGCGGAGGGAACACGGCAGCCCCTAACAGATCGGGGACTGGGGATACAAAAACAACCCCCCGAGGGCCGCCCATAGCTAGCGGGAATGAGACGGCCCTCGCGGGGGTGGCACTAGCGGACATTTGGGGAGGTGGTAGGGGTGAATCGGGTGACACGGCCGGGGCCGGGATGGGAAAAGGGTGGGGGGACAGCAACGGAAGGGTGTTTTCCACGGTAGGGGTGGGGGGGAGGGTGGGCTCTAGGCTGGATGATGGGTCAGGGTTGGGGAAAGGGGCAGACATGGGGGTAGGAGAGGGATCGGGAACAGGGGAGGGTTCGGTACCGGAGATAGGTTTGTAAAGGGCAGAAGCGGGGGTGGGGGGAGGATCGGGACGTGGGGGGGCATCGGAATCCCAGGCAGGGTCTGGGAAGGGGTCCCCCGTGGCCATTCCACCAGGCTGCGGCGCTTCCCGGATGGGGACCTGGGGGTCGGGATCAGGAACTGGGGGGTCCGCGCCGACGCCGGGCTCAGATGGAAAAGCTAGTATTAGTGCCTCGGCGTCGGCCAGTATGGTATCTTGTGGTGGGCCCCCAACGGGAAGGGAGGATGACCGCCCCACCCCGGTTACTGGAGGGGGGGCACCCTCAGCCCCTGGACTCGGTCGCTCGGCGCCAGCTGTCGCCCCGGGGGGCTCGGCAGCATCCGTTCCGGCGCTCGAGTCGGCCGGGCCAGTGGGCAGTATCAGGGGTGCCCCGAGCGTGAGGATGGGGTCGGCCACCTGGGACACGGGGTTGGGGAGAGGAGGGGGCGGCGCCACGGAGTCGCCGCCCAGACCGAGGCCCGCTGGCGGAGGGTCGTCCTCCCCCTGGGTAAGCGGGGTCAGACCCAGGGCCTCGATCTCCTCAAAGATGGAGCTCAACTCCATCCCCTCGGCCCCGGAGCCTTCCCCTCCGGCCACCAAGGCACCAATTACCTCGGCGGGGACGGAAGGGGGGGCAATTGGAGCCTGGGCCGGGGGGGCTCCATCAGAGGCCTCCTCGTGGATAGGCTCCTCAGGGGGGACATGGTTGTCCCCCCTCGCTGCCACGGCTTCCTCGGCCGGCGCCTCCTGCTGACGCTCGCCGGGGGGGATTTTGACAGCGCTGGCCCCCCTCGGGATCTTTCGGGGGGCCTTCCCGCCCTCCGCATCGGAGGGGGGAGAGGAAGCCCGCGAACGGCGGGCTTTGCGCTTCCCCCGGACGAGCGTCCAGTCCTCCGAGGTGGAGGTGGAGGGCTGGTCAGCAGGGGCAAGGCTGGGGGGCACGTTTGATTTTCGGGGAGGGCGTTGTGGCAAAGGAGGGAAGGAGGGGGATACCTCCACCTGGGGAGGGCCCTCTCCCTTGCCCGGCGGCAACCGCGCCACCCTCTCCTCCTCGGGCCCCGCAGGGACAGATTGAGTAGAGGCGGGGCCCGCCTGCCCGCTCGGGCACGTCGGAGGGGGCGCCTCCGGCTCCCGAGCAGGGCCGTCGGTTGGAGGAGGGGCGGCCGCGGAGGCCAGACTACCAGGGGGGCTGGCGGTGGTGGGGCCACTGTCCTCACGGACCCCGGAGGTCCCGGACGCCTCCCCCGACCGGGCCAAGGGACAGTCCCTCCGGACGTGCCCCGTCGCCCGGCAGAGGAAGCACCGGGTCTCCCCCGAGGAGTAGTGGACTCGATAGAGAGCCCCCTGGTAGGGCACCATAAAGGACCCCTCGAGCGCCTCCCCGCCACGCGCCGCCGGCGGCAGTTGCAGCTGTACCTGCCGGCGGAAGGATAGGACGTGGCGGAGGGCGGGGTCCTTACAGCCCAGCGGGAGAGGGCTGATGGTCGAGATGGGCTTCCCCAGAGTGGAGAGGGAAGGTAACAGGGCGGCATTAGGGAGGAAGGGCGGGACGGAGGTAAGGACCACCCGTACGCCCAGGTCCTCCAGAGGTTCGAGGGGCACGTGCACGCCCCCCACCGCCAGGCCCCTCTCCACCGCCTCCTGGGCGGCGGCCTCCGAGGCAAGGAAGAACACCGCCTTGCCGTACATCTTAGAGGCCGCCACCACGGCCGAGGCCCCCACCACCCTCGCCATCGCCCGCACGTAGGTTTCCATGTGGGGCGAGGCGGCGACCAGGAGGCAGCGGACGCCGTGCCTCCTGGTCATGGCGGGAAAGGGGCCCCGGCCGCCAGGGATGGAGCTGGAGGTGGCAGTCGGGGCGGATGACCCGGCACGTGGGGGGGCGGCAGCGGCCACCTGGGCGTACGCTCTGGGGGCTGGAGGTGGATCGCCCCCAGAGCCGGTGGGGGGAGCAGCAGGGAGGGGGGGAGCTGCAGCCGGTGTCGGGGCTGCAGCAGGCGGGGCGGTTTTGGCCACGGAGGGGTCTGCTTTCCGGGCCGGGCCCTTGCCTTTCTTCCCTCCCCGATTTTTCTTGCCGGCCGAGGCAGAGGATCCACCCTTGTCAGGGGGGGCAGCAGCCGTGGCAGCAGCAGAGCTCGGGTCGGGGGTAGGGAGGTCGGCCGCAGCAGTTGCTTGGGCCGATGGCACTGATGGGACCGAGGGACCATCAGGGACGGGGGTCTCCTCCATCCTGGGGAGTGGGTGGAGGGAGGTGCAAATGGCAAACTGTGGGCGGGGGGGGGCGGGGGTTAACCACTCCTCCCCACCAAACAGCAGGCAGGGGCGGAGGGCATCAATGGAAGGGGGAGGGGGGTTGGAAGGAGGGGGGGCACTGGGTCCGAGGAAGGGCAACCGTAAGAGGGAAGGGTTAGCAGCCACTCCTCCCTGCTGAGACTAGGGCAGAGGAGGAGGGCGCTATTGCAAGGGAAGGGGCACGCGAGGGAAAAAAGGGGGGGGGTACACAATTGGGGAGGAGGAGAGGGAGAGGGAAGGAGGGGGAGGGGGGGAACCAACCACTCCCTCCCACTAACTGATTTCAGGGAGGGAGGGCTCTACCAGGAGTAGTAGACTGGAAACCTAAGAGGCCAGCAACCTGTCCTCCCTGCAAGGCTGGAAGCAGAGGAGGAGGGTGCTGGCAGGGCAGGCAATGAACAAGGTGATGGGTGCAGGGCGGGGGCCGGCTCCTCCGGCTGCACTGGGGTACAAGAAGGACTATGGGGCTGTTGAGCGGCAGGGGTGATGTGAAGGGAGGGTAACTAAAAAGGGGGGGGGGGGGGGGGAGGGGGGCACAAGCGCTCAGGCAGGGGGCAGAGCTCTGGGTGGGGCTACAGGACTTGGGGGGGGTGGGGGAGGAGGGGCATTGGGTTAGCAGGGCAGGATAGGGCAGTAGGGACTGGGAGACAGAGCACTAGCTGAATGTGGGCGGGGCAGGTGAAAACAAACTGAAGCTGAGCTGGTCAGCAAACTGAGGAGGGGAGAAGGGAACAGAACTGGCTAACAGAGTGGGGAGCAGGGCAAGGAAACCAAAGGTAAGGGGAGGCCCCAACCTGACACTGCTGAGGGAAGGGGGCCAAGTCCAAGGGAGGGGGGGGGGAAGCTCGCCCACAAGCGCTTGTGGGAGGCTCAGTCCTCGCCCACTGCCGCAGCAAAGACAGTCCCAGGTGGCACAAACAGGGGGGAACAGCCAGCCCCACCGAGGGGCGCTTCCTTGGTGGTGTAGGGGTTGGTGGAGGGGGTTGTGGGGCAGGTGGTATGGGGGGGGGGCAGCTGGACTAGGGGGAGGGCTCTATGCCTCTCCCCCAGCCCCCCTCCTGGTGTCTCTGTCCACCACCACCCCAGGAGCAGATAAAAAGCTCAGTTCTTGCAAACAAACCCCCTCCACAGTCCAACCGGCAGTCCTTGTCCTCCTCGGTGGGGTGCAGGTAGTCAGCAGCAGCAACAGCAGGCGGGGAGCAGCCAGGTGGGGCAGGCCTCCGGGTGGTGGGTGCTGGTGGGGTCCTCCTTCTCCGGAGCAGTGGAGGAGGGGAGAGGAAGGGCAGCCGGCAGGCCCCCCCTCTCCCCTCAGGCAGCAGCAGCAGCAGCAGCAAGTGGTGGTGAGAAGCAGCAGCAGCAGTGGTGGCTGGAGCAGTGTCCAGGGAAGCAGGCCTCAGCAGGCAGGAGGGCGGCTGGGTGGGTGGGGAGGGCTCCGGCTGGTGCAGGAGCAGGAGCGGGAGCGGGGGCGGGGGGAGAAGGGGGAGAGCAGCTTCTGCACCCTGCTGCCTCTCCTCCTCCTCCTCTTTCCCAGGAGTTGCAGTGGGGCAGGGGAATGGCACCCACAGAGCCCGAGTGCGGAGGAGGCCTATTTGAAATCATGGGATGGTGGGCGGGCGAAGCCCGCCCACCTTCTAAAAGCCCCTCCCCAACCTTATGGGAGGGACACTGGACCCATGTTCAATTGATTTCTTGGGACAAATAATGACTAAAGGATCAAGAAGTGCGGGCTAGAGGTTCAAAATAAGGGAGCCGGATGGGGACACCGAGCAGAGAACCCCGGACAGCGCCCACTGCTCCTCAAAGCTGTCGATGGAGCCAGTGGACGCCGCCCAGAGGAACTCTGCCCGGATTCGTGACACGAGGGAGGAGCGGAAATAGGCCCCACAGTCGCAGAGAACCCCCTCGTCTAGCATCCTCCTCCTGCTGTTGTAGATGGCAACTTTCGCCAAGGCCAGGAGGAGGTTGACGAGGAGGTCTCGCGACTTTGTGGGGCCACGGATTGGGTGTGCATAAATAAAAAGGTGAGGGGAAAAGTGCAGCCAGAACCTCAATAAGAGGTTCTGGAGGAGCCGGAATAGGGGCTGCAACCTGGCGCATTCAAGGTAGGCGTGCGCCAGGTTCTCCCTCACGCCGCAAAAGGGGCAGGTGTCTGGGATAGGGGTGAACCGCGCCAAGTACACGCCCGTGCTCACGGCTCCGTGGAGGAGCCGCCAACTGATGTCCCCGACGGGCCGCGGAATTAAGGTCGAATAAACGCTGGCCCATCGGGGTTCCCCACCCTCTATAGGTCTGAGGTAGTCCCGCCACTTTGTATCGGGGCGGGACACGAGGGTGGGGAAATGCAAAGCGTGGAGCACGAGCGTGTACAGCTGTTCCCTGGGCGCGGTCCGGAAACAGACCGGCTGCAGATTTTGCAGCCGGCTGGGGGTCCAAGGGTGGGGAGGCCGGGGGGGCCCGCGGGACAGGGGCCCAATAAAGAGGGACGGAGGCTTTGCAGGAGGGGAGGGGCGGAGCGTTCCCTCTCGCAGGGCTCTCTGTAGGAGATCGCGAGCGGGCTGCGACAAAGCCGCCTTCACCTCCTGGAGTAGGCGCAGGGGGGTTCGAAGGGTGGAGAGCCCCATGTGTTGAGCGAGCGCTCGGGGATCCACCCAGTCCCCCCTGTCGTAGTCCAGGAGGTCCCCGACCATGGTGGTTTCTGCCAGGATCAGCCTTCGGCGCACCGAGGGAGACTCCGCCACCTGCACGCACAAGGCTGGATTGTGGAGCAGGGGCTCCGCGAGGAGGTCTGCTCCCTCGGAGGCCACAACGGACCTGGTCGCCGAGAAGAGCTTCCAGGTCTGGAGGAGGTCCTGGTAGAATTCCGGCAGTTCTGAGAGGTCTCGCGGAAGACCCCTCGGGTGGATAAAAAAGAGCTGCCGGTCGTATCGGAGCCCTCGGAGGCGGCGGAGGAAGGCGTGCCCCAAAATGCTCCATGCCGGACTACCTGCACTAAAGAGGAGTCTCTGCAGGGCCTGGAGGCGGAAGGTCCGGACCTGGCTGCGCACGCAGACCAGGCCCTGGCCCCCCTCCTCCAGGGGGAGGGACAAGACCCCTGCAGAGACCCAGTGCAGTCCCGGCCAAAGGAACCCCAAAGCTGCCCTCTGGAGCTTGGCCGGGACCTCCGGGTGCGGGCGCAGGGTGTTGAGCCGGTGCCAGAGCATGGACAGGACCAGCTGATTGAGCACCAGCGCCCTCCCACGAAGGGAGAGGCACCGGAGCAGTCCTGTCCATCTCCGCAGCCGCTCACCCACCCTGGCCTCCAAACCTTGCCAGTTTTCCGGCGGCGAAGGATGCGTGGCGGATAAATAGACGCCCAGATAGAGCAGCGGACCCGCGCTCCACCTGATGGCCTGAAGCGCGGGTGGGAGGGAGCCGGCCCGCCACCCGTCCCCGACCACCAGGCCAGAGCTCTTGACCCAGTTGACCCGGGCGGAGGAGGCTGCCGAGTAGACGGCTTGGCAAGCCTCCACCCGCGCCAGGTCGCCCGGGTCCCGGACCACGAGGAGCACGTCATCGGCGTACGCCGACAGGACCAGCCGCAGCTCCGGCTCCCGAAGCACCAACCCCGTCAACCTCCTACGGAGGAGACAGAGGAAGGGCTCGATCGCCAGAGCGTACAGCTGGCCCGACAGCGGACACCCCTGACGCACCCCCCGCCCGAAGCTGACCGGCTCGGTCAGGGTCCAGTTGAGCCTGACCAGACACTCCGCGAGGGCGTACAGCACCCGGAGAAAACCCACAAACCGGGGCCCGAAGCCGAAGGCCTGCAGGGTGCCCAGGAGATACCCGTGGTCCATCCTGTCGAACGCCTTCTCCTGGTCCAGGGACAGGAGGGCGAACGACAAGCCATCCCTACGCCCGAGCTCCAAGAGATCCCGGACCAAATACAAGTTATCGAATATACTACGGCCCGGGACGGTGTAGGTCTGGTCGGGATGGATCACGTCCGCCAGCACGGACCGCAGTCGCAGCGAGATGGCTTTTGCTACGATCTTGTAGTCCGTGCTGAGGAGCGAGACGGGACGCCAATTCCGTAGGTCGCGGAGGTCCCCCTTCTTCGGCAGCAAGGCGAGCACCGCTCGCCTGCACGACAGAGGGAGGACCCCGCTCTCCAAGGACTCGGCCCAGACGGTGACGAGGTCCGGGCCGAGGACGTCCCAGAACACGCGGTAGAACTCCACGGTCAGCCCGTCCATGCCCGGGGTTTTATTGTTGGGCATGAGACGGAGGGCTTCCGAGAACTCGGCCAGAGTGAGAGGCAGCTCCAGCCGGTCTCGGTCGCCCGCGCTGACCGTCGGGAGCTCGGTCCAGAGCGCCCTGCAGGCGTCGGCTTCGGTCGGATCCGGGGAGAACAAACTGGCGTAGAAGGCCCTGGCCCTTCCGCGCATCTCCGCCGGGTCCGTGAGGGGGGTGCCGTCCTCCGCCAAGAGGCAGGTGACGTGCTTTTTGGCCCCCCTCCTTTTCTCCAGGGCATAGAAGAAACGGGAGCCGCGATCCATCTCCCGAAGGAGGTGGATGCGAGATCGAACAAAGGCGCCCCGGGCTCTGTGATCTTCCAGGGCCCGGAGCTCCTCCCGCTTCTCCCGGTACGCCTCGCGGAGGAGTGGATCCTCGGGGGCGGACGCCAGGCGCCCCTCCAGCTTCAACACCTCCCGTTCCAACTGCTCTATCGCCGCATCCCTCCGCCGGCTGGCGCCCCGGGAGTAGTCACGGCAGAAGAGCCGGGCGCGCACCTTCCCCACGTCCCACCAGCGCCGCGCCGAGGGAAAGGCGGGCCGCTGCCCCCGCCAGGCCTGCCAGAACTCCCGGAAGGACGCCACGAAGCCCGCATCCTCCAGCAGGCTATTGTTGAAGTGCCAGTAGGCCGGCCCCAGCCTCTCCGCCGTCAGAGAGGCTTTCACGGCCACCAAATGGTGGTCCGTGAACGGGGCCGGCCGGACGCTGGAGGAGTGGGCTCGTGCCAGATGGAATCGCGAAAGGTAGATGCGATCCAACCGGGAGTGGCTCGACCGCTCGTTCCCCACCCGGACGTAAGTGAAGGTGGTACTGTCGTCCGGGTGGTGGTCCCGCCAGACGTCCACCAGGGAGTGATGTTCCACGATCTCCCTGAGGACGTCCGCCGCGGCCTGGCAGTTCGCGAGTCCTACACGGTCCCGGTCATCGAGGATGGTGTTAAAGTCCCCGCCCAGGACCAGGCACTCGCGAGGATCCAAAGTGCCGAGGAAGGTGGCCGCCTGCCGATAAAAGGTGACCTGGTCCGGGCCCGCGTTCGGGGCGTAGACGTTGACGAGGTTCAACGTCTGCCCCTCCACGCGGGCCCGGACGTGCAGCAGGCGGCCCGGGACAACCTCGGCGGTCCCCAGCACCTCGGGCCGTAGGGCAGGGGAGAACAGGGTGACCACCCCGGCCGAGCGAGCGCTGAGGTGGCTAAAATACACCCCGTCCCCCCACTCCAGCCGCCAGCCAGCCTCGACGGCTGGAGTCGTGTGGGTCTCCTGCAGGAAAACCACCGAGTACCCCCCCTCCCGGAGGAAGGAGAGCACCCGGCTCCTGCGGAGACCCGCCCTACAGCCCCGGGCGTTCAGTGTCGCGATGGTGGCGTAAGTCATACTGAGGGCTGGGGTGGATCCTTGCGGGCAGGTGAGTCGGCGGCCCCCCGCGGGCCCGGCAGCAGACCGCTCCCCGACCCGAAGGTCAGGAGAGAGTCTCGAAACTTGCGGGCCCGGCGGAAGGCCGCGTCGTCCTGCCTATCGGCCCCTCTCCCCTGCTGCAACAAGGCTCTAGTGGCCTGAAGGATGGAATGAAAGTCCCCCCAGCGCTGGAGGGCGAGCTGCACCTTTCCTCTTGCCCCGCGGTTGTCCGCGAGGAATTGGCGCAGCTCGCTCCTCAGCGCCGAGGGGGAACCGGGGTTTTCCTCCGTCCGGGCCCCCAGGTGGAGCTCACGGGCCACGGAGGCGGGCAGACAGGGGTCCGATCCCCGTCGCTGCGCCGACACGGCTGGCGCCGAGCTGCCCGCCCCCGACCCCGGCAAGGGAGGAGGCGGCGGAGGGAACACGGCAGCCCCTAACAGATCGGGGACTGGGGATACAAAAACAACCCCCCGAGGGCCGCCCATAGCTAGCGGGAATGAGACGGCCCTCGCGGGGGTGGCACTAGCGGACATTTGGGGAGGTGGTAGGGGTGAATCGGGTGACACGGCCGGGGCCGGGATGGGAAAAGGGTGGGGGGACAGCAACGGAGGGGTGTTTTCCACGGTAGGGGTGGGGGGGAGGGTGGGCTCTAGGCTGGATGATGGGTCAGGGTTGGGGAAAGGGGCAGACATGGGGGTAGGAGAGGGATCGGGAACAGGGGAGGGTTCGGTACCGGAGATGGGTTCGTAAAGGGCAGAAGCGGGGGTGGGGGGAGGATCGGGACGTGGGGGGGCATCGGAATCCCAGGCAGGGTCTGGGAAGGGGTCCCCCGTGGCCATTCCACCAGGCTGCGGCGCTTCCCGGATGGGGACCTGGGGGTCGGGATCAGGAACTGGGGGGTCCGCGCCGACGCCGGGCTCAGATGGAAAAGCTAGTATTAGTGCCTCGGCGTCGGCCAGTATGGTATCTTGTGGTGGGCCCCCAACGGGAAGGGAGGATGACCGCCCCACCCCGGTTACTGGAGGGGGGGCACCCTCAGCCCCTGGACTCGGTCGCTCGGCGCCAGCTGTCGCCCCGGGGGGCTCGGCAGCATCCGTTCCGGCGCTCGAGTCGGCCGGGCCAGTGGGCAGTATCAGGGGTGCCCCGAGCGTGAGGATGGGGTCGGCCACCTGGGACACGGGTTTGGGGAGAGGAGGGGGCGGCGCCACGGAGTCGCCGCCCAGACCGAGGCCCGCTGGCGGAGGGTCGTCCTCCCCCTGGGTGAGCGGGGTCAGACCCAGGGCCTCGATCTCCTCAAAGATGGAGCTCAACTCCATCCCCTCGGCCCCGGAGCCTTCCCCTCCGGCCACCAAGGCACCAATTACCTCGGCGGGGACGGAAGGGGGGGCAATTGGAGCCTGGGCCGGGGGGGCTCCATCAGAGGCCTCCTCGTGGATAGGCTCCTCAGGGGGGACATGGTTGTCCCCCCTCGCTGCCACGGCTTCCTCGGCCGGCGCCTCCTGCTGACGCTCGCCGGGGGGGATTTTGACAGCGCTGGCCCCCCTCGGGATCTTTCGGGGGGCCTTCCCGCCCTCCGCATCGGAGGGGGGAGAGGAAGCCCGCGAACGGCGGGCTTTGCGCTTCCCCCGGACGAGTGTCCAGTCCTCCGAGGTGGAGGTGGAGGGCTGGTCAGCAGGGGCAAGGCTGGGGGGCACGTTTGATTTTCGGGGAGGGCGTTGTGGCAAAGGAGGGAAGGAGGGGGATACCTCCACCTGGGGAGGGCCCTCTCCCTTGCCCGGCGGCAACCGCGCCACCCTCTCCTCCTCGGGCCCCGCAGGGACAGATTGAGTAGAGGCGGGGCCTGCCTGCCCGCTCGGGCACGTCGGAGGGGGCGCCTCCGGCTCCCGAGCAGGGCCGTCGGTTGGAGGAGGGGCGGCCGCGGAGGCCAGACTACCAGGGGGACTGGCGGTGGTGGGGCCAATGTCCTCACGGACCCCGGAGGTCCCGGACGCCTCCCCCGACCGGGCCAAGGGACAGTCCCTCCGGACGTGCCCCGTCGCCCGGCAGAGGAAGCACCGGGTCTCCCCCGAGGAGTAGTGGACTCGATAGAGAGCCCCCTGGTAGGGCACCATAAAGGACCCCTCGAGCGCCTCCCCGCCACGCGCCGCCGGCGGCAGTTGCAGCTGTACCTGCCGGCGGAAGGATAGGACGTGGCGGAGGGCGGGGTCCTTGCAGCCCAGCGGGAGAGGGCTGATGGTCGAGATGGGCTTCCCCAGAGTGGAGAGGGAAGGTAACAGGGCGGCATTAGGGAGGAAGGGCGGGACGGAGGTAAGGACCACCCGTACGCCCAGGTCCTCCAGAGGTTCGAGGGGCACGTGCACGCCCCCCACCGCCAGGCCCCTCTCCACCGCCTCCTGGGCGGCGGCCTCCGAGGCAAGGAAGAACACCGCCTTGCCGTACATCTTGGAGGCCGCCACCACGGCCGAGGCCCCCACCACCCTCGCCATCGCCCGCACGTAGGTTTCCATGTGGGGCGAGGCGGCGACCAGGAGGCAGCGGACGCCGTGCCTCCTGGTCATGGCGGGAAAGGGGCCCCGGCCGCCAGGGATGGAGCTGGAGGCGGCAGTCGGGGCGGATGACCCGGCACGTGGGGGGGCGGCAGCGGCCACCTGGGCGTACGCTCTGGGGGCTGTAGGTGGATCGCCCCCAGAGCCGGTGGGGGGAACAGCAGGGAGGGGGGGAGCTGCAGCCGGTGTCGGGGCTACAGCGGGCGGGGCGGTTTTGGCCACGGAGGGGTCTGCTTTCCGGGCCGGGCCCTTGCCTTTCTTCCCTCCCCGATTTTTCTTGCCGGCCGAGGCAGAGGATCCACCCTTGTCAGGGGGGGCAGCAGCCGTGGCAGCAGCAGAGCTCGGGTCGGGGGTAGGGAGGTCGGCCGCAGCAGTTGCTTGGGCCGATGGCACTGATGGGACCGAGGGACCATCAGGGACGGGGGTCTCCTCCATCCTGGGGAGTGGGTGGAGGGAGGTGCAAATGGCAAACTGTGGGCGGGGGGGGGCGGGGGTTAACCACTCCTCCCCACCAAACAGCAGGCAGGGGCGGAGGGCATCAATGGAAGGGGGAGGGGGGTTGGAAGGAGGGGGGGCACTGGGTCCGAGGAAGGGCAACCGTAAGAGGGAAGGGTTAGCAGCCACTCCTCCCTGCTGAGACTAGGGCAGAGGAGGAGGGCGCTATTGCAAGGGAAGGGGCACGCGAGGGAAAAAAGGGGGGGGTACACAATTGGGGAGGAGGAGAGGGAGAGGGAAGGAGGGGGAGGGGGGGAACCAACCACTCCCTCCCACTAACTGATTTCAGGGAGGGAGGGCTCTACCAGGAGTAGTAGACTGGAAACCTAAGAGGCCAGCAACCTGTCCTCCCTGCAAGGCTGGAAGCAGAGGAGGAGGGTGCTGGCAGGGCAGGCAATGAACAAGGTGATGGGTGCAGGGCGGGGGCCGGCTCCTCCGGCTGCACTGGGGTACAAGAAGGACTATGGGGCTGTTGAGCGGCAGGGGTGATGTGAAGGGAGGGTAACTAAAAAGGGGGGGGAGGGGGGCACAAGCGCTCAGGCAGGGGGCAGAGCTCTGGGTGGGGCTACAGGACTTCTGGGGGGGTGGGGGAGGAGGGGCATCGGGTTAGCAGGGCAGGATAGGGCAGTAGGGGCTGCGAGACAGAGCACTGGCTGAATGTGGGCGGGGCAGGTGAAAACAAACTGAAGCTGAGCTAGTCAGCAAACTGAGGAGGGGAGAAGGGAACAGAACTGGCCAGCAGAGTGGGGAACAGGGCAAGGGAACCAAGGTAAGGGGGGGGCTCCCAACCTAACACTGCTGAGGGAAGGGGGCCAAGTCCAAGGGGGGGGAGGGAGCTCGCCCACAAGCGCTTGTGGGAGGCTCAGTCCTCGCCCACTGCCGCAGCAAAGACAGTCCCAGGTGGCACAAACAGGGGGGAACAGCCAGCCCCACCGAGGGGCGCTTCCTTGGTGGTGTAGGGGTTGGTGGAGGGGGTTGTGGGGCAGGTGGTATGGGGGGGGGAGGGGGGGGGGGGGGGGGGCAGCTGGACTAGGGGGAGGGCTCTGCGCCTCTCCCCCAGCCCCCCTCCTGGTGTCTCTGTCCACCACCACCCCAGGAGCAGGTAAAAAGCTCAGTTCTTGCAAACAAACCCCCTCCACAGTCCAACCGGCAGTCCTTGTCCTCCTCGGTGGGGTGCAGGTAGTCAGCAGCAGCAACAGCAGGCGGGGAGCAGCCAGGTGGGGCAGGCCTCCGGGTGGTGGGTGCTGGTGGGGTCCTTCTTCTCCGGAGCAGTGGAGGAGGGGAGAGGAAGGGCAGCCGGCAGGCCCCCCCTCTCCCCTCAGGCGGCAGCAGCAGCAGCAGCAAGTGGTGGTGAGAAGCAGCAGCAGCAGCTGTGGCTGGAGCAGTGTCCAGGGAAGCAGGCCTCAGCAGGCAGGAGGGCGGCTGGGTGGGTGGGGAGGGCTCCGGCTGGTGCAGGAGCAGGAGCGGGAGCGGGGGCGGGGGGAGAAGGGGGAGAGCAGCTTCTGCACCCTGCTGCCTCTCCTCCTCCTCCTCTTTCCCAGGAGTTGCAGTGGGGCAGGGGAATGGCACCCACAGAGCCCGAGTGCGGAGGAGGCCTATTTGAAATCATGGGATGGTGGGCGGGCGAAGCCCGCCCACCTTCTAAAAGCCCCTCCCCAACCTTATGGGAGGGACACTGGACCCATGTTCAATTGATTTCTTGGGACAAATAATGACTAAAGGATCAAGAAGTGCGGGCTAGAGGTTCAAAATAAGGGAGCCGGATGGGGACACCGAGCAGAGAACCCCGGACAGCGCCCACTGCTCCTCAAAGCTGTCGATGGAGCCAGTGGACGCCGCCCAGAGGAACTCTGCCCGGATTCGTGACACGAGGGAGGAGCGGAAATAGGCCCCACAGTCGCAGAGAACCCCCTCGTCTAGCATCCTCCTCCTGCTGTTGTAGATGGCAACTTTCGCCAAGGCCAGGAGGAGGTTGACGAGGAGGTCTCGCGACTTTGTGGGGCCACGGATTGGGTGTGCATAAATAAAAAGGTGAGGGGAAAAGTGCAGCCAGAACCTCAATAAGAGGTTCTGGAGGAGCCGGAATAGGGGCTGCAACCTGGCGCATTCAAGGTAGGCGTGCGCCAGGTTCTCCCTCACGCCGCAAAAGGGGCAGGTGTCTGGGATAGGGGTGAACCGCGCCAAGTACACGCCCGTGCTCACGGCTCCGTGGAGGAGCCGCCAACTGATGTCCCCGACGGGCCGCGGGATTAAGGTCGAATAAACGCTGGCCCATCGGGGTTCCCCACCCTCTATGGGTCTGAGGTAGTCCCGCCACTTTGTATCGGGGCGGGACACGAGGGTGGGGAAATGCAAAGCGTGGAGCACGAGCGTGTACAGCTGTTCCCTGGGCGCGGTCCGGAAACAGACCGGCTGCAGATTTTGCAGCCGGCTGGGGGTCCAAGGGTGGGGAGGCCGGGGGGGCCCGCGGGACAGGGGCCCAATAAAGAGGGACGGAGGCTTTGCAGGAGGGGAGGGGCGGAGCGTTCCCTCTCGCAGGGCTCTCTGTAGGAGATCGCGAGCGGGCTGCGACAAAGCCGCCTTCACCTCCTGGAGTAGGCGCAGGGGGGTTCGAAGGGTGGAGAGCCCCATGCGTTGAGCGAGCGCTCGGGGATCCACCCAGTCCCCCCTGTCGTAGTCCAGGAGGTCCCCGACCATGGTGGTTTCTGCCAGGATCAGCCTCCGGCGCACCGAGGGAGACTCCGCCACCTGCACGCACAAGGCTGGATTGTGGAGCAGGGGCTCCGCGAGGAGGTCTGCTCCCTCGGAGGCCACAACGGACCTGGTCGCCGAGAAGAGCTTCCAGGTCTGGAGGAGGTCCTGGTAGAATTCCGGCAGTTCTGAGAGGTCTCGCGGAAGACCCCTCGGGTGGATGAAAAAGAGCTGCCGGTCGTATCGGAGCCCTCGGAGGCGGCGGAGGAAGGCGTGCCCCAAAATGCTCCATGCCGGACTACCTGCACTAAAGAGGAGTCTCTGCAGGGCCTGGAGGCGGAAGGTCCGGACCTGGCCGCGCACGCAGACCAGGCCCTGGCCCCCCTCCTCCAGGGGGAGGGACAAGACCCCTGCAGAGACCCAGTGCAGTCCCGGCCAAAGGAACCCCAAAGCTGCCCTCTGGAGCTTGGCCGGGACCTCCGGGTGCGGGCGCAGGGTGTTGAGCCGGTGCCAGAGCATGGACAGGACCAGCTGATTGAGCACCAGCGCCCTCCCACGAAGGGAGAGGCACCGGAGCAGTCCTGTCCATCTCCGCAGCCGCTCACCCACCCTGGCCTCCAAACCTTGCCAGTTTTCCGGCGGCGAAGGATGCGTGGCGGATAAATAGACGCCCAGATAGAGCAGCGGACCCGCGCTCCACCTGATGGCCTGAAGCGCGGGTGGGAGGGAGCCGGCCCGCCACCCGTCCCCGACCACCAGGCCAGAGCTCTTGACCCAGTTGACCCGGGCGGAGGAGGCTGCCGAGTAGACGGCTTGGCAAGCCTCCACCCGCGCCAGGTCGCCCGGGTCCCGGACCACGAGGAGCACGTCATCGGCGTACGCCGACAGGACCAGCCGCAGCTCCGGCTCCCGAAGCACCAACCCCGTCAACCTCCTACGGAGGAGACAGAGGAAGGGCTCGATCGCCAGAGCGTACAGCTGGCCCGACAGCGGACACCCCTGACGCACCCCCCGCCCGAAGCTGACCGGCTCGGTCAGGGTCCAGTTGAGCCTGACCAGACACTCCGCGAGGGCGTACAGCACCCGGAGAAAACCCACAAACCGGGGCCCGAAGCCGAAGGCCTGCAGGGTGCCCAGGAGATACCCGTGGTCCATCCTGTCGAACGCCTTCTCCTGGTCCAGGGACAGGAGGGCGAACGACAAGCCATCCCTACGCCCGAGCTCCAAGAGATCCCGGACCAAATACAAGTTATCGAATATACTACGGCCCGGGACGGTGTAGGTCTGGTCGGGATGGATCACGTCCGCCAGCACGGACCGCAGTCGCAGCGAGATGGCTTTCGCTACGATCTTGTAGTCCGTGCTGAGGAGCGAGACGGGACGCCAATTCCGTAGGTCGCGGAGGTCCCCCTTCTTCGGCAGCAAGGCGAGCACCGCTCGCCTGCACGACAGAGGGAGGACCCCGCTCTCCAAGGACTCGGCCCAGACGGTGACGAGGTCCGGGCCGAGGACGTCCCAGAACACGCGGTAGAACTCCACGGTCAGCCCGTCCATGCCCGGGGTTTTATTGTTGGGCATGAGACGGAGGGCTTCCGAGAACTCGGCCAGAGTGAGAGGCAGCTCCAGCCGGTCTCGGTCGCCCGCGCTGACCGTCGGGAGCTCGGTCCAGAGCGCCCTGCAGGCGTCGGCTTCGGTCGGATCCGGGGAGAACAAACTGGCGTAGAAGGCCCTGGCCCTTCCGCGCATCTCCGCCGGGTCCGTGAGGGGGGTGCCGTCCTCCGCCAAGAGGCAGGTGACGTGCTTTTTGGCCCCCCTCCTTTTCTCCAGGGCATAGAAGAAACGGGAGCCGCGATCCATCTCCCGAAGGAGGTGGATGCGAGATCGAACAAAGGCGCCCCGGGCTCTGTGATCTTCCAGGGCCCGGAGCTCCTCCCGCTTCTCCCGGTACGCCTCGCAGAGGAGTGGATCCTCGGGGGCGGACGCCAGGCGCCCCTCCAGCTTCAACACCTCCCGTTCCAACTGCTCTATCGCCGCATCCCTCCGCCGGCTGGCGCCCCGGGAGTAGTCACGGCAGAAGAGCCGGGCGCGCACCTTCCCCACGTCCCACCAGCGCCGCGCCGAGGGAAAGGCGGGCCGCTGCCCCCGCCAGGCCTGCCAGAACTCCCGGAAGGACGCCACGAAGCCCGCATCCTCCAGCAGGCTATTGTTGAAGTGCCAGTAGGCCGGCCCCAGCCTCTCCGCCGTCAGAGAGGCTTTCACGGCCACCAAATGGTGGTCCGTGAACGGGGCCGGCCGGACGCTGGAGGAGTGGGCTCGTGCCAGATGGAATCGCGAAAGGTAGATGCGATCCAACCGGGAGTGGCTCGACCGCTCGTTCCCCACCCGGACGTAAGTGAAGGTGGTACTGTCGTCCGGGTGGTGGTCCCGCCAGACGTCCACCAGGGAGTGATGTTCCACGATCTCCCTGAGGACGTCCGCCGCGGCCTGGCAGTTCGCGAGTCCTACACGGTCCCGGTCATCGAGGATGGTGTTAAAGTCCCCGCCCAGGACCAGGCACTCGCGAGGATCCAAAGTGCCGAGGAAGGTGGCCGCCTGCCGATAAAAGGTGACCTGGTCCGGGCCCGCGTTCGGGGCGTAGACGTTGACGAGGTTCAACGTCTGCCCCTCCACGCGGGCCCGGACGTGCAGCAGGCGGCCCGGGACAACCTCGGCGGTCCCCAGCACCTCGGGCCGTAGGGCAGGGGAGAACAGGGTGACCACCCCGGCCGAGCGAGCGCTGAGGTGGCTAAAATACACCCCGTCCCCCCACTCCAGCCGCCAGCCAGCCTCGACGGCTGGAGTCGTGTGGGTCTCCTGCAGGAAAACCACCGAGTACCCCCCCTCCCGGAGGAAGGAGAGCACCCGGCTCCTGCGGAGACCCGCCCTACAGCCCCGGGCGTTCAGTGTCGCGATGGTGGCGTAAGTCATACTGAGGGCTGGGGTGGATCCTTGCGGGCAGGTGAGTCGGCGGCCCCCCGCGGGCCCGGCAGCAGACCGCTCCCCGACCCGAAGGTCAGGAGAGAGTCTCGAAACTTGCGGGCCCGGCGGAAGGCCGCGTCGTCCTGCCTATCGGCCCCTCTCCCCTGCTGCAACAAGGCTCTAGTGGCCTGAAGGATGGAATGAAAGTCCCCCCAGCGCTGGAGGGCGAGCTGCACCTTTCCTCTTGCCCCGCGGTTGTCCGCGAGGAATTGGCGCAGCTCGCTCCTCAGCGCCGAGGGGGAACCGGGGTTTTCCTCCGTCCGGGCCCCCAGGTGGAGCTCACGGGCCACGGAGGCGGGCAGACAGGGGTCCGATCCCCGTCGCTGCGCCGACACGGCTGGCGCCGAGCTGCCCGCCCCCGACCCCGGCAAGGGAGGAGGCGGCGGAGGGAACACGGCAGCCCCTAACAGATCGGGGACTGGGGATACAAAAACAACCCCCCGAGGGCCGCCCATAGCTAGCGGGAATGAGACGGCCCTCGCGGGGGTGGCACTAGCGGACATTTGGGGAGGTGGTAGGGGTGAATCGGGTGACACGGCCGGGGCCGGGATGGGAAAAGGGTGGGGGGACAGCAACGGAGGGGTGTTTTCCACGGTAGGGGTGGGGGGGAGGGTGGGCTCTAGGCTGGATGATGGGTCAGGGTTGGGGAAAGGGGCAGACATGGGGGTAGGAGAGGGATCGGGAACAGGGGAGGGTTCGGTACCGGAGATGGGTTCGTAAAGGGCAGAAGCGGGGGTGGGGGGAGGATCGGGACGTGGGGGGGCATCGGAATCCCAGGCAGGGTCTGGGAAGGGGTCCCCCGTGGCCATTCCACCAGGCTGCGGCGCTTCCCGGATGGGGACCTGGGGGTCGGGATCAGGAACTGGGGGGTCCGCGCCGACGCCGGGCTCAGATGGAAAAGCTAGTATTAGTGCCTCGGCGTCGGCCAGTATGGTATCTTGTGGTGGGCCCCCAACGGGAAGGGAGGATGACCGCCCCACCCCGGTTACTGGAGGGGGGGCACCCTCAGCCCCTGGACTCGGTCGCTCGGCGCCAGCTGTCGCCCCGGGGGGCTCGGCAGCATCCGTTCCGGCGCTCGAGTCGGCCGGGCCAGTGGGCAGTATCAGGGGTGCCCCGAGCGTGAGGATGGGGTCGACCACCTGGGACACGGGGTTGGGGAGAGGAGGGGGCGGCGCCACGGAGTCGCCGCCCAGACCGAGGCCCGCTGGCGGAGGGTCGTCCTCCCCCTGGGTGAGCGGGGTCAGACCCAGGGCCTCGATCTCCTCAAAGATGGAGCTCAACTCCATCCCCTCGGCCCCGGAGCCTTCCCCTCCGGCCACCAAGGCACCAATTACCTCGGCGGGGACGGAAGGGGGGGCAATTGGAGCCTGGGCCGGGGGGGCTCCATCAGAGGCCTCCTCGTGGATAGGCTCCTCAGGGGGGACATGGTTGTCCCCCCTCGCTGCCACGGCTTCCTCGGCCGGCGCCTCCTGCTGACGCTCGCCGGGGGGGATTTTGACAGCGCTGGCCCCCCTCGGGATCTTTCGGGGGGCCTTCCCGCCCTCCGCATCGGAGGGGGGAGAGGAAGCCCGCGAACGGCGGGCTTTGCGCTTCCCCCGGACGAGTGTCCAGTCCTCCGAGGTGGAGGTGGAGGGCTGGTCAGCAGGGGCAAGGCTGGGGGGCACGTTTGATTTTCGGGGAGGGCGTTGTGGCAAAGGAGGGAAGGAGGGGGATACCTCCACCTGGGGAGGGCCCTCTCCCTTGCCCGGCGGCAACCGCGCCACCCTCTCCTCCTCGGGCCCCGCAGGGACAGATTGAGTAGAGGCGGGGCCTGCCTGCCCGCTCGGGCACGTCGGAGGGGGCGCCTCCGGCTCCCGAGCAGGGCCGTCGGTTGGAGGAGGGGCGGCCGCGGAGGCCAGACTACCAGGGGGACTGGCGGTGGTGGGGCCAATGTCCTCACGGACCCCGGAGGTCCCGGACGCCTCCCCCGACCGGGCCAAGGGACAGTCCCTCCGGACGTGCCCCGTCGCCCGGCAGAGGAAGCACCGGGTCTCCCCCGAGGAGTAGTGGACTCGATAGAGAGCCCCCTGGTAGGGCACCATAAAGGACCCCTCGAGCGCCTCCCCGCCACGCGCCGCCGGCGGCAGTTGCAGCTGTACCTGCCGGCGGAAGGATAGGACGTGGCGGAGGGCGGGGTCCTTGCAGCCCAGCGGGAGAGGGCTGATGGTCGAGATGGGCTTCCCCAGAGTGGAGAGGGAAGGTAACAGGGCGGCATTAGGGAGGAAGGGCGGGACGGAGGTAAGGACCACCCGTACGCCCAGGTCCTCCAGAGGTTCGAGGGGCACGTGCACGCCCCCCACCGCCAGGCCCCTCTCCACCGCCTCCTGGGCGGCGGCCTCCGAGGCAAGGAAGAACACCGCCTTGCCGTACATCTTAGAGGCCGCCACCACGGCCGAGGCCCCCACCACCCTCGCCATCGCCCGCACGTAGGTTTCCATGTGGGGCGAGGCGGCGACCAGGAGGCAGCGGACGCCGTGCCTCCTGGTCATGGCGGGAAAGGGGCCCCGGCCGCCAGGGATGGAGCTGGAGGCGGCAGTCGGGGCGGATGACCCGGCACGTGGGGGGGCGGCAGCGGCCACCTGGGCGTACGCTCTGGGGGCTGTAGGTGGATCGCCCCCAGAGCCGGTGGGGGGAACAGCAGGGAGGGGGGGAGCTGCAGCCGGTGTCGGGGCTACAGCGGGCGGGGCGGTTTTGGCCACGGAGGGGTCTGCTTTCCGGGCCGGGCCCTTGCCTTTCTTCCCTCCCCGATTTTTCTTGCCGGCCGAGGCAGAGGATCCACCCTTGTCAGGGGGGGCAGCAGCCGTGGCAGCAGCAGAGCTCGGGTCGGGGGTAGGGAGGTCGGCCGCAGCAGTTGCTTGGGCCGATGGCACTGATGGGACCGAGGGACCATCAGGGACGGGGGTCTCCTCCATCCTGGGGAGTGGGTGGAGGGAGGTGCAAATGGCAAACTGTGGGCGGGGGGGGGCGGGGGTTAACCACTCCTCCCCACCAAACAGCAGGCAGGGGCGGAGGGCATCAATGGAAGGGGGAGGGGGGTTGGAAGGAGGGGGGGCACTGGGTCCGAGGAAGGGCAACCGTAAGAGGGAAGGGTTAGCAGCCACTCCTCCCTGCTGAGACTAGGGCAGAGGAGGAGGGCGCTATTGCAAGGGAAGGGGCACGCGAGGGAAAAAAGGGGGGGGTACACAATTGGGGAGGAGGAGAGGGAGAGGGAAGGAGGGGGAGGGGGGGAACCAACCACTCCCTCCCACTAACTGATTTCAGGGAGGGAGGGCTCTACCAGGAGTAGTAGACTGGAAACCTAAGAGGCCAGCAACCTGTCCTCCCTGCAAGGCTGGAAGCAGAGGAGGAGGGTGCTGGCAGGGCAGGCAATGAACAAGGTGATGGGTGCAGGGCGGGGGCCGGCTCCTCCGGCTGCACTGGGGTACAAGAAGGACTATGGGGCTGTTGAGCGGCAGGGGTGATGTGAAGGGAGGGTAACTAAAAAGGGGGGGGAGGGGGGCACAAGCGCTCAGGCAGGGGGCAGAGCTCTGGGTGGGGCTACAGGACTTCTGGGGGGGTGGGGGAGGAGGGGCATCGGGTTAGCAGGGCAGGATAGGGCAGTAGGGGCTGCGAGACAGAGCACTGGCTGAATGTGGGCGGGGCAGGTGAAAACAAACTGAAGCTGAGCTAGTCAGCAAACTGAGGAGGGGAGAAGGGAACAGAACTGGCCAGCAGAGTGGGGAACAGGGCAAGGGAACCAAGGTAAGGGGGGGGCTCCCAACCTAACACTGCTGAGGGAAGGGGGCCAAGTCCAAGGGGGGGGAGGGAGCTCGCCCACAAGCGCTTGTGGGAGGCTCAGTCCTCGCCCACTGCCGCAGCAAAGACAGTCCCAGGTGGCACAAACAGGGGGGAACAGCCAGCCCCACCGAGGGGCGCTTCCTTGGTGGTGTAGGGGTTGGTGGAGGGGGTTGTGGGGCAGGTGGTATGGGGGGGGGAGGGGGGGGGGGGGGGGGCAGCTGGACTAGGGGGAGGGCTCTGCGCCTCTCCCCCAGCCCCCCTCCTGGTGTCTCTGTCCACCACCACCCCAGGAGCAGGTAAAAAGCTCAGTTCTTGCAAACAAACCCCCTCCACAGTCCAACCGGCAGTCCTTGTCCTCCTCGGTGGGGTGCAGGTAGTCAGCAGCAGCAACAGCAGGCGGGGAGCAGCCAGGTGGGGCAGGCCTCCGGGTGGTGGGTGCTGGTGGGGTCCTTCTTCTCCGGAGCAGTGGAGGAGGGGAGAGGAAGGGCAGCCGGCAGGCCCCCCCTCTCCCCTCAGGCGGCAGCAGCAGCAGCAGCAAGTGGTGGTGAGAAGCAGCAGCAGCAGCTGTGGCTGGAGCAGTGTCCAGGGAAGCAGGCCTCAGCAGGCAGGAGGGCGGCTGGGTGGGTGGGGAGGGCTCCGGCTGGTGCAGGAGCAGGAGCGGGAGCGGGGGCGGGGGGAGAAGGGGGAGAGCAGCTTCTGCACCCTGCTGCCTCTCCTCCTCCTCCTCTTTCCCAGGAGTTGCAGTGGGGCAGGGGAATGGCACCCACAGAGCCCGAGTGCGGAGGAGGCCTATTTGAAATCATGGGATGGTGGGCGGGCGAAGCCCGCCCACCTTCTAAAAGCCCCTCCCCAACCTTATGGGAGGGACACTGGACCCATGTTCAATTGATTTCTTGGGACAAATAATGACTAAAGGATCAAGAAGTGCGGGCTAGAGGTTCAAAATAAGGGAGCCGGATGGGGACACCGAGCAGAGAACCCCGGACAGCGCCCACTGCTCCTCAAAGCTGTCGATGGAGCCAGTGGACGCCGCCCAGAGGAACTCTGCCCGGATTCGTGACACGAGGGAGGAGCGGAAATAGGCCCCACAGTCGCAGAGAACCCCCTCGTCTAGCATCCTCCTCCTGCTGTTGTAGATGGCAACTTTCGCCAAGGCCAGGAGGAGGTTGACGAGGAGGTCTCGCGACTTTGTGGGGCCACGGATTGGGTGTGCATAAATAAAAAGGTGAGGGGAAAAGTGCAGCCAGAACCTCAATAAGAGGTTCTGGAGGAGCCGGAATAGGGGCTGCAACCTGGCGCATTCAAGGTAGGTGTGCGCCAGGTTCTCCCTCACGCCGCAAAAGGGGCAGGTGTCTGGGATAGGGGTGAACCGCGCCAAGTACACGCCCGTGCTCACGGCTCCGTGGAGGAGCCGCCAACTGATGTCCCCGACGGGCCGCGGAATTAAGGTCGAATAAACGCTGGCCCATCGGGGTTCCCCACCCTCTATGGGTCTGAGGTAGTCCCGCCACTTTGTATCGGGGCGGGACACGAGGGTGGGGAAATGCAAAGCGTGGAGCACGAGCGTGTACAGCTGTTCCCTGGGCGCGGTCCGGAAACAGACCGGCTGCAGATTTTGCAGCCGGCTGGGGGTCCAAGGGTGGGGAGGCCGGGGGGGCCCGCGGGACAGGGGCCCAATAAAGAGGGACGGAGGCTTTGCAGGAGGGGAGGGGCGGAGCGTTCCCTCTCGCAGGGCTCTCTGTAGGAGATCGCGAGCGGGCTGCGACAAAGCCGCCTTCACCTCCTGGAGTAGGCGCAGGGGGGTTCGAAGGGTGGAGAGCCCCATGCGTTGAGCGAGCGCTCGGGGATCCACCCAGTCCCCCCTGTCGTAGTCCAGGAGGTCCCCGACCATGGTGGTTTCTGCCAGGATCAGCCTCCGGCGCACCGAGGGAGACTCCGCCACCTGCACGCACAAGGCTGGATTGTGGAGCAGGGGCTCCGCGAGGAGGTCTGCTCCCTCGGAGGCCACAACGGACCTGGTCGCCGAGAAGAGCTTCCAGGTCTGGAGGAGGTCCTGGTAGAATTCCGGCAGTTCTGAGAGGTCTCGCGGAAGACCCCTCGGGTGGATAAAAAAGAGCTGCCGGTCGTATCGGAGCCCTCGGAGGCGGCGGAGGAAGGCGTGCCCCAAAATGCTCCATGCCGGACTACCTGCACTAAAGAGGAGTCTCTGCAGGGCCTGGAGGCGGAAGGTCCGGACCTGGCTGCGCACGCAGACCAGGCCCTGGCCCCCCTCCTCCAGGGGGAGGGACAAGACCCCTGCAGAGACCCAGTGCAGTCCCGGCCAAAGGAACCCCAAAGCTGCCCTCTGGAGCTTGGCCGGGACCTCCGGGTGCGGGCGCAGGGTGTTGAGCCGGTGCCAGAGCATGGACAGGACCAGCTGATTGAGCACCAGCGCCCTCCCACGAAGGGAGAGGCACCGGAGCAGTCCTGTCCATCTCCGCAGCCGCTCACCCACCCTGGCCTCCAAACCTTGCCAGTTTTCCGGCGGCGAAGGATGCGTGGCGGATAAATAGACGCCCAGATAGAGCAGCGGACCCGCGCTCCACCTGATGGCCTGAAGCGCGGGTGGGAGGGAGCCGGCCCGCCACCCGTCCCCGACCACCAGGCCAGAGCTCTTGACCCAGTTGACCCGGGCGGAGGAGGCTGCCGAGTAGACGGCTTGGCAAGCCTCCACCCGCGCCAGGTCGCCCGGGTCCCGGACCACGAGGAGCACGTCATCGGCGTACGCCGACAGGACCAGCCGCAGCTCCGGCTCCCGAAGCACCAACCCCGTCAACCTCCTACGGAGGAGACAGAGGAAGGGCTCGATCGCCAGAGCGTACAGCTGGCCCGACAGCGGACACCCCTGACGCACCCCCCGCCCGAAGCTGACCGGCTCGGTCAGGGTCCAGTTGAGCCTGACCAGACACTCCGCGAGGGCGTACAGCACCCGGAGAAAACCCACAAACCGGGGCCCGAAGCCGAAGGCCTGCAGGGTGCCCAGGAGATACCCGTGGTCCATCCTGTCGAACGCCTTCTCCTGGTCCAGGGACAGGAGGGCGAACGACAAGCCATCCCTACGCCCGAGCTCCAAGAGATCCCGGACCAAATACAAGTTATCGAATATACTACGGCCCGGGACGGTGTAGGTCTGGTCGGGATGGATCACGTCCGCCAGCACGGACCGCAGTCGCAGCGAGATGGCTTTTGCTACGATCTTGTAGTCCGTGCTGAGGAGCGAGACGGGACGCCAATTCCGTAGGTCGCGGAGGTCCCCCTTCTTCGGCAGCAAGGCGAGCACCGCTCGCCTGCACGACAGAGGGAGGACCCCGCTCTCCAAGGACTCGGCCCAGACGGTGACGAGGTCCGGGCCGAGGACGTCCCAGAACACGCGGTAGAACTCCACGGTCAGCCCGTCCATGCCCGGGGTTTTATTGTTGGGCATGAGACGGAGGGCTTCCGAGAACTCGGCCAGAGTGAGAGGCAGCTCCAGCCGGTCTCGGTCGCCCGCGCTGACCGTCGGGAGCTCGGTCCAGAGCGCCCTGCAGGCGTCGGCTTCGGTCGGATCCGGGGAGAACAAACTGGCGTAGAAGGCCCTGGCCCTTCCGCGCATCTCCGCCGGGTCCGTGAGGGGGGTGCCGTCCTCCGCCAAGAGGCAGGTGACGTGCTTTTTAGCCCCCCTCCTTTTCTCCAGGGCATAGAAGAAACGGGAGCCGCGATCCATCTCCCGAAGGAGGTGGATGCGAGATCGAACAAAAGCGCCCCGGGCTCTGTGATCTTCCAGGGCCCGGAGCTCCTCCCGCTTCTCCCGGTACGCCTCGCGGAGGAGTGGATCCTCGGGGGCGGACGCCAGGCGCCCCTCCAGCTTCAACACCTCCCGTTCCAACTGCTCTATCGCCGCATCCCTCCGCCGGCTGGCGCCCCGGGAGTAGTCACGGCAGAAGAGCCGGGCGCGCACCTTCCCCACATCCCACCAGCGCCGCGCCGAGGGAAAGGCGGGCCGCTGCCCCCGCCAGGCCTGCCAGAACTCCCGGAAGGACGCCACGAAGCCCGCATCCTCCAGCAGGCTATTGTTGAAGTGCCAGTAGGCCGGCCCCAGCCTCTCCGCCGTCAGAGAGGCTTTCACGGCCACCAAATGGTGGTCCGTGAACGGGGCCGGCCGGACGCTGGAGGAGTGGGCTCGTGCCAGATGGAATCGCGAAAGGTAGATGCGATCCAACCGGGAGTGGCTCGACCGCTCGTTCCCCACCCGGACGTAAGTGAAGGTGGTACTGTCGTCCGGGTGGTGGTCCCGCCAGACGTCCACCAGGGAGTGATGTTCCACAATCTCCCTGAGGACGTCCGCCGCGGCCTGGCAGTTCGCGAGTCCTACACGGTCCCGGTCATCGAGGATGGTGTTAAAGTCCCCGCCCAGGACCAGGCACTCGCGAGGATCCAAAGTGCCGAGGAAGGTGGCCGCCTGCCGATAAAAGGTGACCTGGTCCGGGCCCGCGTTCGGGGCGTAGACGTTGACGAGGTTCAACGTCTGCCCCTCCACGCGGGCCCGGACGTGCAGCAGGCGGCCCGGGACAACCTCGGCGGTCCCCAGCACCTCGGGCCGTAGGGCAGGGGAGAACAGGGTGACCACCCCGGCCGAGCGAGCGCTGAGGTGGCTAAAATACACCCCGTCCCCCCACTCCAGCCGCCAGCCAGCCTCGACGGCTGGAGTCGTGTGGGTCTCCTGCAGGAAAACCACCGAGTACCCCCCCTCCCGGAGGAAGGAGAGCACCCGGCCCCTGCGGAGACCCGCCCTACAGCCCCGGGCGTTCAGTGTCGCGATGGTGGCGTAAGTCATACTGAGGGCTGGGGTGGATCCTTGCGGGCAGGTGAGTCGGCGGCCCCCCGCGGGCCCGGCAGCAGACCGCTCCCCGACCCGAAGGTCAGGAGAGAGTCTCGAAACTTGCGGGCCCGGCGGAAGGCCGCGTCGTCCTGCCTATCGGCCCCTCTCCCCTGCTGCAACAAGGCTCTAGTGGCCTGAAGGATGGAGTGAAAGTCCCCCCAGCGCTGGAGGGCGAGCTGCACCTTTCCTCTTGCCCCGCGGTTGTCCGCGAGGAATTGGCGCAGCTCGCTCCTCAGCGCCGAGGGGGAACCGGGGTTTTCCTCCGTCCGGGCCCCCAGGTGGAGCTCACGGGCCACGGAGGCGGGCAGACAGGGGTCCGATCCCCGTCGCTGCGCCGACACGGCTGGCGCCGAGCTGCCCGCCCCCGACCCCGGCAAGGGAGGAGGCGGCGGAGGGAACACGGCAGCCCCTAACAGATCGGGGACTGGGGATACAAAAACAACCCCCCGAGGGCCGCCCATAGCTAGCGGGAATGAGACGGCCCTCGCGGGGGTGGCACTAGCGGACATTTGGGGAGGTGGTAGGGGTGAATCGGGTGACACGGCCGGGGCCGGGATGGGAAAAGGGTGGGGGGACAGCAACGGAAGGGTGTTTTCCACGGTAGGGGTGGGGGGGAGGGTGGGCTCTAGGCTGGATGATGGGTCAGGGTTGGGGAAAGGGGCAGACATGGGGGTAGGAGAGGGATCGGGAACAGGGGAGGGTTCGGTACCGGAGATAGGTTTGTAAAGGGCAGAAGCGGGGGTGGGGGGAGGATCGGGACGTGGGGGGGCATCGGAATCCCAGGCAGGGTCTGGGAAGGGGTCCCCCGTGGCCATTCCACCAGGCTGCGGCGCTTCCCGGATGGGGACCTGGGGGTCGGGATCAGGAACTGGGGGGTCCGCGCCGACGCCGGGCTCAGATGGAAAAGCTAGTATTAGTGCCTCGGCGTCGGCCAGTATGGTATCTTGTGGTGGGCCCCCAACGGGAAGGGAGGATGACCGCCCCACCCCGGTTACTGGAGGGGGGGCACCCTCAGCCCCTGGACTCGGTCGCTCGGCGCCAGCTGTCGCCCCGGGGGGCTCGGCAGCATCCGTTCCGGCGCTCGAGTCGGCCGGGCCAGTGGGCAGTATCAGGGGTGCCCCGAGCGTGAGGATGGGGTCGGCCACCTGGGACACGGGGTTGGGGAGAGGAGGGGGCGGCGCCACGGAGTCGCCGCCCAGACCGAGGCCCGCTGGCGGAGGGTCGTCCTCCCCCTGGGTAAGCGGGGTCAGACCCAGGGCCTCGATCTCCTCAAAGATGGAGCTCAACTCCATCCCCTCGGCCCCGGAGCCTTCCCCTCCGGCCACCAAGGCACCAATTACCTCGGCGGGGACGGAAGGGGGGGCAATTGGAGCCTGGGCCGGGGGGGCTCCATCAGAGGCCTCCTCGTGGATAGGCTCCTCAGGGGGGACATGGTTGTCCCCCCTCGCTGCCACGGCTTCCTCGGCCGGCGCCTCCTGCTGACGCTCGCCGGGGGGGATTTTGACAGCGCTGGCCCCCCTCGGGATCTTTCGGGGGGCCTTCCCGCCCTCCGCATCGGAGGGGGGAGAGGAAGCCCGCGAACGGCGGGCTTTGCGCTTCCCCCGGACGAGCGTCCAGTCCTCCGAGGTGGAGGTGGAGGGCTGGTCAGCAGGGGCAAGGCTGGGGGGCACGTTTGATTTTCGGGGAGGGCGTTGTGGCAAAGGAGGGAAGGAGGGGGATACCTCCACCTGGGGAGGGCCCTCTCCCTTGCCCGGCGGCAACCGCGCCACCCTCTCCTCCTCGGGCCCCGCAGGGACAGATTGAGTAGAGGCGGGGCCCGCCTGCCCGCTCGGGCACGTCGGAGGGGGCGCCTCCGGCTCCCGAGCAGGGCCGTCGGTTGGAGGAGGGGCGGCCGCGGAGGCCAGACTACCAGGGGGGCTGGCGGTGGTGGGGCCACTGTCCTCACGGACCCCGGAGGTCCCGGACGCCTCCCCCGACCGGGCCAAGGGACAGTCCCTCCGGACGTGCCCCGTCGCCCGGCAGAGGAAGCACCGGGTCTCCCCCGAGGAGTAGTGGACTCGATAGAGAGCCCCCTGGTAGGGCACCATAAAGGACCCCTCGAGCGCCTCCCCGCCACGCGCCGCCGGCGGCAGTTGCAGCTGTACCTGCCGGCGGAAGGATAGGACGTGGCGGAGGGCGGGGTCCTTACAGCCCAGCGGGAGAGGGCTGATGGTCGAGATGGGCTTCCCCAGAGTGGAGAGGGAAGGTAACAGGGCGGCATTAGGGAGGAAGGGCGGGACGGAGGTAAGGACCACCCGTACGCCCAGGTCCTCCAGAGGTTCGAGGGGCACGTGCACGCCCCCCACCGCCAGGCCCCTCTCCACCGCCTCCTGGGCGGCGGCCTCCGAGGCAAGGAAGAACACCGCCTTGCCGTACATCTTAGAGGCCGCCACCACGGCCGAGGCCCCCACCACCCTCGCCATCGCCCGCACGTAGGTTTCCATGTGGGGCGAGGCGGCGACCAGGAGGCAGCGGACGCCGTGCCTCCTGGTCATGGCGGGAAAGGGGCCCCGGCCGCCAGGGATGGAGCTGGAGGTGGCAGTCGGGGCGGATGACCCGGCACGTGGGGGGGCGGCAGCGGCCACCTGGGCGTACGCTCTGGGGGCTGGAGGTGGATCGCCCCCAGAGCCGGTGGGGGGAGCAGCAGGGAGGGGGGGAGCTGCAGCCGGTGTCGGGGCTGCAGCAGGCGGGGCGGTTTTGGCCACGGAGGGGTCTGCTTTCCGGGCCGGGCCCTTGCCTTTCTTCCCTCCCCGATTTTTCTTGCCGGCCGAGGCAGAGGATCCACCCTTGTCAGGGGGGGCAGCAGCCGTGGCAGCAGCAGAGCTCGGGTCGGGGGTAGGGAGGTCGGCCGCAGCAGTTGCTTGGGCCGATGGCACTGATGGGACCGAGGGACCATCAGGGACGGGGGTCTCCTCCATCCTGGGGAGTGGGTGGAGGGAGGTGCAAATGGCAAACTGTGGGCGGGGGGGGGCGGGGGTTAACCACTCCTCCCCACCAAACAGCAGGCAGGGGCGGAGGGCATCAATGGAAGGGGGAGGGGGGTTGGAAGGAGGGGGGGCACTGGGTCCGAGGAAGGGCAACCGTAAGAGGGAAGGGTTAGCAGCCACTCCTCCCTGCTGAGACTAGGGCAGAGGAGGAGGGCGCTATTGCAAGGGAGGGGGCACGCGAGGGAAAAGGGGGGGTACACAATTGGGGAGGAGGAGAGGGAGAGGGAAGGAGGGGGAGGGGGGGAACCAACCACTCCCTCCCACTAACTGATTTCAGGGAGGGAGGGCTCTACCAGGGGCAGTAGACTGGAAGCCTAAGAGGCCAGCGACCTGTCCTCTCTGCAAGGCTGGAAGCAGAGGAGGAGGGTGCTGGCAGGGCAGGCAATGAACAAGGTAGTGGGTGCAGGGCGGGGGCCGGCTCCTCCGGCTGCACTGGGGTACAGGAAGGACTATGGGCTGTTGAGGGGCAGGGGTGATGTGAAGGAGGGGTAACTAAAAAGGGGGAGGGGCGCAAGCGCTCGGGCAGGGGGCAGAGCTCTGGGTGGGGCTACAGGACTTGGGGGGGGTGGGGGAGGAGGGGCATTGGGTTAGCAGGGCAGGATAGGGCAGTAGGGACTGGGAGACAGAGCACTAGCTGAATGTGGGCGGGGCAGGTGAAAACAAACTGAAGCTGAGCTGGTCAGCAAACTGAGGAGGGGAGAAGGGAACAGAACTGGCTAACAGAGTGGGGAGCAGGGCAAGGAAACCAAAGGTAAGGGGAGGCCCCAACCTGACACTGCTGAGGGAAGGGGGCCAAGTCCAAGGGAGGGGGGGGGGAAGCTCGCCCACAAGCGCTTGTGGGAGGCTCAGTCCTCGCCCACTGCCGCAGCAAAGACAGTCCCAGGTGGCACAAACAGGGGGGAACAGCCAGCCCCACCGAGGGGCGCTTCCTTGGTGGTGTAGGGGTTGGTGGAGGGGGTTGTGGGGCAGGTGGTATGGGGGGGGGGCAGCTGGACTAGGGGGAGGGCTCTATGCCTCTCCCCCAGCCCCCCTCCTGGTGTCTCTGTCCACCACCACCCCAGGAGCAGATAAAAAGCTCAGTTCTTGCAAACAAACCCCCTCCACAGTCCAACCGGCAGTCCTTGTCCTCCTCGGTGGGGTGCAGGTAGTCAGCAGCAGCAACAGCAGGCGGGGAGCAGCCAGGTGGGGCAGGCCTCCGGGTGGTGGGTGCTGGTGGGGTCCTCCTTCTCCGGAGCAGTGGAGGAGGGGAGAGGAAGGGCAGCCGGCAGGCCCCCCCTCTCCCCTCAGGCAGCAGCAGCAGCAGCAGCAAGTGGTGGTGAGAAGCAGCAGCAGCAGTGGTGGCTGGAGCAGTGTCCAGGGAGGCAGGCCTCAGCAGGCAGGAGGGCGGCTGGGTGGGTGGGGAGGGCTCCGGCTGGTGCAGGAGCAGGAGCGGGAGCGGGGGCGGGGGGAGAAGGGGGAGAGCAGCTTCTGCACCCTGCTGCCTCTCCTCCTCCTCCTCTTTCCCAGGAGTTGCAGTGGGGCAGGGGAATGGCACCCACAGAGCCCGAGTGCGGAGGAGGCCTATTTGAAATCATGGGATGGTGGGCGGGCGAAGCCCGCCCACCTTCTAAAAGCCCCTCCCCAACCTTATGGGAGGGACACTGGACCCATGTTCAATTGATTTCTTGGGACAAATAATGACTAAAGGATCAAGAAGTGCGGGCTAGAGGTTCAAAATAAGGGAGCCGGATGGGGACACCGAGCAGAGAACCCCGGACAGCGCCCACTGCTCCTCAAAGCTGTCGATGGAGCCAGTGGACGCCGCCCAGAGGAACTCTGCCCGGATTCGTGACACGAGGGAGGAGCGGAAATAGGCCCCACAGTCGCAGAGAACCCCCTCGTCTAGCATCCTCCTCCTGCTGTTGTAGATGGCAACTTTCGCCAAGGCCAGGAGGAGGTTGACGAGGAGGTCTCGCGACTTTGTGGGGCCACGGATTGGGTGTGCATAAATAAAAAGGTGAGGGGAAAAGTGCAGCCAGAACCTCAATAAGAGGTTCTGGAGGAGCCGGAATAGGGGCTGCAACCTGGCGCATTCAAGGTAGGCGTGCGCCAGGTTCTCCCTCACGCCACAAAAGGGGCAGGTGTCTGGGATAGGGGTGAACCGCGCCAAGTACACGCCCGTGCTCACGGCTCCGTGGAGGAGCCGCCAACTGATGTCCCCGACGGGCCGCGGGATTAAGGTCGAATAAACGCTGGCCCATCGGGGTTCCCCACCCTCCATGGGTCTGAGGTAGTCCCGCCACTTTGTATCGGGGCGGGACACGAGGGTGGGGAAATGCAAAGCGTGGAGCACGAGCGTGTACAGCTGTTCCCTGGGCGCGGTCCGGAAACAGACCGGCTGCAGATTTTGCAGCCGGCTGGGGGTCCAAGGGTGGGGAGGCCGGGGGGGCCCGCGGGACAGGGGCCCAATAAAGAGGGACGGAGGCTTTGCAGGAGGGGAGGGGCGGAGCGTTCCCTCTCGCAGGGCTCTCTGTAGGAGATCGCGAGCGGGCTGCGACAAAGCCGCCTTCACCTCCTGGAGTAGGCGCAGGGGGGTTCGAAGGGTGGAGAGCCCCATGCGCTGAGCGAGCGCTCGGGGATCCACCCAGTCCCCCCTGTCGTAGTCCAGGAGGTCCCCGACCATGGTGGTTTCTGCCAGGATCAGCCTTCGGCGCACCGAGGGAGACTCCGCCACCTGCACGCACAAGGCTGGATTGTGGAGCAGGGGCTCCGCGAGGAGGTCTGCCCCCTCGGAGGCCACAACGGACCTGGTCGCCGAGAAGAGCTTCCAGGTCTGGAGGAGGTCCTGGTAGAATTCCGGCAGTTCTGAGAGGTCTCGCGGAAGACCCCTCGGGTGGATAAAAAAGAGCTGCCGGTCGTATCGGAGCCCTCGGAGGCGGCGGAGGAAGGCGTGCCCCAAAATGCTCCATGCCGGACTACCTGCACTAAAGAGGAGTCTCTGCAGGGCCTGGAGGCGGAAGGTCCGGACCTGGCTGCGCACGCAGACCAGGCCCTGGCCCCCCTCTTCCAGGGGGAGGGACAAGACCCCTGCAGAGACCCAGTGCAGTCCCGGCCAAAGGAACCCCAAAGCTGCCCTCTGGAGCTTGGCCGGGACCTCCGGGTGCGGGCGCAGGGTGTTGAGCCGGTGCCAGAGCATGGACAGGACCAGCTGATTGAGCACCAGCGCCCTCCCACGAAGGGAGAGGCACCGGAGCAGTCCCGTCCATCTCCGCAGCCGCTCACCCACCCTGGCCTCCAAACCTTGCCAGTTTTCCGGCGGAGAAGGATGCGTGGCGGATAAATAGACGCCCAGATAGAGCAGCGGACCCGCGCTCCACCTGATGGCCTGAAGCGCGGGTGGGAGGGAGCCGGCCCGCCACCCGTCCCCGACCACCAGGCCAGAGCTCTTGACCCAGTTGACCCGGGCGGAGGAGGCTGCCGAGTAGACGGCTTGGCAAGCCTCCACCCGCGCCAGGTCGCCCGGGTCCCGGACCACGAGGAGCACGTCATCGGCGTACGCCGACAGGACCAGCCGCAGCTCCGGCTCCCGAAGCACCAACCCCGTCAACCTCCTACGGAGGAGACAGAGGAAGGGCTCGATCGCCAGAGCGTACAGCTGGCCCGACAGCGGACACCCCTGACGCACCCCCCGCCCGAAGCTGACCGGCTCGGTCAGGGTCCAGTTGAGCCTGACCAGACACTCCGCGAGGGCGTACAGCACCCGGAGAAAACCCACAAACCGGGGCCCGAAGCCGAAGGCCTGCAGGGTGCCCAGGAGATACCCGTGGTCCATCCTGTCGAACGCCTTCTCCTGGTCCAGGGACAGGAGGGCGAACGACAAGCCATCCCTACGCCCGAGCTCCAAGAGATCCCGGACCAAATACAAGTTATCGAATATACTACGGCCCGGGACGGTGTAGGTCTGGTCGGGATGGATCACGTCCGCCAGCACGGACCGCAGTCGCAGCGAGATGGCTTTCGCTACGATCTTGTAGTCCGTGCTGAGGAGCGAGACGGGACGCCAATTCCGTAGGTCGCGGAGGTCCCCCTTCTTCGGCAGCAAGGCGAGCACCGCTCGCCTGCACGACAGAGGGAGGACCCCGCTCTCCAAGGACTCGGCCCAGACGGTGACGAGGTCCGGGCCGAGGACGTCCCAGAACACGCGGTAGAACTCCACGGTCAGCCCGTCCATGCCCGGGGTTTTATTGTTGGGCATGAGACGGAGGGCTTCCGAGAACTCGGCCAGAGTGAGAGGCAGCTCCAGCCGGTCTCGGTCGCCCGCGCTGACCGTCGGGAGCTCGGTCCAGAGCGCCCTGCAGGCGTCGGCTTCGGTCGGATCCGGGGAGAACAAACTGGCGTAGAAGGCCCTGGCCCTTCCGCGCATCTCCGCCGGGTCCGTGAGGGGGGTGCCGTCCTCCGCCAAGAGGCAGGTGACGTGCTTTTTAGCCCCCCTCCTTTTCTCCAGGGCATAGAAGAAACGGGAGCCGCGATCCATCTCCCGAAGGAGGTGGATGCGAGATCGAACAAAAGCGCCCCGGGCTCTGTGATCTTCCAGGGCCCGGAGCTCCTCCCGCTTCTCCCGGTACGCCTCGCGGAGGAGTGGATCCTCGGGGGCGGACGCCAGGCGCCCCTCCAGCTTCAACACCTCCCGTTCCAACTGCTCTATCGCCGCATCCCTCCGCCGGCTGGCGCCCCGGGAGTAGTCACGGCAGAAGAGCCGGGCGCGCACCTTCCCCACATCCCACCAGCGCCGCGCCGAGGGAAAGGCGGGCCGCTGCCCCCGCCAGGCCTGCCAGAACTCCCGGAAGGACGCCACGAAGCCCGCATCCTCCAGCAGGCTATTGTTGAAGTGCCAGTAGGCCGGCCCCAGCCTCTCCGCCGTCAGAGAGGCTTTCACGGCCACCAAATGGTGGTCCGTGAACGGGGCCGGCCGGACGCTGGAGGAGTGGGCTCGTGCCAGATGGAATCGCGAAAGGTAGATGCGATCCAACCGGGAGTGGCTCGACCGCTCGTTCCCCACCCGGACGTAAGTGAAGGTGGTACTGTCGTCCGGGTGGTGGTCCCGCCAGACGTCCACCAGGGAGTGATGTTCCACAATCTCCCTGAGGACGTCCGCCGCGGCCTGGCAGTTCGCGAGTCCTACACGGTCCCGGTCATCGAGGATGGTGTTAAAGTCCCCGCCCAGGACCAGGCACTCGCGAGGATCCAAAGTGCCGAGGAAGGTGGCCGCCTGCCGATAAAAGGTGACCTGGTCCGGGCCCGCGTTCGGGGCGTAGACGTTGACGAGGTTCAACGTCTGCCCCTCCACGCGGGCCCGGACGTGCAGCAGGCGGCCCGGGACAACCTCGGCGGTCCCCAGCACCTCGGGCCGTAGGGCAGGGGAGAACAGGGTGACCACCCCGGCCGAGCGAGCGCTGAGGTGGCTAAAATACACCCCGTCCCCCCACTCCAGCCGCCAGCCAGCCTCGACGGCTGGAGTCGTGTGGGTCTCCTGCAGGAAAACCACCGAGTACCCCCCCTCCCGGAGGAAGGAGAGCACCCGGCCCCTGCGGAGACCCGCCCTACAGCCCCGGGCGTTCAGTGTCGCGATGGTGGCGTAAGTCATACTGAGGGCTGGGGTGGATCCTTGCGGGCAGGTGAGTCGGCGGCCCCCCGCGGGCCCGGCAGCAGACCGCTCCCCGACCCGAAGGTCAGGAGAGAGTCTCGAAACTTGCGGGCCCGGCGGAAGGCCGCGTCGTCCTGCCTATCGGCCCCTCTCCCCTGCTGCAACAAGGCTCTAGTGGCCTGAAGGATGGAGTGAAAGTCCCCCCAGCGCTGGAGGGCGAGCTGCACCTTTCCTCTTGCCCCGCGGTTGTCCGCGAGGAATTGGCGCAGCTCGCTCCTCAGCGCCGAGGGGGAACCGGGGTTTTCCTCCGTCCGGGCCCCCAGGTGGAGCTCACGGGCCACGGAGGCGGGCAGACAGGGGTCCGATCCCCGTCGCTGCGCCGACACGGCTGGCGCCGAGCTGCCCGCCCCCGACCCCGGCAAGGGAGGAGGCGGCGGAGGGAACACGGCAGCCCCTAACAGATCGGGGACTGGGGATACAAAAACAACCCCCCGAGGGCCGCCCATAGCTAGCGGGAATGAGACGGCCCTCGCGGGGGTGGCACTAGCGGACATTTGGGGAGGTGGTAGGGGTGAATCGGGTGACACGGCCGGGGCCGGGATGGGAAAAGGGTGGGGGGACAGCAACGGAAGGGTGTTTTCCACGGTAGGGGTGGGGGGGAGGGTGGGCTCTAGGCTGGATGATGGGTCAGGGTTGGGGAAAGGGGCAGACATGGGGGTAGGAGAGGGATCGGGAACAGGGGAGGGTTCGGTACCGGAGATAGGTTTGTAAAGGGCAGAAGCGGGGGTGGGGGGAGGATCGGGACGTGGGGGGGCATCGGAATCCCAGGCAGGGTCTGGGAAGGGGTCCCCCGTGGCCATTCCACCAGGCTGCGGCGCTTCCCGGATGGGGACCTGGGGGTCGGGATCAGGAACTGGGGGGTCCGCGCCGACGCCGGGCTCAGATGGAAAAGCTAGTATTAGTGCCTCGGCGTCGGCCAGTATGGTATCTTGTGGTGGGCCCCCAACGGGAAGGGAGGATGACCGCCCCACCCCGGTTACTGGAGGGGGGGCACCCTCAGCCCCTGGACTCGGTCGCTCGGCGCCAGCTGTCGCCCCGGGGGGCTCGGCAGCATCCGTTCCGGCGCTCGAGTCGGCCGGGCCAGTGGGCAGTATCAGGGGTGCCCCGAGCGTGAGGATGGGGTCGGCCACCTGGGACACGGGGTTGGGGAGAGGAGGGGGCGGCGCCACGGAGTCGCCGCCCAGACCGAGGCCCGCTGGCGGAGGGTCGTCCTCCCCCTGGGTAAGCGGGGTCAGACCCAGGGCCTCGATCTCCTCAAAGATGGAGCTCAACTCCATCCCCTCGGCCCCGGAGCCTTCCCCTCCGGCCACCAAGGCACCAATTACCTCGGCGGGGACGGAAGGGGGGGCAATTGGAGCCTGGGCCGGGGGGGCTCCATCAGAGGCCTCCTCGTGGATAGGCTCCTCAGGGGGGACATGGTTGTCCCCCCTCGCTGCCACGGCTTCCTCGGCCGGCGCCTCCTGCTGACGCTCGCCGGGGGGGATTTTGACAGCGCTGGCCCCCCTCGGGATCTTTCGGGGGGCCTTCCCGCCCTCCGCATCGGAGGGGGGAGAGGAAGCCCGCGAACGGCGGGCTTTGCGCTTCCCCCGGACGAGCGTCCAGTCCTCCGAGGTGGAGGTGGAGGGCTGGTCAGCAGGGGCAAGGCTGGGGGGCACGTTTGATTTTCGGGGAGGGCGTTGTGGCAAAGGAGGGAAGGAGGGGGATACCTCCACCTGGGGAGGGCCCTCTCCCTTGCCCGGCGGCAACCGCGCCACCCTCTCCTCCTCGGGCCCCGCAGGGACAGATTGAGTAGAGGCGGGGCCCGCCTGCCCGCTCGGGCACGTCGGAGGGGGCGCCTCCGGCTCCCGAGCAGGGCCGTCGGTTGGAGGAGGGGCGGCCGCGGAGGCCAGACTACCAGGGGGGCTGGCGGTGGTGGGGCCACTGTCCTCACGGACCCCGGAGGTCCCGGACGCCTCCCCCGACCGGGCCAAGGGACAGTCCCTCCGGACGTGCCCCGTCGCCCGGCAGAGGAAGCACCGGGTCTCCCCCGAGGAGTAGTGGACTCGATAGAGAGCCCCCTGGTAGGGCACCATAAAGGACCCCTCGAGCGCCTCCCCGCCACGCGCCGCCGGCGGCAGTTGCAGCTGTACCTGCCGGCGGAAGGATAGGACGTGGCGGAGGGCGGGGTCCTTACAGCCCAGCGGGAGAGGGCTGATGGTCGAGATGGGCTTCCCCAGAGTGGAGAGGGAAGGTAACAGGGCGGCATTAGGGAGGAAGGGCGGGACGGAGGTAAGGACCACCCGTACGCCCAGGTCCTCCAGAGGTTCGAGGGGCACGTGCACGCCCCCCACCGCCAGGCCCCTCTCCACCGCCTCCTGGGCGGCGGCCTCCGAGGCAAGGAAGAACACCGCCTTGCCGTACATCTTAGAGGCCGCCACCACGGCCGAGGCCCCCACCACCCTCGCCGTCGCCCGCACGTAGGTTTCCATGTGGGGCGAGGCGGCGACCAGGAGGCAGCGGACGCCGTGCCTCCTGGTCATGGCGGGAAAGGGGCCCCGGCCGCCAGGGATGGAGCTGGAGGTGGCAGTCGGGGCGGATGACCCGGCACGTGGGGGGGCGGCAGCGGCCACCTGGGCGTACGCTCTGGGGGCTGGAGGTGGATCGCCCCCAGAGCCGGTGGGGGGAGCAGCAGGGAGGGGGGGAGCTGCAGCCGGTGTCGGGGCTGCAGCAGGCGGGGCGGTTTTGGCCACGGAGGGGTCTGCTTTCCGGGCCGGGCCCTTGCCTTTCTTCCCTCCCCGATTTTTCTTGCCGGCCGAGGCAGAGGATCCACCCTTGTCAGGGGGGGCAGCAGCCGTGGCAGCAGCAGAGCTCGGGTCGGGGGTAGGGAGGTCGGCCGCAGCAGTTGCTTGGGCCGATGGCACTGATGGGACCGAGGGACCATCAGGGACGGGGGTCTCCTCCATCCTGGGGAGTGGGTGGAGGGAGGTGCAAATGGCAAACTGTGGGCGGGGGGGGGCGGGGGTTAACCACTCCTCCCCACCAAACAGCAGGCAGGGGCGGAGGGCATCAATGGAAGGGGGAGGGGGGTTGGAAGGAGGGGGGGCACTGGGTCCGAGGAAGGGCAACCGTAAGAGGGAAGGGTTAGCAGCCACTCCTCCCTGCTGAGACTAGGGCAGAGGAGGAGGGCGCTATTGCAAGGGAGGGGGCACGCGAGGGAAAAGGGGGGGTACACAATTGGGGAGGAGGAGAGGGAGAGGGAAGGAGGGGGAGGGGGGGAACCAACCACTCCCTCCCACTAACTGATTTCAGGGAGGGAGGGCTCTACCAGGGGCAGTAGACTGGAAGCCTAAGAGGCCAGCGACCTGTCCTCTCTGCAAGGCTGGAAGCAGAGGAGGAGGGTGCTGGCAGGGCAGGCAATGAACAAGGTAGTGGGTGCAGGGCGGGGGCCGGCTCCTCCGGCTGCACTGGGGTACAGGAAGGACTATGGGCTGTTGAGGGGCAGGGGTGATGTGAAGGAGGGGTAACTAAAAAGGGGGAGGGGCGCAAGCGCTCGGGCAGGGGGCAGAGCTCTGGGTGGGGCTACAGGACTTGGGGGGGGTGGGGGAGGAGGGGCATTGGGTTAGCAGGGCAGGATAGGGCAGTAGGGACTGGGAGACAGAGCACTAGCTGAATGTGGGCGGGGCAGGTGAAAACAAACTGAAGCTGAGCTGGTCAGCAAACTGAGGAGGGGAGAAGGGAACAGAACTGGCTAACAGAGTGGGGAGCAGGGCAAGGAAACCAAAGGTAAGGGGAGGCCCCAACCTGACACTGCTGAGGGAAGGGGGCCAAGTCCAAGGGAGGGGGGGGGGAAGCTCGCCCACAAGCGCTTGTGGGAGGCTCAGTCCTCGCCCACTGCCGCAGCAAAGACAGTCCCAGGTGGCACAAACAGGGGGGAACAGCCAGCCCCACCGAGGGGCGCTTCCTTGGTGGTGTAGGGGTTGGTGGAGGGGGTTGTGGGGCAGGTGGTATGGGGGGGGGGCAGCTGGACTAGGGGGAGGGCTCTATGCCTCTCCCCCAGCCCCCCTCCTGGTGTCTCTGTCCACCACCACCCCAGGAGCAGATAAAAAGCTCGGTTCTTGCAAACAAACCCCCTCCACAGTCCAACCGGCAGTCCTTGTCCTCCTCGGTGGGGTGCAGGTAGTCAGCAGCAGCAACAGCAGGCGGGGAGCAGCCAGGTGGGGCAGGCCTCCGGGTGGTGGGTGCTGGTGGGGTCCTCCTTCTCCGGAGCAGTGGAGGAGGGGAGAGGAAGGGCAGCCGGCAGGCCCCCCCTCTCCCCTCAGGCAGCAGCAGCAGCAGCAGCAAGTGGTGGTGAGAAGCAGCAGCAGCAGTGGTGGCTGGAGCAGTGTCCAGGGAGGCAGGCCTCAGCAGGCAGGAGGGCGGCTGGGTGGGTGGGGAGGGCTCCGGCTGGTGCAGGAGCAGGAGCGGGAGCGGGGGCGGGGGGAGAAGGGGGAGAGCAGCTTCTGCACCCTGCTGCCTCTCCTCCTCCTCCTCTTTCCCAGGAGTTGCAGTGGGGCAGGGGAATGGCACCCACAGAGCCCGAGTGCGGAGGAGGAAAAAGGCAGCCCAAAAGGGAAAAACTCCTGTTAGAAAAGCAGAGAACTGCAGCACAATTAGGTGCAGCTGGGAGGGAGCTGGCTCAGGCAAATTGGGGCCAGCTGACTTCTCTGCTGACTCTCTGAGGGCCTTTAAAAGCCTCATCAGTTGGAGGCTAGAGAGAGGAGTGAGAGGACGAAAGGAAGGTGGTGGAGAGGCAGAGAGGAAGAAAAGGAGAGAACAAGTTGGACCAGCATTAGGTAAAGGCAGCAGGGGAGGGAGCCTGTGGGCCCCTGGCTTGGGCTCCCTACCACTGAGACCCGCTGCAAAACCCCAGTAGTGGCTTGGAGAAGAGGGGCCCTTGCCACAGTGGCAAAAAACCTTAGTATTGTTAATGTTATTTAGGGGCAGTAGCGTTTAGGTCTGATATCTCGGGGGAGGGGACCCTCGTGTTTGAAAGTCTTTGGCTTTTGAAATATGCACATCATACCCAGCATGGCAGAAGGAAGAACAGATCTTAATACTGTGTAAGGGTATGTCTACACTACAAAGTTAATTCGAACTAACAGCTATTAGTTCGAATTAACTTTCATAGCGTCTATACATGCAAACCGCTAGTTCGAACTTAATTCGAACTAGCGGAGCACTTAATTTGAACTAGGTAAACCTCATTCTAAGAGGACTAACGCCTAGTTCAAATTAAGTAGTTCGAATTAAGGGCTGTGTAGCCACTTAATTCGAACTAGTTGGAGGCTAGCCCTTCCCAGCTTGCCCTGGTGGCCACTCTGGGCCAAACCAGGGAAACTTTTCTGCCCCCCTCCCGGCCCCAGAGCCCTTAAAGGGGCACAGTCTGGCTACAGTGCTCGTGCCAGTTGCAAGCCTGCCAGCACCCAGCCAGCAGACCCTGCACCTGGCACGGCATGAGCCAGACACCCACTGCCACCCAGCCCTCCGCCTCTTCCCAGGACCAGGCTGGCGGCTCCCAGGAGCCTGCCCGGGGCCGCAAGAGGCGGGTGTCTGCCTGGTCTAGTGCGGAGATCATAGACCTCATCGAGGTTTGGGGGGAGGCCTCCAACATCCATGACCTCCGCACTAGGCACAGGAATGCGGCCATCTAGGGCAGAATAGCTGCCAGCTTGGCCACCAAAGGCCACATGTGAACCCAGGAGCAGGTTTGCATGAAAATCAAGTTGGTTCAGTGAGACCCCTGACCCTGAGCCCTGAGCTTAGAACATAAGAACGGCCGTACTGGGTCAGACCAAAGGTCCATCTAGCCCAGCAGCCTGTCTGCTGACTGCGGCCAGCACCAGCTACCCCGGAGGGGATGAACCGAAGACAATGACCAAGCAATTTGTCTTGTGCCATCCATCTCCAGCCTTCCACAAACAGAGGCTAGGGACACCATTTCTAACCCCTGGCTAATAGCACTCCATGGACCCAACCTCCATGACTTTAGCTAACTTCTCTTTAAACTCTGTTCTAGTTCTAGCCTTCACAGCCTCCTGTGGCAAGGAGTTCCACAGGTTGACTATGTGCTGTGTGAAGAAGAACTTTCACTTATTAGTTTTAAACCTGCCGTCCATTCATTTCATTTGGTGTCCTCTAGTCCTTCTATTATGGGAACTAATGAAGAACTTTTCTTTATGCACCCTCTCCACGCCACTCATGCTTTTATAGACCTCTATCATATCCCCCCCTCAGTCTCCTCTTTTCTAAGCTGAAAAGTCCCAGGGTATGTCTACACTACAGCGCTAATTCGAACTAACTTAGTTAATTCGAACTAAGCTAATTCGAACTAGCGCATCCAGACTAAAAAACTAGTTCGAATTAGCGTTTTGCTAATTCGAACTAGTGCGTCCACACTGATTGGACGCAGGGGGGCATTTAAGGGCACCTGAAACCGGTTCTGGCAGGGCATCAGGTCAGTAGTTGCTTTGTGTGGCTGCTGTCTGAGGCTATCTGAGGCTCGTGCTTAAAGGGACCCCCCTGGACAGCCGGTTCTCAGCTTTTCCTGCTTGCTTGCCAACCTCGCCGAGGGACAGCAAAGCGTTGGTCTCTGTGCCCGTCTGTGTCGGTGCTTCCCTTCGGGGGGGTCCGCCGCAGGTGGCAACATGGAGCCACAGCTCGCCCTGCACCTTCTGGTGCACTTTGTGGACTTGCTGCTGCAAGCCTGCCAGCAATGGCTGGAGGCTGCCTGGCACCACCTGGTGCATGTCAGCCCCCTGCCTCTCCACCTGGCCGCCCTGGGGGCCATGGAGGAGCCGCGGCTGTGCCCGGATGCCGGCGTGCCCCGCCACATCTGGCGTCTGGACACCAGCAGCGACTGGTGGGACCGCATCGTCCTGGAGCGCTGGGGAGACCAACAGTGGACCCAGAACTTCAGGATGAAGAGGGACACCTTCCTGGAGCTCTGCGAGTGGCTCGCCCCTGCTCTGCGCAGAAGGGACACTTGCATGAGGTCCGCCATCCCCCTCCAGAAGCGTGTGGCCATCGCCCTCTGGAAGCTCTCCACGCCGGACAGCTACCGATCCGTCGGGAACCAGTTCAGCGTGGGGAGATCCACTGTTGGAGCGGTGCTCATGCAGGTATGGCACTCGCCGGCCACTGGACCGGGGGGGAGGGGGGCTGCAAGGAGGGGATGGGCCGCCCCAGGGAAAATGGGGGGGGAGGGGCCAGTCTCTCCCGGACGTACTACACGCCGCCCGGGGGGGCATTCCTTCTGGCAGTGGGGTACGGGGCACTGCCAGGGCACGAACACTCCCAGCCACCCGGGCGCCCCACTGATTGGCGCTTTGCTGTGTCTCTCTCCGCAGGTGGTCAAGGCCATCAACCGGGTGCTGCTCCTCAGGGTGGTCCACCTCACCGACCCGGACGCCGTCATCTGGGGCTTCGGCGCCCTGGGCTTCCCCAACTGCGGGGGGGCCATCGACGGGACGCACATCCCCATCCGTGCCCCGGAACACCAGGCGTCCCGGTACGTCAACCGCAAGGGGTACTTCTCCGTGCTCCTGCAGGCCGTGTGTGACCACCAGGGACAGTTCACGGACATTAATGTGGGCTGGTCCGGCAAGGTACATGATGCACGGGTGTACCGGAACTCCTCCGTGTGCCAGAGGCTGCAGGACGGGACCTTCTTCCCCGACTGCCACATCAGGGTCAGGGACGTGGACATGCCCGTGTGCCTGGTGGGGGATGCGGCCTACCCCCTACAGCCATGGCTGATGAAGCCCTACACGGGGCACCTCAATCCGTCCGGCCAGGCCTTCAATGCCAAGCTGACCAGGGCCTGCATCGTGGTGGAGGGGGCCTTCGGGCGACTGAAAGCCCGCTTTCGATGCCTCCTCACCCGTCTGGACCTGGCCGAGCACAACATACCTCCTGTAGTGGCAGCGTGTTGTGTGATCCACAATTTGTGTGAGAGAAAGGGGGAGGCTTTCCTGCCAGCCTGGATGTCTGAGGGTGAGCGCATGGCTGGCCACTACGCTCAGCCCCGCACCGCCGCCGTCTGGGAAGCCCAGCGGGGGGGCGTCCGGATCCGGGAAGCCCTGCGGGAGAGCTTCCTGGTGGAGGAGGAGGAGGACTGAACTCTCCCTGCATGCCCCAATGGGGCCTTCTTCCACCCTCCCCCCCCTTCCCCTTTCCCCTCCCTAACCCCCCTTCCTAATGTCAAATAAAGACACCTGTTTTGGAAAAAAAAATCTCTTTTTATTTTACATAACTGGGGTGGGAGGGGGGAGGGGAAAACCTGGGAGGATGGAGCTGGAAGGGGAGGGAAGGGAGGAAGGGAATGGAAAGCTCAGGGGTGGCGGTCAGCGTGCCTCTCCCGTCTTGCAGCACTGCGGTTGCGGGGACCTCGGGGGGGAATGAGCATGGAGGGTGGGGCAGGAGGGACGGGGGGAGCAGGGGGAGCAGGGGCAGGAGGAGGCGGGAACCGGTCGAGCAGGCTCTGGAGGTGGCCTCTGAGGGCATGGCTCTGCTCCTCCAGCGCCTCCAAGCTCCGCTGGCGCAGCCGCAGGTCCTCCTGGACCCAGTGGTCCTGGGTGCGGAGCTGGTGGTCCATGAACTGGAGGTGCCGCCGCTGGTACTCCTCCTGGTTCCTGGCTCTCCTGCTTGCCCGGGCGCGGGCGGCTGCTGCAGGCGGGGTGGTGTGCCCTGCAGTCCCAGGTGCTGCGGCTGTGGTGAAACAAGAGCAGCGGTCAATTATCCCTGGGGCCCAGGTGGGTGAAACCCAGCTCCCCTCTGCAAGGCTAGGGCCCCTGCATGACACCCAGCTGCTGCTCCATGGTGGGCAAGAGCCAGGCGCACGGTCCCTGGGCTCCCTCTCCCCCCAGCCCCCCGTACACCTAAGGGGAGCATGATGGTACTCACATGTAGAGGCCTCTGACGACACAGGCGATCGGCTCTGTGGGGTTCCTCGGGGGTCCTGGGTCCTGGGCAGGCTGCCGGCAGGCTCCTGGCTCTCGGCGTCCTCCTCCTCCTCCTCCGTGTCACTGAGTGGTCCCTCCGCCCCGTGGTCGATGACCACCCTGGGGGCAGGGACGGCGTGAGCCCCCAGGATGCGGTCCAGAGCCAGAAAGTGGGGGCAGGCCTCCGGGTCGGCCCCTGGCAGGCAGGCCCGGGAGTAGGACTGCCGCAGGTCCTTTATTTTGCAGTGGACCTGCTCCCTGCTGCGGTGGTGGCCTCTGGTGGCCAGGCTGGCAGCCATGCGGCCGTAGACGGCCGTGTTCCTGTGGCTAGTGCAGACATCATAGACATTGGAGGCTTCCCCCCAAACCTGGATGAGGTCCACGATCTCCGCACTAGACCACGCGGGCGCCCTCCTCTTGCGGCCCCGGGCAGGCTCCTGGGAGCCGCCAGGCTGGTCCCGGGAAGAGGGGGAGGGCTGGGGGGCATCGGGTGGCTGGCTCATGGGGTGTCAGGTGCAGGGTCTGCTGGCTGGGTGCTGGCAGGCTTGCAACTGGCACAAACACTGTAGCCAGCCCGTGCCCCTTTAAGGTCTCCGGGGCCGGGAGGGGGGCAGTAGAGTTTGCCTGGTGTTGGCCAGAGTGGCCAGCAGGGCAAGCTGGGGAGGGCTAGCCTCCCACTAGTTCAAACTAAAGGACTACACAGCCCTTAGTTCGAACTAGTAAGTTCGAACTAGGCGTTAGTCCTTGTGGAATGAGGTTTACCTAGTTCGAACTAAGCGCTCCGCTAGTTCGAATTAAGTTCGAACTAGCGGATCGCTAGTGTAGTGCCTATCAAAGTTAATTCGAACTAACATCCATTAGTTCGAATGAACTTTGTAGTGTAGACATACCCCCAGTCTCTTTAGCCTATCTTCATATGGGACCTGTTCCAAACCCCTAATCATTGTATCAAGTATCAGAGGGGTAGCTGTGTTAGTCTAAATCTGCAAAAGCGGCGAGGAGTCCTGTGGCACCTTATAGACTAACTGAAGTGTTGGAGCAGAAGCTTTCGTGGGCAAAGACCCACTTCATCAGATGCATGTAGTGGAAATTTCCAGAGGCAGGAATAAATATGCAGGCCAGGATCAGGCTGGAGATGACGAGGTGGATCCAATCAAGGAGGATGAGGCCCACTTCTAGCAGCTGATCTGGAGGTGTGAATTCCAAGAGAGGAGAAGCTGCTTTTGTAGTTAGCGAGCCATTCACAGTCTTTGTTTAATCCAGAGTTGATTGTATCAAACTTGAAGATGAACTGTAGCTCAGCAGTTTCTCTTTGAAGTCTGGTCCTGACGTTTTTTTGCTGCAGGATGGCTACCTTTAGATCTGTAATTGTGTGTCCAGGAAGATTGAAGTGTTCCCCTACAGGTTTTTGTGTGTTGCCATTCCTAATATCTGATTTTAATAAAAGAATCAATGGACACACATCACAACCCTCGGCTAGCCTGAGGCAGCAGCTCCACACTCTAAGTCCTAACCTGATGCCCTGCTGGCACTGGTTCCTGGCAGCCTTAACTTCGGTTCAGGGTCCACTCAATGTGGACATGCGATTTCGAATCAGCAAAACGCTAATTCGAACTAGTTTTTAGGTCTAGATGCACTAGTTCGAATTAGCTTAGTTAGAATTAACTAATTCGAATTAAGTTAGTTCGAAATAGTGCTGTAGTGTAGACATACCCTTAATTATCCCAGCATGTATGCCTTCTCAAAGGCCTGGTCTACACTAAGACTTTACCCTGAATTTAGACACCCATGGTTGATTTTCTAAGTGATGCGTTGTGACGGGGCACTGGACGCTGCAGCCTATATTGCATAATGAGGGACGGGGGGGGAGGGGAGGGGGCGGGGCGTGGACAGGTGAGGCAGTTATTGGTGCCAAGGTGCTTCCGGAACCGAGTGTTGGAGGTGGCACACACCAACCCATGGGCCGGGCACCTAGGGAGAGAGAAGACCCTGCAACAGGTCACACAAAGTACTTTTTGGCCCGGAGTACATAGGGAAGGCAGGAGTATTGTAGTTCATGCCCGGAGTGCCAGCTTACGCAGTCCCGAGGAGAGCCGAAGGCCCCTTTAGTCCCCTTGCCCGTGATCGGGCTGCCCTTTGATAGGCCCCCTGGAGCGATCCCGGGCAGGCCACCAGTATATACTAGTACTGGTAGATTATGCCACCCGATATCCAGAAGCGGTCCCCTGGAGAAACACCACAGCCCCGACACTAGCGGCGGAGTTGGTGAAGATTTTTGCGAGGGTGGGACTCCCGCGAGAAATACTAACTGATCAGGGGATAAATGTGTCTTCCAAATTGATGGCAGAGTTGTTACGTATTAAGACCTTGCGGACCTCTGTCTACCACCCGCAAACCGGCGGGTTGGTAGAGCGGTTTAATCTCACGCTTAAAAGCATGCTACACCGCTTCATGGAAGAAGACCCCCCAAGATTGGGATAAACTGCTGCTGGCTCTGTTATTCACGGTGGGGGAGGTACCCCAGTCTTCAACGGGGTTCTCCCCATTTGAGCTTCTGTATGGGCGACAGCCAAGGGGCATCTTAGACTTGCTCGGGGGGCGTGGGAAGAACAAGAGTCCCCGGTACAGGGGAAGGTACCTTATGTCCTATGCTTAAGGGAAAAATTGCGGAGGTTAGGGGATTTTGCCAAGGCTAACCTATTGCAGGCCCAGGATAAGCAGGCTTTTTATTACAACCGAGAAACCAAGCTTAGGGTATTCAAGCCTGGGGATAGGGTACTTCTCTTGTTACCCACAAGGGAATCTAAGCTACTGGATTATTCAGAGGGTAGGGCTGGTGGACTATGAGGTGCGCTTATTGGGCAAATGACGCGGCACCCAGGTATATCACATCAACCTACTAAAGAAATGGAACCCTCGGGAAGCCTTGTTGATAAACCCCCTACCGCGGCCTGCAGCCCTGGGGCCCTGGGCCGGAGATATGGGGGGAATGCGTGTAGTGGAAATGGGAGAAGATCTCTCGACGACCCAGGTCGAGGAAGCTCGACAGGTCCTCAGAAGATGTGACTCGGTGATGAACACATTCCTGGGATGTACGACAATCGTAAGCCACCACATCGCTACTACTCCTGGCTGTAAGGTACGTGACCCGGTGCGGCCTTTACCACGGACGATGCGGGAAACGGTACGGGAAGAGGTGCAGAACATGCTGCGGCTGGGAGTAATCGAGGAATCGCATAGTGACTGGCGCAGTTTGATAGTGCTAGTCCCTAAATCTAACGGTTCTGTATAGACTTCAGGAAGGTTAATGCGCTTTCCCGATTCGATGCTTATCCCATGCCTAGAATAGACGAGCTCTTAGAAAGGTTAGGCCAGGCCCAATATATTTCCACCTTGGACTTAACGAAAGGGTACTGGCAGATCCCCTTAACGCCTGCCTCCAAGGTGAAGACCGCATTCTCCACCCCTTTCGGGTTATATCAGTTTAGGACAATGCTGTTCAGCCTACATGGAGCAGCAGCGACGTTCCAAAGATAAATGGATTGGGTACTGCGGGAACATCAACAATATGCAGCTGCATATATTGATGACATTGTCGTATATAGCAAGACCTGGCCCGAACACCTACAGCACTTGCAGGCAGTCTTGGGAGCGTTGCAAGGGGCAGCATTAACAGCAAACCTACAAAAGTGCCACATAGGGCAGCGAGAAGTAACATACCTGGGTTTCACGGTGGGAAGGGTGAAATTAAAACCCCTGGTGAGTAAAGTCCAGGCCCTTGCAGACTATCACACCCCTACAACCAAGAAGCAGGTATGCCAGTTTTTGGGCCTGGTGTGTTACTACAGAAGGTTTATACCATATTTTGCATCCACGGCAGCCCCTTTGACAGACTTAACTAGAGGTAATCAGCCCAAGCGGGTGGCATAGAGTGAGCACTGCGAACAGGCTTTCCAGCAACTAAGATCAAGCCTGATGCAAGCCCCAGTGCTGGTGCAGCCCGACTTTTCTAAGGAATTTATTTTACAGACTGATGCGTCGGCCGTGGGATTGGGAGCTGTGCTGACGCAGGATACCAGCGGCGAAGAGCACCCAGTATTATATCTGAGTAGGAAATTATTTCCGCGTGAACAAGCGTATGCCACGATAGAGAAGGAAGCCTTGGCTGTAAAGTGGGCACTAGAGACCCTAAGGTACTACCTTCTGGGGAACCCATTTAAGCTGGTGACGGACCATGCCCCCCTTCGCTGGCTCCAGTCGATGAAGGAGTCGAACTCCCGCATAATGAGATGGTACCTGGCCTTACAACCCTACACGTTTGAAGTGCAGCACAGACAAGGAACGAGGCATGGCAAAGCTGACTTCTTTTCCAGGGCAATGGAGAAAGAAGAAGAGGACCCACGGGAAGGAAACGTGAGAAACATAAGGGGCGGGGGTGAGCCCCGCACTCACCGGCAGCCGGAGGACGTGTTCGCCATTGAAAGCACGCCCTCCTGGTGGCCATGCGCGGCATGCTCTGGCGCTGTCCCCGGAGTCGGAGGAACGACGCAGGCCGACGCCGGAAGGCAGAAGACGGTGGGGGCAGACCCTGGGGGCGCCCGACGTGGCATAGCCCGGTGTGGGGAATACAAAATGGGGCCGCGCCGCATGGAGAGGAGGCAAGACAGATGCTCCGAGCTGAGTAAGGAGAGAGTCAGTCGAGGGAGAAGCCCAGCGAGGATGCCGAGGCAATGAAGGAGCTGTGACGGAGGGAAGGAAGAGACCCAGGACAGGGTAGAGGAGCCAGCAGCTAACCTGTGGGTTGGTGAGTTACGGGGCACACACCACCAACTGGGCAGGGAGGCCTCCTCTCTGCCCTTAGGGTCCTGGGTCGGGACCTGGAGTGAGGGAGGGCCCAGGTCCCCCTACCCTCCGCCGGCGTGGTTGGTCACTTCAGAAGATCTATAGGACTGACTGTGCACAGTAGACTCAAAGCCTAAACTGCGAGACACTGAGACTGGGGTAGACATTTGGAGGGTGGGGGGAGAGAAAGCACCGGGGTCGGTGAGAGTACGCAGGAGGACACAAACCCCCGATGATGATGCGGGTGTAAATCTGAGGGGGAGCTTACGGTGCAACAGGGAGCTTACGACGTAACATGCGTCCACACTACCAAGCCTGTTGCGCCTCCTTTAAGGGCTGATGAAGTTGATTCCTGTACTCCTGCTTTTCACCAGGAGTAACGCTATTCCCAACCTTGCATGGTCGAAGTGTAGATGCAGTGTTGCCAGAAAGTCGATGCTATTGGCCTCCGGGAGGCCTCCTGCAGCTGTCCGCTCTGACTGCTCTGGCCAGCACTTCTGCCTCTACTGCTCTCCCAGGGTATGTCTACACTACCCCGCTAGTTCGAACTAGCGGGGTAATGTAGGCATACCGCACTTGCAAATGAAGCCCGGGATTTGAATTTCCCGGGCTTCATTTGCATAAGTGGGGAGCCGCCATTTTTAAAACCCCGCTGGTTCGAACCCCGTGCAGCGCGGCTACACGGGGCACGAACTAGGTAGTTCGAACTAGGCTTCCTAGTTCGAACTACCGTTACTCCTCGTGAAATGAGGAGTAACGGTAGTTCGAACTAGGAAGCCTAGTTCGAACTACCTAGTTCGTGCCCCGTGTAGCCACGCTGCACGGGGTTCGAACCAGCGGGGTTTTAAAAATGGCGGCTCCCCGCTTATGCAAATGAAGCCCGGGAAATTCAAATCCCGGGCTTCATTTGCAAGTGCGGTATGCCTACATTACCCCGCTAGTTCGAACTAGCGGGGTAGTGTAGACATACCCTCTGTCTCTCCTCATAGGTCATGCACTCCAGCCCCCTAATCATTTTGGTCACCTTCCAATGGACCCTCTCCAATGCGTCCACATCCTTTCTATAGTGGGGGGCCCAGACCTGGACACAACACTCCAGATGTTGCCTCACCAGAGCCAAATAAATGGGAATAATCATCCAGGTCATTAATAAAGATGTTGAACAAAACCAGTCCCAGAACCAATCCTTGGGGCACTCCGCTAGAAACCGACCGCCAATCTGATATCGAGCCGTTGATCACTACCCGTTGGGCCCGAAAGTCTAGCCATCTTTATATACATCTTACAGTCCATTTATCCAATCCATACTCTCTTAACTTCCTGGCAAGAATCTTGTGGGAGACTGTATCGAAAGCTTTGCTAAAGTCAAGGTATATCACATCCACTGACTTTTCCATATCCACAGAGCCAGTTACCTCATCATAGAAGCTAATCAGATTGGTCAGGCACGACTTGCCCTTCGTGTATCCAAGTTGACTATTCCTGATCACCTTCCCCTCTTCCAAGTGCCTCAAAATGGATTCCTTGAGGATCCCCTCCATGATTTTTCCAGGGACTGAGGTAAGACTGACCCTTCTATAGTTCCCTGGATCGTCCTTCTTCCCTTTTTTAAAGATGGGCACTGCATTTGCTTTTTTCCAATCATCCGGGATCTCTCCCGATTTCTCCTCATTTTTTGAGGAGTACAGGATCTGCCAAAGAAGCCACCGCTGTCGGCAGAAACGCGTCAGAGCCACGGCTACACTTTACTTTCACTTTCGACACTGAGTCTGATCAGCACAGCGTTGGCACGTGAGTATGCAAATGAAGCCCGGGATATTTAAATCCCGGGCTCATTTGCACTTCCGAAGTGCTTGAATTGTATCTCTCTGTTGGAAGAGGGATGCAGTCTAGACGCATCCTAGGTTACCTCCCTCATCCAGTAAGGGCCCCACACCCTCTCTGATCACCCTCTTACATATACCTGTAGAAACCTTTCTTATTACCCTTCACATCCCTTGCCAGCTGCAATTCCAGTTGAGCTTTCGCCTTCCTGATAACTCCCCTGCATTCTCGAGCAATAGATTTATACTCCTCCCTAATCATCTGCCCAAGTTTCAATTTCTTGTAAGCTTCCTTTTTGTGTTTAAGCTCCCCAAGGATGTCCCCGGTAAGCCAATCTGGTCACCTACCATATTTGCGTTTCTTACTGCGCATCAGGATGGTTTCTTCCTGTGCCTTCAATAAGGCTTCTTTAAAATACTGCCAGCTCTCCTGGACTCCTTTCCCCTTCATGTAAGCATCCTAGGGGATCCTGCCCTTGAGTTCTCTGAGGGAGTCAAAGTCCGCTCTTCTGAAGTCCAGGGTGTGTATTTTGCTCCTCTCCTTTCTTCCTTTGGTCAGGATCCTGAAATCTACCATCTCATGATCACTGCTTCCCAGGTTGTCACCCACCTCTATTTCCCCTACTACTTCTTCTCTGTTTGTCAGCAGCAGGTCAAGCTGCGCATAGCCCCTAGTCGGATCCTTCAGCACTTGTACCAAGAAGTGATCCCCAACATTCTCCAAAAACTTCCTGGATTGTCTGTGTACTGCTGTATTGGACAGTTTATACCCTTCCATGACAGTGCTCCAGCCAAGCGAGTCATCCCACCAAGTCTCCGTTATTCCAATCAAATCATAGTTCTTCGACTGTGCCAGGGCTTCTAATTCTTCTTTGTTTCCCAGGCTTCTTGTATTTGTGTACAAACACCTTAGATAACCAGTTTATCACCTTACCTTCTCCATCCGAATCAGGGGTCCTCCCTTGTTGCTCGTTCTTCCTTGTGTTTCTTCCCGGTATCCAACTTCCTCACTTACCTCAGGGCTTTGGTCACTATCCCCCAACAAACCTAGTTTAAAGCCCTCTTCACTAGGTTTGCAAGCCTGCCCGCAAAGATGCTCTTTCTTCTCTTGGTTAGGTGGATCCCATCTCTTCCTAACAATCCTTGTGCCCGGAACAGAGTCCCATGGTCGAAGAAACCAAAGCCTCTCTGCGACACCACCTGTGCAACCACGCATTTACGTCCTCAATTCAACGATCCCTGCCTAGTCCTTTCCCTTCAACAGGGAGGATGGACGAGAACACCACTTGCGCTTCAAATTCATTGATCCTTCTTCCCAGCGCTACATAATCTGCAGTGACCCGCTCAAGGTCATTCTTGGCCATATCATTAGTTCCGACATGAAGAAGCAGTTTCGGAAGACTCTTGGTCACATCCTGAATGCGAGCTGCTGGTAATCAGCACACTTCTCGAGATTCCAGGTCTGGATGGCAGATGGATGACTCAGTTCCTCTTAGGAGGGAGTCCCCGACCACCATCACCCGTCTTCTTCTTTTGGGGGTGGTGGTCATGGAACCCCCATCCCTAGGACTACGCATCCCGTGCCTTCTGGTAGATGGTGTTCCCTTCTGATTTCTTCCCTGAGAGGTCCCTGCCAAAGCATTTTCCACCGCAGTGCCTGTGGAGAGAGCCCTATAGCGGTTACTTACTTCTACAGGAATGGGAGATACCTGAGTTGACCTTCTTCTAGAGGTTACATGCTGCCAATTCTCTTCCTTGTCCTGTACTGCCCTCGCTGTCTCTTCAGCCTGCTGTGCCTGCAGGATTAAATGCTGCCTTTTATCGAGGAAGTCTTCATCCTGTGGAAGAAAACACAGTCTTCACGTTGTGTTTGTCTCGGATTTGCCAGAGGCACCTTTATTAAAGGAAATAAGCAGCTGCTGGGAGAGTCTTCACTAACCGACACAGACAGACTGAGCAGTCAGGAGAGCCTCCCCTCAGAAAGTTATAAAGTTTTTATAGTTGGCATACAGCTCAAATTTCCCAGTCCCAAATAAGGAGACAACTACCAAATTAGGAAAGGAAGGTCGTTTACAGTGAAGAAGAGCATATCTCCTGCAATTAACCGGAACGTTCCAGTTTCTCAGAACAAAGAACAATAAGCATCTTCCTTATCTTTACTCACCCCTTCTTGGGCCTTCAAGCACGTATGCCAAAGTTTAGAGCCTAACTTATTCAGATTCCACAATCCTCTCTGATGGAACGTAGGGTCGATATTTGGGCCTCAAGTCCTCTTAATTTTTTTTTTCAAAATGGCGAGCTGCTTGCACTTAGTGCAGATGAAATCCCTTCTTTCTTCCGGGAGGAAGACAAACATGGCACATGCTGTGCAGGTAACAACAGCAGACCTATGACTATCCATATCTGCCTTCCTTCTGAGAGATCCCTCATATGTCATTCAATGCCTCCTTGAAGGGCAGGAGTGTAGTCAAAAGATTTTAAAGAATGGCAAGTGTCCCTCGCCCCCTTCCCAACTCCCTCTCCAAACTTCCTGTTAACAGCCCCTGTTCACAAGCTCCCTGGTTGCTGACTCACTCCTTTATAAAGCCCTGGACTGCCTCATAGCCCCTCCCCCTGAATAAGGCTCAACCAATGAGCAGAGGCTTCTAGATTTCAAACCCTGATTACACCCGTGTTCTTTAGTTTATAGGCTCGGGCTGTTCTGCCCTCCAAGTGTTCCCACAGTTACCCGACGGCTGGGGCGGCCGTCATGCCGGCCCCGCGGTGATGCAGGACGTGATTCAGGGTCTACCTCTCTCCAGGTTTCAGCTCAGGGTCCTCCCCAGGTTCCCGTCCTTGGCCCCTTACCCCTTCCTGCTTCTCTGGCTTCCTCCCCCTCCGGCTGGCGTCTCTCCCTTTTGAATTCCCCTCCAACCCTAGCCCCGCCCCCTTTCCTCTGGGGCGTGGGCTGATGACGTCAGCTGGCATCTCTGTCCAGCCGGCTCCCCCGGCACAGTCGGTACACGCGTGCCGCGGTCCCGCCTGGGGGTGGCAGGGAGAATCCCTCTCCATGCAGGTGAGTCTCTTTGTCGTGGCTCCAGCCCCCCCCACCCCCGTTGCGTTGGAGCCCGGCGCCCCATCACACATCCCCCCCTTTAAGCTACTCACAGTCCGTCTAGGCAGCCCCTCTTCCTCTTCCATTACCCTGGGCTACGTCTACACTGGCCCCTTTTCCGGAAGGGGCATGTAAATTTCAGCAGTCGTCGTAGGGAAATCCGCGGGGGATTTAAATATCCCCCGCGGCATTTAAATAAAAATGTCCGCCGCTTTTTTCCGGCTTTTAAAAAAAAGTAGGAATAAGAGCCTCCGGAAAAGGGCGCTTTTTCCGGAGGATCGGGGCCAGTCTAGACGCTCTTTTCCGGCTTTTTTAAAAGCCGGAAAAAAGCGGCGGACATTTTTATTTAAATGCCGCGGGGGATATTTAAATCCCCCGCGGATTTCCCTACGACGACTGCTGAAATTTACATGCCCCTTCCGGAAAAGGGGCCAGTGTAGACGTAGCCCTGGAAAATAAATCGGCGTTTTTATGCCTTAGTCCTGGATGATGCTGTACTTCAAACTTATATGGCTGTAGGGCGAGATACCATCTCATTACCCGGGGATTGGTTTCTTTCATTGCTTGGATCCACCGTAAACGGGCGTGATCTGTTACTAATTTAAAGGGGTTTCCAAGCAAATAATACCTCAACGTCTCAACTGCCCATTTAACCGCCAGTGCTTCTTTCTCGATCGTGGCATACCGCTGTTTGCGGGGAAATAGCTTACGACTCAGGTAGGCCACCGGGTGCTCATGTCCCTCTACCTGCTGAGCCAGTATGGCTCCGAGACCCACGGCGGACGCGTTGGTCTGTAAGATAAATTCTTCTGTGAAATCTGGCTGTACCAAGATGGGGGCCTTCATTAATCTCATTTTTAACCAGCGGAAGGCTTGGGCGCACTGTTCTGTCCATACCACCTGCTTCGGGCTGTTTTTCTTTGTTAAATCCGTCAAAGGTGCGGCCTCTGATGCGAACCCCGGGATGAACCGCCTATAATATCTGGCCAGACCCAGGAATTGCCAGACCTGTCTTTTCGTCCGGGGGGGCCTGAAGTCAGCCAGGGCCTGTACCTTACTGGCTAAGGGCTTCAATTGTCCCCTTCCTACCATGAATCCCAGATAGGTCACATCTCGCTGCCCCAGGTGGCATTTTTCTGGGTTCGCGGTCAGCCCAGCTTGCCGCAGTGTGTCCAAAATGGCGCGCAAGTGCTGGAGATGGTCTGCCCACGATCTACTGTACACGACTATATAGTCTATGTAGGCGGTCGCGTACTGCAGGTGCCCCCTCAGTACTCGATCCATGAGCCTCTGGAACGTGGCAGCGGCCCCATGGAGCCCAAAGGGCATGGTCCTAAAGTGGTATAGCCCAAAGGGGGTGGAGAAGGCCGTCTTCTCCTTGGAGGCGGGCGTCAGGGGAATTTGCCAATACCCCTTGGTGAGATCTAAGGTGGAGATGTATTGTGCCTGACCTAGCTGCTCCAAGAGCTCATCCACCTGGGGCATAGGATATGCGTCGAATCGCGAGATTGCGTTGACCTTTCGAAAGTCAATGCAAAAGCGTATAGTCCCATCCGGTTTCGGGACCAGCAGAATAGCACTGCGTCAGTCACTATGGGACTCCTCTATTCGCAGCATTTTCTGGATCTCCTCCCGCACTGTATCCCACATCTTCCGTGGGAGGGGGTGTACAGGTTCCCTCACCTTACATCCCGGTTTGGTGGCTACATGGTGACTTGTCAAGGTGGTGCAGCCGGGCACAACTTTGACCACCGACTTGAATTCCTGGAGCAGCTCTTGGATATCCTTCCTTTGAGCCGCCGTCAATTCGGGCCCTACATCTACAGCCCGTGCTGCCTTTAGGTCTCCAGCCCATGGTCCCAACTCCATGGATCCAGGAAGAGGATCTCTCTCGGATTCCACTTCTTCAATAAGTTTATATGGTAAACCTGGGTGCCTTTTTGCTTCCCCACCAACCGCACCTCGTAGTCGACCGCCCCTTCTTTCCGAACGATCTCAAACGGTCCCTGCCACTTCGCTAGTAGCTTAGACTCGCTGGAAGGCGTGAGGAGGAGAACTCTGTCCCCTGGCTTAAACTCCCGTGCCCGTGCGTCCCGGTTATAATAAAATGTCTGCTTGTCCTGAGCCTGCATCAAATTGTCCTTCGCAAATTTTACAAGCTGACGTAGCCTCTCCCTCAGGTGAAGGACGTAGGAGACTGGTCTTCCCAGGTTTCCCTCAGCAAATCTAAGATCCCTCGGGGCTGCCGCCCATAAAGGAGCTCGAATGGGGAGTACCCAGTAGAGGCTTGGGGGACCTCCCGGACCGCAAACAGCAGTGCGGGTAACAATTTGTCCCATTCGTGAGGGTTACTTTCCGTGAACTGGCGGAGCATCGTTTTTAGGGTACGGTTGAAACGCTCAACTAACCCGTCTGTCTGCGGATGGTAAACTGAGGTGCGTAGGGTTTTAACTCGCAAGAGGCGACACAACTCCGCCATTAGTTTAGAAGCAACATTCGTCCCTTGGTCGATGAGTATCTCCCAGGGAATCCCTACCCGGGAGAAGATTTTTACTAGCTCCCCTGCCAAGGTCTGGGCCGTAGTGTTCTCCAAGGGCACCGCCTCGGGATATCGGGTGGCATAGTCTATCAATACCAGGATATGTTGGTGTCCAGCCTTTGACCGCTCAACCGGGCCCACTAGATCTAAAGCGACGCGGTCAAAGGGTACCCCTATCACCGGCAGGGGGACCAGCGGAGCTTTGGCTATCTCCCAGGGTCGGGTGAGCTGACATTCGGGGCAGGAGTTGCAAAAGTCCCTCACCTGCTTATGCACTCCGGGCCAAAAAAACCTCTGTATTATACACTGTAATGTCTTTTCTCGCCCGAGATGACCGGCCCACGGATTCGAGTGAGCCAACTTTAATACCTTCCGGCGCCCAATTGCCGGTACTAATAACTGCTGGAGGACACCCCCGCCCTCCCCGGCCTTAGTGACCCGGTAAAGTCAGTCCCCTCGTACCTCGAAAAAGGGATGAGGACGAGAGGCTGAAACAAGGGCCACCTCCTCGTCCGTTCCGCCGGCTTGCTCCCAAGCCCGTTGCAGCAAAGGGTCGACACGCTGTTCCCTGACGAAGTCCCCCTCAGTCCCGTCCTCTTGGGTCAAGCTCCATTCCTGCGGATCCACTGACCCTTCCGCCCTTGCTTCCGCCACTCCCGGGCTCATGCTCGGGGCCTGCCCAACCTGGCGTGTGGCTAGCACACTCTCAAGACTGCCGATGTCCTGCCCGTGGGCTGCCTGAGGGGTCCACCCCTCAATGAGTCGCTTGAATCCGGGCCAGTCTCGCCCCAGCAGCACTGGGTATTCTAAGTTTTCGGCTAAGGCTACCTGGCATATCACCTCCTCTCGCCCATCGGACAACCTAACCCAGGCCGTGGGGTAGGCTTCACATCCACATGTACACACTTCAACCATATAGGGACCCCAGCGGGTTCTGAGCGAGGCATCAAGGAGGCCTGTACCATAGTTTGCCCACAGCCAGTATCTACCAGCACCCAGACCTCTTGCCCTTCGACCTTCAGTCGGACCAAGACATTCTCATTTTCTCTTGGACGGGCTCTGGGACCGAGGGCCACCACCCGCCCGAATGAGCAGTCCATGAACGGACAGTCCCGGCGAAAATGGCCTTCTTGTCCACACTCATAACATGCACCCCGACTACTGGAACCTAATCCGGGAGGGTGAGTGGGTTACTCCCCCTTTGGGGCCTTATCTCCCCTCCCCCCTTCTCCCGGTGGACCATCCCACGTGGGGGGCAGGTAGTCCACGCCTGACCTTTCGGCTCCCCCGTACATCCGGCCTCGTCCTCCTTGCAGAGTTCGGGCACGTCCTACGGGGGGCCACCGTGCCTGCCCTGCTCCCAGGGTCCTTGCGGCCTCCCCTGGACCCTCAGCGGTCAGATAGGCTTCCATCAGCACGACCGCGTCTGCTAATGTTGAAGGTTGCTGCCGCCGTACCCACCTTTGGGCGTCCGCCGGCAGGATCTGTAGGAATTGCTCGAGTACTATAACATCGACTAGCTGGCCGCTAGTCCGTCTTTCCGGTTCTAGCCATCTCTGGCATGCTTCCCGTAACCTTTAGGTGACCGCCCTAGGGCGCGCCCTGGTGGGATACCACCCTTGGTGAAACTTTTGTCTAAATGTCTTGGGAGTCACCCCGATTTGATCTAGGATCGCCTCCTTTACCTTGTAATAATTGAGTGCCTCTCACAGATCCAAACTTCTATGATAAGCTCAGAGAACTTGTAGGTAAGGTCCCATGGGAAGCAAGACTGAAAGGAAAAACAACTGAGGAGAGTTGGAAGTATTTCAAAGGGACATTGTTAAGGGCCCAAAAGCAAACAATTCCGCTGTGTAGGAAAGATAGAAAATATGGCAAAAGACCAGCTTGGCTTAACAAGGAGATCTTGCATGATCTCAAAATAAAAAGGAGTCATATAAAAAATGGAAACTAGGACAACTAACAAAGGATGAATATAGGCAAGCAACACGGGAATGCAGGGGCAAGATTAGAAAGGCAAAGGCACAAAATGAGATCAAACTAGCTACAGGCATAAAGGGAAACAAGAAGACCTTTTATAAATACATTAAAAGCAAGAGGAAGACCAAGGACAGGGTAGGCCCACTGCTTAGTGAGGAGGGAGAAGCAGTAACAGGAAACTTGGAAATGGCGGAGATGCTCAATGACTTCTTTGTTTTGGTCTTCACCGAGAAGTCTGGAGGTGTGCCTAACGTAGTGAATACAAGCAGAGAGAGGGTAAGTTTAGAAGATAGGATACACAAAGAACAAGTTAAAAATCACTTAGGAAAGTTAGATGTCAGCAAGTCACCAGGTCCTGATGAAATGCATCCCAGGATACTCAAGGAGCTGATAGAGGAGGTATCTGAGCCTTTAGCTATGATTTTTGAAAAATCATGGAAGACGGGAGATTCCAGAAGACTGGAAAAGGGCAAATATTGTGCCCATCTATAAAAAGGGGAATAAGAACAACCCAGGAAACTACAGACCGGTCAGTTTAACGTCTGTCCCAGGGAAGATAATGGAGCAGGTAATTAAGGAAATCCTATGCAAACACTTGGAAGGTAATAAAGTGATAGGGAATAGCCAGCATGGGTTTGTGAAGAACAAGTCATGCCAAACTAATCTGATAGCTTTCTTTGATAAGATAACGAGCCTTGTGGATAAGGGAGAAGCGGTGGATGTCATATACCTAGACTTTAGTAAGGCATTTGATACGGTCTCGCATGATATTCTTATTGATAAACTAGGCAAATATAACTTAGATAGGGCCACGATAAGGTGGGTGCATAATTGGCTGGATAACCGTAGTCAGAGAGTTGTTGTTAATGGTTCTAAATCCTGCTGGAAAGGGATAACAAGTGGAGTTCCTCAAGGGTCTGTTTTGGGACCCGTACTGTTCAATATCTTCATCAATGATGTAGATATTGGGATAGAGAGTACGCTTATTAAGTTTGCAGATGATACCAAACTGGGTGGGGTTGCAACTTCTTTGGAGGATAGGGACATAATTCAAAATGACCTTAGCAAGTTAGAGAAATGGTCAGAGGTAAACAGGATGAGGTTTAATAAAGAGAAATGCAAAGTGCTCCACTTAGGAAGGAACAATCAGTTCCATACATACAAGATGGGAAGCGACTGTCTAGGAAGGAGCATGGCGGAAAGGGATCTAGGGGTCATAGTGGACCACAAGTTGAATATGAGCCAACAGTGTGATGCTGTTGCAAAAAAAGCAAATATGATTCTAGGTTGTATCAACAGGTGTGTTGTAAGCAAAACTCGTGAAGTCATTCTGCCACTCTACTCTGCACTAGTTAGGCCTCAGCTGGAGTACTGTGTCCAGTTCTGGGCGCCACATTTCAAGAAAGATGTGGAGAAATTGGAAAGGGTACAGAGAAGAGCGACAAGAATGATTAAAGGTTTAGAGAACATGACCTATGAATCCAGGCTTCATGAACTGGGCTTGTTTAGTTTGGAAAAAAGAAGATTAAGGGGGGACATGATAGCGGTTTTCAAATATCTAAAAGGGTGTCACAAGGAGGAAGGCGAAAATTTGTTCCTCTTGGTTTCTGAGGACAGGACAAGGAGTAATGGGCTTAAAGTGCAGCAGGGGAGGTTTAGATTGGACATTAGGAAAAAATTCCTAACTGTCAGGGTGGTCAAATATTGGAATAAATTGCCAAGGGAGGTGGTGGAATCTCCCTCTCTGGAGATATTTAAGAACAGGTTAGATAGACATCTGTCAGGGATGGTGTAGACGGAGCTTGGTCCTGCCTTGAGGGCGGGGGGCTGGACTCGATGACCTCTCGAGGTCCCTTCCAGTCCTAGTATTCTATGATTCTATGATTCTATAAGCTAACTGGGCTGGTCCTGATAAATAGGGGGCCAACAAGGTAGCCCAATGGTCACCCGGCCAACGGGCTGCTGTTGCAACTCTCTCGAATGTTTCGAGGAAGGCTTCTGGGTCGTCCTGGGCTCCCATCTTAGTTAAGCGAATGGGTAGCTGGGGCACGCCTCTGGGCCCTCATCAGACCCGGACCCTGCCCTGGCTAATGCGGCCCCTTGCTGGAGCCACATCTCTCTCTGGGCCTGCTGGTGATCCGTGAGTTCCCTAATTAGCTGTGTCTGCTGTTCTTGTTGCTGCACAGCCAACTGCTGCAGCAATTGAGTCTGCTGTTGTTGTTGCTGGCGTTGCTGTTCCGACAGCCATTGCCAGACTTCCTTTACCTCCATCTTATCTATATTATTATTATTATTATTATATATAATTTTTTTCACCCTACCCCCCAGGGTGTAGGATCAGCTGCCCACATTCTCCACCATCTGTCAGGGTTCAGGCTCCTCCTCAGGCTTACAGCCCAATCATCATCGGGGTCGCCTGTCCCCAAAGTCACCACCCTCCACCCGTGTTCTTTAGTTTATAGGCTCAGGCCGTTCTGCCCTCCGAGTGTTCCCACAGTTACCCGACGGCTGGAGCGGCCGTCATGCTGGCCCCGCGGTGATGCAGGATGTGATTCGGGGTCTACCTCCCTCCAGGTTCCGGCTCGGGGTCCTCCCTGACCACCGGGACGTTCTCTTCCGGGGCGGGGTTCAGCCCGTAGCTCGCCAGTCCACAGGGGTCGGCGTGGGCTCCTCCCCGGGTTCCCGTCCTCGGCCCCTTACCCCTTCCTGCTTCTCCGGCTTCCTCCCCCCCGGCTGGCATCTCTCCCTTTTGAATTCCTCTCCAACCCTAGCCCCGCCCCCTTTCCTCCAGGGCGCGGGCTGATGACGTCAGCCGGCGTCTCTGCCCAGCTGGCTCCCCCAGCAGAGCTGGTGCACGCGTGTCGTGGTCCCGCTCGGGGGCGGCAGGGGGAATCCCCCTCCATGCGGGTGAGTCCCTTTGTCGTGGCTCCAGCCCCCCCCCACCCTGCGGGGGGTCAGAGAGTGCGGGGAGCCGAGGCCTCCGTTGCGTCGGAACCCAGCGCCCCGTCACAGGGCCCAACGGGTAGCGATCAATGGCTCAATGTCAGATTGGTGGTCGGTTTCTAGCAGAGTACCCCAAGGATCGGTTCTGGGACTGTTTTTGTTCAACATCTTTATTAATGACCTGGATGAGGGGATGGATTGCACCCTCAGCAAGTTCACAGATTACACTAAGCTAGGGGGAGAGGTAGATACGTTGGAGGGCAGGGATAGGGTCCAGAGTTTCCCCCTTTTTCTCGCACAGGCTGTGGAGCACACAACAGGCCACCCCCACAAAGGGGTTGTTACGTTTACAAAGGTCTGACCAGGCCAGGAGACTCCTAAACTCATAGACTCATAGACTTTAAGGTCAGAAGGGACCATTATGATCATCTAGTCTGACCCCCTGCACAACGCAGGCCACAGAATCTCACCCACCCCTCCTAGAATAATCCTCTCACCTATATCTCAGATATTGAAGCCTTCAAATACTTTGAAGGCCCCAAGATGCAGAGAATCCTCCAGCTGTGATCTGTACCCCATGCTACAGAGGAAGGAGAAAAACCTCCAGGGCCTCAGCCAATCTACCCTGGAGGAAAATTCCTTCCCGACCCCAAATATGGCGATCAGATGAACCCTGAGCATGTGGGCAAGACTCATCAGCCAGACACCCAGAAAGTTCTCTATAGTAACTCCTATCATCCCTCCATTGGCCTATTTACCACTGATAATGAATGGTCAATTAGTTACCAAGATCATGTTATCTCATCAAACCATCCCCTTATCATAGAATCATAGAACTGGAAGAGACCTCAGAAGGTCATCAAGTCCAGCCTCCTGCTCTAGGCAGGACCAATCCCTACTAAATCAACCCGGCCAGGGCTTTGTCAAGCCGGAACTTAAACACCTCTAGGGATGGAGACTCCACTAAACCTCCCCTTTAAACATCCAAACGCACGTTCCACCACCATTCTGCACCTACTCAGCCTGTTGTTGAACTCCTTGCTGGGGTCCAGGCTTTCCACGTAGGGCTTCATGAGCCATGGGAGCAAGGGGTAGGCTGGGTTGCCCAGGATCACTATTGGCACGTCCAGCTCTCCAACTCTGATTGTCCACTTGGTGAAAAAAGTGCCGGTGTGTGTGTTTTGGAAGAGGCAGGAGTTCCAAAAGATGCATGCGTCATGCACTTTTCCCAACCATCCCAAAATGTCGGTGAAACACTCCTTGTGTTCCATGAGCACCTGCAGCACCATGGAGAAGTACCTCTTGTGGTTGATGTACTCAGAGGCATGGTGGTCAGGGGCCAAGATGGGGAGGTGTGTTCCGTCTATGGCCCCACTGCAGTTAGGAAAGCTCATGGCGTGTCAGCCGAAGGTCAGGGTAGTGTGTGTGTGTGTGTGTGTGTGTGTGTGTGTGTGTGTGTGTGTGTGTTACACCCAAGTCTTCAACTGCTGGGACACAAGGCCCCGTCGCAGTGGGCAGTCTAGGAGGGTATGTCTACACTACAAAGTTAATTCGAACTAACGGATGTTAGTTTGAATTAACTTTGATAGGCGCTACACTAGCGCGCCGCTAGTTCGAACTTAATTCGAACTAGCGGAGCGCTTAGTTCGAACTAGGTAAACCTCATTCTACGAGGACTAAGCCAAGTTCGAACTTACCAGTTCGAATTAAGGGGTGTGTAGCCCCTTAATTCGAACTAGTGGGAGGCTAGCCCTCCCCAGCTTTCCCTGGTGGCCACTCTGGCCAACACCAGGGAAACTCTATTGCCCCCCTCCCGGCCCCGGACCCCTTAAAGGGGCACGGGCTGGCTACGGTGCCCGTGCCAGGTGCAAGCCTGCCAGCACCCAGCCAGTAGACCCTGCACCTGGCACGGATCGAGCCACCCACCCGATGCCCCCCAGCCCTCCCCCTCTTCCCGGGACCAGGCTGGCGGCTCCCGGGAGCTTGCCCGGGACTGCAAGAGGTGGGCGCCCGCCTGGTCTAGTGCGGACATAGTGGACCTCGTCCACGACCTCCGCACTAGGCACAGGAAAGTGGCCGTCTAGGGCAGGAGAGCTGCCAGCCTGGCCACCCAGGAGCAAGTGTGCATGAAAATCAAGGTGGTCCACTGAGACCCCCGACTCTGAGCCCTGAGCTTACAATGGCCGTCCTGGGTCAGACCAAAGGTCCATCTAGCCCAGTAGCCTGTCTGCCGACAGCGGCCAACCCTAGGGACCCTGGAGGGGATGGACCGAAGACAGTGACCAAGCCATTTGTCTCGTGCCATCCATCTCCAGCCTTCCACAAACCTTGGGCAGGGACACCACTCCTACCCCCTGGCTAATACCACTCCATGGACCCAACCTCCATGACTTGATCTCACTTCTGTTTAAACTCTGTTCTAGTTCTAGCCTTCACAGCCTCCTGCAGCAAGGAGTTCCACAGGTTGACTCTTTGCTTTGTGAAGAAGAACTTTCTCTTACTAGTTTGAAGCCTGCTACCCATTCCTTTCCTTTGGTGTCCTCTAGTCCTTCTATTATGGGAACTAATGAAGAACTTTTCTTGATGCACCCTCTCCACCCCACTCATGCTTTTATAGACCTCTGTCCTATCCCCCCTCAGTCTCCTCTTTTCTAAACTGAAAAGTCCCAGTCTCTTTAGCCTCTCTTCATATGGGACCTCTTCCAAACCTCTGATCATTTTAGTTGCCCTCCCCTCTCCCACCCTCTCTTCTCCTCTCCCACCTCCTTTTCCCAGTCTCCCCAAGTTTTGTTCAATAAAGAGAGATTCTATTTTTGACCACACATTTTCTTTATTTTGTACATCAGGAAGGGGGGCTAGGGAAGGGTAAGTGGAAGGAGGTGAGGGGGGAATGGGGTACGAGCCCCCGATGGGGAGGACTGGGCTGGCTCTGCGGGCTTCTGGGGGTGGAAGCTCTCCTGCAGCCCCCCAATTGCCCCCTCTCCCCAGATGGCAGCGTGCGGCAAGTGCAGCCGGGCTGATGGCCGAGTGCTGTGATGTGCCCAGTGTGGGTGCTCCGGGCAATCCAAGCCAGGACTGCTTTGCAAGCGGGGCACCCCTGAGAACTGTCTGTCCGGGGTGGGGGTCGTGTCCCTTTTAGCACAGCCCTCGGCTAGCCTGAGGCAGCAGCTCCACGCTCTAAGTCCTCCTCTGATGCCCTGCCGGCACTGCTTCCGGCCATCCTTAACCCCGGTTCAGGGCCCACTTAATGTGGACATGCTAGTTCGAATTAGCAAAACGCTAATTCGAACTAGTTTTTAGTTCTAGATGTGTTAGTTCGAATTAGCTTAGTTTGAATTAACTAATTCGAACTAAGTTAGTTCGAATTAGCGCTGTAGTGTAGACATACCCGGAGAGACTAACAGGCGCCCCGAGGAGTTTAATGCCCGTGTCTTTGTCCGCTAGGATCGGGATCCCTTTGCGGAGGGCAGCCAACAGGCTGACAGACACCCCACAGTTTATAGGAAGAGCTTATTACATCTCAGATTTTAACTGCTAGGATACAGGATCCTTTCGCAGCGGGCAGCCTAGGGAAGACTGAGAGATGCCCCTACGGATCTGTCCTCTGGAAGCGACACGATTCAAATGCCCCAGATCTTCCTATATCTGTCCCTTATGACTGGCTGAAGTTCTTTTAAATTGTGCTTGGTTCTGTTACAGCAATTGAAGGAGTCAGGTTAAAGCTTAAACAGTTACAGGTTTGTAACCCCTCCTGTTGGCTAGCCCAGTGTGAGGTTATTCAGCGTAGGGGAAGCTTGTGACTTCTTACACCACTGTGGGGGGAGGGCTAGGCCTGAGGCTGCTTGGTGTGCTCTGTATCGTGTATGTGTGAGTGCACCTCAGACCAGACCCACTCCGACAAATCACCAGGAACAGGCTTTATTCTGTAAAAAGCATAGAAGAGGAAAACAGTTCAGCAGCCCCTTGTCTCAGCATGCAGCCTGTGTGCTGCTTCTAGCACAGTCCCTGCTGAGACCCTCCTGGGGGCAGAGGTTACTGCACACAACACAGCCCCCTTGGAACACATGTTCCAACTCCCACAGTAACTAAACCCCACGTAACCAAGTCCAGGTTCTCCCTTTGTGTCACTTAAACTCCTCTCAGGGTGCTCTATAGCCCTTTCTGGTCCTACCTGTAAAAACACAGAACAGGAAAACAGTTCAGCAGCCCCTTGTCTCAGCAAGCAGCCTGTGTGCTGCTTCTAGCACAGTCCTTGCTGAGACCCTGCTGGGGGCAGAGGGCACATCCTGGCAGGAACCAGGAAGTTCTCCCAACATGCCGCAGTTTGTAGTTCACCACTTGTAGTTCCCAGGGCTGCTGCTGAAACACACTGGACCTTGGGCTACACCCTTCCCCCACTTATTGAGAGGGCGACCTCGTCCCTTTCCTTAATCAAAAGCCTCTCAGCGTCCTGCTGCACGTCCCACAGCAGCTCTGGCTAACCCCCCACTCTCTACTCTTCTTTCATCAGGCAGCCCTCTGTTCCAAATCGAGCCGGACAGGTGCCCTGCGCTGTCTTGTTGAGCGCCATGGAGCTGGTGGGTTCTCTCTAGGCATCTCTTCGGTCTGGTCCCAGTCAGTCTGCCCTTCTCTGATCCAATTCAGTTCAGTCAGACTCTCCTCAGTTTGGTCAGCCTCTTCCAGGTCAGAGCACTGAGAGTCTGAGTCAAAATTGTCTGGCTCTGGGGTCTCATTGCAGCGTAATCCTGGCTCCCCCCTGTCCCGGGTATCCCCTGTGTATGTCATCTCCCTACAGGTTTTCTATCCTCTATAGCCCCCTGGACTATCTATAGGGCCTCTAGTAAGTTCTAGTCCTGCCCCTGCTTCCAACAAGAGGCTTCCCTCATTTTCTGGAATGGCTTCCTGCCAACTGGTTGACTGACTCTACCAGTAGGTAGAAACATGCATGGGGTAATTCGGTTACGATGTATCACCAGTTCCCCCCCTCCTGTTTCTGGCTGCACTACATAGACAGGCAAATCCCCTTGTCTTCTAATTACAATATAGGGAGTTGATTCCCATCTGTCTCCCAGTTTCTGTCTCCCTTTCTTTACCTTGGCTACTAGCACCCTGTCTCCAGGAATTAATGGGGCTTCTCGTGTCTGGCGGTCATAATACTTTTTCTGGTGATGTTTGGCAGCTTCAGATGCCTGTGCAGCCTGATGGTATGCTGTCTCCAGGCATTCTCTGAGGTGGGAGACGTACTCCTCCACCGTTAACCCCTCATTTCCTCGGTGGGGGAGACCCAAAGCTAGATCTATCTTCAGCTTTGGGTGCCGGCCAAACATTAAGAAGAATGGGGAAAACCCAGTGGGCTCATGACGAGTGCAGTTGTAGGCATGAGTCATGGACTCAACATAGTCCTTCCAATTTGCTTTTTGCTCTGGACACAGGGTTCCCAGCATATTCATGAGTGTCCGGTTGAACCACTCAGTAGTCCCATTCCCCTGGGGGTGATAGGGCATGGTTCTGCTTTTTGAGATCCCCAACAGTTTCCAAAGCTGGACAAGGAGATTACTTTCAAAATTCCTCCCCTGGTCTGTATGTATCCTTTCAGGGATGCCATAGTTGCAGATGAAGTGTTTCCACATCACCTTGGCCACAGTAGATGCCCGTTGGTCACGAGTAGGGTATGCCTGAGCATAGCGACTAAAGTGGTCAGTAACCACAAGGATATTCTCGATGCCCCCTCGGGATAGTTCCAGGGTGAGAAAGTCAATACATACTAGCTCCAGGGGCCTACTGGTATGGATGGACATAAGTGGAACTCTGTTTCCAGAGATGCCTCTCTTCCTTAGGCAGCACCTTTTGCAGGAAAGGCACCACTTCTGGATGGTGGACTGCATGCCTGGCCAACAACAGTGAGTGCGGATGAGGTCCACTGTACGGTCAATGCCCATGTGTCCCATGTCTGTGTGCAGAGCTTCAAACACTTCTCTCTGGAGTTTCTCTGGTAGCACAACTTGTTGGATCTGTCCCTCTCCTGGGATTGTTGTTCTCCTGTAAAGGATCCCTTCTACCAGCTGCAATCGTTTCCATTGGTTCAGTAATATCTTCACTAGTGTTACTCCCTTCCGCCTCTCCCGGGCACTGGGTGTCCGCTGTCTGGGCAGGTAGGATCTTACTCGAGAGATTACTGCATCCTTTTCCTGCAGCCTCCTCAGTTCTTTCTTAGGCAGGTCTGGAATTAACTCTATGCCTGGCCAATGGAGTGGCTCAGCTCCACCTATTGCTCTCCCTTGGCCATCACCCTGGGTTGCTATGGAAGACACATTGCATCCGGCATTCAGAACAGTAGCCACCTCCTCCCAGGGTAGTCGAGACAGGCCATCAGCATTGGCATTGCTTCTCCCAGGCCGGTACTTTATGTCAAAGTTAAACTCTGCCAGCTTTGCCATCCACCTTTGACTAGTTGCATCCAAGCTAGCAGAAGTAGTGACATAGGTCAGTGGATTGTTGTCAGTTAGCACTGGGAATTGGTGTCCTAGAAGATAGTCTCTAAATTTATCTGCAGCTGCCCATTTTAATGCCAAAAACTCCAGTTTATGGGCAGGATAATTTTTTTCTGAGGCAGTTAAGCGCCTGCTGGCATAAGCTATGACTCTCTCCTTTCCTAACTGAACCTGTGCCAGTACAGCTCCTAGACCCTCCGTAGATGCATCTGTCTGGAGAATGAATGGTGAACTGTAGTCAGCATAACCTAATATTGGTGCAGTTGTCAGCTTTGTTTTCAGCTCTGTAAAAGCCTGGTCACATTCCTTTGTCCAACCAAAACTTGGTATCTTAATAGGACCCCTCTTATTCCTCCTTCTAGTCTGGGTGCCCCCTCCAGTAAGTCTGAATAATGGAGCTGCCAATTTGGAGTAGCCTTTGATGTATCTTCTGTAGTAGCCAGTGAACCCAAGAAACTGTAACACTTCCTTCCTGTTAGCAGGGATCCTCCAGTCTCTCACCTGCTGAACTTTATCTGGATCTGTTGCAATGCCTTGGCCAGATACTATGTGCCCAAGATATCGTACCTTTTCTCGTAGCAGATGACATTTTCTGGGCTTTAGCTTGAGCCTGTGTTGGCGGAGTCTGTCAAAAACCATCTCCAAGCGCTGCAGATGCTCCTCAAAAGTACTGGAGAACACTATGACATCATCGAGATAAATCAATACTGCTGAGAAGTTTAGATCGCCCAAAACATGTGTCATCAACCTCTAGAAGGTAGCTGGTGCGTTCTGTAGACCGAAGGGCATCCGATTACATTCAAACAGTCCCACGGGGGTGATAAATGCAGTTTTGGGTTTATCTTCTTCTGCCATTTCTACCTGCCAATATCCTGAAGTAAGATCTAGTGTAGAGTAATATCTGGCTCCTCCTAAGGCATCCAGAGCTTCTTCCATACGGGGCAGAGGAAATGCATCCCGAGTGGTTTTAGCATTCAGCTGTCTGTAGTCAATGCACACTCTCATAGAGCCATCTTTCTTCCTTGCCACCACCATTGGTGAAGCATATGGGCTTTGACTTGGTCTTATTGCGCCCACCTCTGCCATACCCTGCAAGTGCTTGCGGACCTCCTGGTACTGTGCTGGAGGTATCCTCCGGTAGGGTTGTCTAACAGGAGTAGTGTTGATCAGGGGTATCCCATGCTTGACTGTGCAAGTACACCCCAAGTCAAGATCATTTTTAGAGAATACATCTGTGTTCCGCTTCAACAGTTCTTCCAACATCTTCAGTTGAGCTGGGTCCTGCACAGCCACCTGACTCAGGTCTACTTCTGGGACCTCGGCATTGGTTTGTGCCTCTTCTCTCGGTGCTTGCCCTGGAGAATATTTTAAGCTGCTGCTCACGCTAGCCATGCTGTAGACTACTGATGCTGTAGCTAGATGCTGGTTCCTCCCTATTATTGCTGTTGTTTGTCCTACATTCTGCAGATAAACATAAGCCTTCCCATGTTCAACATCTACTATACCTTCCTCCACCCTCAAATTCCCTGGCAGGTGACTCTTAGCATCAGGTTCAACCAGAACAGTGTATGGCTCCCATCCTGCACCCCAAGGGGCCTTCACAGGTACAGTTTTTCCTTCTCCAGCTCTCAACAAGATGGGTTGCTTGCCAGTGTATTTCAAGGATGGTCTCTCTTGGCCAGAGATTATTTGCTTATAGGCTGCATGCCAGACTGGTGACTTCTCTGTCAAGCAATCTGGGAATTGGTTGCCCAATTGGTTGGCTAAATCCTGCCAGCTGGAACATATGACATTTGTCCCCAACAACACAGGGACTCCCTGTCGGTACTTCGTTCCAGGCACCAGAAGGGCAGGGACTCCCTTGTAGGTTTGCCCAAGGAAAGATAAATCTAATTTGATAGCTCCTAGGTGAGAGACTGCTTGGCCACCAGCACCCTCTATCAGGAGATCTACAGGTGTGGGATGTAACTTGCCCAGGGTAGGGTGATTTCTCTAGAAATCCTCTGTGATGGTTGTGACCTGCGACCCTGAATCAATTAGAGCCTTGCACAGAATACCATTCACTTCCACAATTTCCTCGGTCAAGGGCCCCACCAGGCTGGGAGGCCAGCTGGCAGATGGTCGGGTACACTGGGACGTTGTGCACACTGATGATATTGGGGAACTTCTCACCAACTCTGTGCCCTTCACTTGCCCCTCAGTGTCAGGCTTTAGCAGTTGTGGCAAGGGTCCCTCTTCTCCAAGCCACTACTGGGGTTTTGCAGCGGGTCTCAGTGGTAGGGAACCCGAGCCAGGGGCCCACAGGCTCCCTCCCTTGCTGCCTTTACCTAATGCTGGTCCAACTTGTTCTCTCCCTTTCTTCCTCTGCCTCTCCACCACCTTCCTTTCATCCTCTCACTCTCCTCTCCAGCCTCCAACTGCTGAGGCTTTTAAAGGCCCTCAGAGAGACAGCAGAGAAGTCAGCTGGCCCCAATTTGCCTGAGCCAGCTCCCTCCCAGCTGCACCTAATTGTGCTGCAGTTCTCTGCTTTTCTAACAGGAGTTTTTCCCTTTTGGGCTGCCTTTTCTCCTCTCTGCAGCAGCTCCCTGGCCTGACCCTGTCACACATCCCCCCCCTCTGCTCAACCCCATGGGGTTGGGTTACTTGGGTCAGACAACAATGCACCCTTGACAACCCCTCTGCATTCCCATGCTGGGTTCCTGATCTGTGTTGCACACGGAAGTGGAAGGGCTGCAGGGACAGGAACCATCGGGTAACCCTCGCATTTCTGTCCTTGTTTCGGTGCATCCACTGCAGAGGCGCATGATCGGTGACCAGGGTAAACTTCCGCCCGAGAAGGTAGTAGCGAAGGCTTTCCATGGCCCACTTTACTGCGAGACCTTCTCTTTCTACCACGGCATAGTTTTGTTCCCTCGGCAGAAGCTTCCTGCTGAGGTACAGGATTGAGTGCTCCTCTTCTCCCACCATTTGAGACAATACAGCTCCCAGTCCTACTTCGGAGGCATCCGTCTGCAAGATAAACTCCTTCTTAAAATCAGGGGCTATGAGAACTGGATTGCCACAGAGGGCATTCTTGAGATCTTTAAAAAGCTTCTTCCGTCTCCATGGTCCACTTTACAATGTCGGGACCACGTGCTCTAGTCAGGTTGGTCAGAGGGCAGGCCCTGGAGGCAAAGTTGGGGATGAACCTGCGGTAATACCCAACCAACCCTAAGAATGCCCTGACCTGCTTTTTCCGGGTTGGTCGGGGCCAATTCTGTATTGCATCCACTTTGTTGAGCTGGGGCCTCACTACCCCCCTTCCTACGATATACCCGAGATATTTGGCTTCGGCCAGTCCAATCGTACACTTTGCGGGGTTCGCTGTAAGTCCTGCTCTTCTTAATGTCTCCAATACTGCCTCTACTTTTTCAATGTGTGTGTCCCAGTTAGGACTGTGGACCACAACATCGTCCAAATAGGCAGCTGCGTACTTGGCATGGGGCTGCAACAGCTTGTCCATGAGCCTTTGAAACATTGCAGGAGCCCCATGCAAACCAAAAGGGAGGACCGTGTATTGAAAGAGACCCTCCGGAGTCGAAAAAGCTGTCTTTTCTTTGGCCCCTGGTACTAGGGGGATCTGCCAGTAACCCTTGGTCAAATCGAGGGTGGATAGAAATCGGGCCTTGCCCAGTTGGTCAATGAGTTCATCCACCCTTGGCATGGGATAGGCATCGAATTTGGATACTTCGTTTAACTTTCGAAAGTCATTGCAAAAGCGCCGGCTTCCATCTGGCTTGGGCACCATAACAATAGGGCTATGGGACTCTTCAATGACTCTGAGCTTCAGCATTTTCTCCACTTCAGCTTGGACCTCTTTTCGTTTTGCCTCAGGTATCCGGTATGGCTTAACGTGCACCTTCACCCCGGGGTCTGTGATGATGTCATGGTAAACCTCCGTAGTTCTACCCGGTTCTGTCGAAAACACATCCTGATTCCGCTCAATCATGTCGGCTGCTTCGGCCTGTTGGTCCGGGGTCCGTTCAGGAGATATTCCCACCTGCCTTGGTGGGTTTTCCCCTTGGGGTGGTGGCCCCAGCACAACCAAGGCCACTTCTCTGTCTCGCCAGGGTTTCAGCAGGTTGACATGATATACCTGCTCAGGCTTTCGCCGGCCAGGCTGGCAAACCTTATAGTTTACCTCTCCCACTGCTTCTATTATTTCATATGGCCCCTGCCATTGGGCTAGGAGCTTACTCTCCGCCGTCGGCACTAGCACCATCACCCGGTCTCCCACCTGGAACTTCCGGGCGGTTGCTCGCCGGTTGTAATAGACCTGTTGGGATTCCTGTGCCTTTTCTAGGTGCTCCCGCACTATGGGGGTGACTCTGGCTATCCTGTCCCTCATTTGGAGCACATGATCAACTACATTTCTCCCCAGGTTGGGCTGTTCCTCCCAGGCTTCCTTAGCAAGGTCTAGTATGCCCCGTGGGTTACGCCCATACAAAAGTTCAAACGGGGAGAAGCCAGTCGACGCTTGGGGAACCTCCCTTACCGCGAACATGAGGTAGGGTAGTAGCATATCCCAATCTTTGCCATCCCAGCTTACCACTTTCTTGAGCATACTTTTTAGTGTCCTGTTAAACCGTTCAACTAGACCATCGGTTTGAGGATGGTATACCGAGGTCCGCAGGGCCCGTATGCAGAGCAAGGTACACAAGTCTTTCATAAGCTTGGACACAAAGGGGGTCCCTTGGTCCGTTAGGATTTCTTTAGGAATCCCTACCCTAGAAAAGATTTGAATTAGTTCCTTAGCGATGGTCTTGGATAGGGTGTTGCGTAGGGGCACTGCCTCCGGGTATCGAGTAGCATAGTCCACTACAACTAGTATGCTCTGATGGCCCCGGGCAGACTTCTCTAGTGGGCCAACTATGTCCATAGCAATCCGTTCAAAGGGGATTTCAATTATTGGTAGGGGTACTAACGGGGCCCTCAGGTGTGGTCGGGGCCCATGTAGTTGGCACTCCGGGCAGGAAGCACAATACCTCTGGACTTCTACATAGATCCCATGCCAAAAGAACCTCCAAAGAATACAGTCCAGGGTCTTATCCACCCCTAGATGTCCTCCAAATAGATGACTGTGTGCCAATTCCAGTATTGCCCTCTGGTGCTTCCGGGGTACCAAGAGTTGCTCCACCTCTTGGCCCTGTATATGAACCACCCTATAAAGAAGATCCCCCTTGATTATATAGAAGGGCCCCGTGCCCTTGTTCCTCCCCTCCACTGGGACCCCATTAACTTCAACCACCTCCTTATGGATATTCTGATACAGTGGATCATTGGCTTGGTCCTGCCCAAAGGTCTCCCTTGGGGATCTCACCTGCTCAGGCTCCAGGGAACCTAGCCCCCTTTCCTCCCTTGATGAGCTGGGTCCTGCTTCAGGCTCATCCTGTCCCGGGGCTTCGGCTCTAGTAGTTGGGTAGGCCTCCCCTTCTACCCGTGTCTGTTTCCGACCTTGGGTCAAGATCATGGTCCCCAATTTCTTTGAGGCCCTCCTCTCCCGTCGGGTTTTCTGGGGCTCCCCAGGCACCGAGAACAGGTCCTGGGAGAACTCATGGAAGGCTGGGAGGGAGCTATCCTCCTCCTCCCAGTCCCGTGGTAGCAGGTCACTAAACCTGGGGATGTCTCGCCCAATGACCACCGGGTAGGGGAGCCTTGGGACCACCCCCACGGTTACCTCTGTAACCCGCCCTTGTACTTCTATTTCCACAGGGATGGTGGGGTAATAACTAGTATCCCCATGTACACAAGATACTCCAGTGTACTTGGCTCGAGTCAGCTGATTTTGCCCCACTAGCTTCCCTGAGACCAATGTAACTGCACTCCCGGAATCTACTAAGGCAGTGGTTTCTACCCCATTCGTTTTCACGGGCTGGGTATACTGATGGGGGCCCACTGCTACCCCTACGAGGTTAACTAGAACACTTTGTAGGTTCCCCAGGTCACATTGCATAGGTTCGTCTACGTTAGGGCACTGAACCGCAATATGCCCTATCTCCCCGCAGGCATAACACCTATAACCTGGGCGGGACAGCCCCTTTCATTTTGGGCTGTTGGGTCTTGATCCCTGGCCCTCTCCTGTCCAGACCCCAAGGTCTCTTGCCCGTCCCGGCCGCTCTTCCGTCTCTTTTCTTCCTGTCTGGACTCGGTCGGAAACTTCAGGGGCACGGGTCCTTGGGGGGACGGTGGACCTTCTGCTCTGCTGCACCTCGACTCTGGGGCTGCGGGAAAGTCCCTTAGCTGTCAATCGCCTCTCAACGAGAGCCACCAGCTCATCAAATGTCGTGGGGTCATTCTGGCCCACCCATTCCTGAAGGTCTGGGGGTAAACCCCTCATGTACCGATCAAGAACGATCACCTTGATAATCTTGTCGGGGTTGTGGATGTCAGGCCGCAGCCACTTCCGGGCCAGATGAACCAGATCAAACAACTGAGTTCTGGGGCCCTGGTCATCTCGATATCACCAATTGTGAAATCTCTGGGCTCTCACTGCGACCGTGACCCCAGCCCATGCCAGGATCTCTGCTTTCAGCTGGGGGTAGTCGGATGCAGCTTCCTCTGCCATGTCAAGTTATGCCTTCTGGGCTTCCCTGCTCAGAAAAGGGGCTAAAATGCTGGCCCACTGAGCTTGAGGCCAGGCCTCCCGCAAAGCTGTCCTTTCGAAGGCCAAGAGGTAGGCCTCAACCTCATCGTCTTTTGTCATTTTCTGTAAGTAGAAATTGGCCCGCAAGGGTCGAACCCCATCTTGATCACGTACCTGGACTGTCAGGGCTTTCAGCTGGGTCACCACCTCCTGCAGGGTGGCCCTGTCCTGGGCTACTTGGCTCATCAACAACTGGTTGGTTTCTTGTTGGATCCGCACCGACTCCTGCTGGGCAGCTGCCTGCACCCGAGTAGCCTCTTGTTGAGCCGCTGTGGCCTGCACCAGTGCTTTTACCAGGTCCTCCATAGGTACTTTGCTTTGCGAGGGGCCAACATAGCTAGATTTGGGTTGCTATGAGGCCTCACAGCCGCAATCCCACTCCTGACACCACGTGTGGCAAGGGCCCCTCTTCTCCAAGCCACTACTGGGGTTTTGCAGCAGGTCTCAGTGGTAGGGAACCAGAGCCAGGGGCCCACAGGCTCCCTCCCTTGCTGCCTTTACCTAATGCTGGTCCAACTTGTTCTCTCCCTTTCTTCCTCTGCCTCTCCACCACCTTCCTTTCGTCCTCTCACTCTTCTCTCCAGCCTCCAACTGCTGAGGCTTTTAAAGGCCCTCAGAGAGTCAGCAGAGAAGTCAGCTGGCCCCAATTTGCCTGAGCCAGCTCCCTCCCAGCTGCACCTAATTGTGCTGCAGTTCTCTGCTTTTCTAATAGGAGTTTTTCCCTTTTGGGCTGCCTTTTCGCCTCTCCGCACTCGGGCTCTGTGGGTGCCATTCCCCTGCCCCACTGCAACTCCTGGGAAAGAGGAGGAGGAGAGGCAGCAGGGTGCAGAAGCTGCTCTCCCCCTTCTCCCCCCGGTCCTGTCCTGCTCCTGCACCAGCCAGAGCCCTCCCCACCTACCCAGCCGCCCTCCTGCCTGCTGAGGCCTGCTTCCCTGGACACTGCTCCAGCCACCGCTGCTGCTGCTGCTTCTCACCACCACTTGCTGCTGCTGCTGCTGCTGCTGCCTGAGGGGAGAGGGGGGGCCTGCCGGCTGCCCTTCCTCTCCCCTCCTCCACTGCTCCGGAGAAGGAGGACCCCACCAGCACCCACCACCCGGAGGCCTGCCCCACCTGGCTGCTCCCCGCCTGCTGTTGCTGCTGCTGACTACCTGCACCCCACCGAGGAGGACAAGGACTGCCGGTTGGACTGTGGAGGGGGTTTGTTTGCAAGAACTGAGCTTTTTATCTGCTCCTGGGGTGGTGGTGGACAGAGACACCAGGAGGGGGGCTGGGGGAGAGGCATAGAGCCCTCCCCCTAGTCCAGCTGCCCCCCCCCCATACCACCTGCCCCACAACCCCCTCCACCAACCCCTACACCACCAAGGAAGCGCCCCTCGGTGGGGCTGGCTGTTCCCCCCCTGTTTGTGCCACCTGGGACTGTCTTTGCTGCGGCAGTGGGCGAGGACTGAGCCTCCCACAAGCGCTTGTGGGCGAGCTTCCCCCCCCTCCCTTGGACTTGGCCCCCTTCCCTCAGCAGTGTCAGGTTGGGGGGCCCCCCCTTACCTTTGGGTTCCTTGCCCTGCTCCCCACTCTGTTAGCCAGTTCTGTTCCCTCCTCCCCTCCTCAGTTTGCTGACTAGCTCAGCTTCAGTTTGTTTTCACCTGCCCCGCCCACATTCAGCTAGTGCTCTGTCTCCCAGTCCCTACTGCCCTATCCTGCCCTGCTAACCCAATGCCCCTCCTCCCCCACCCCCCCCCCCAAGTCCTGTAGCCCCACCCAGAGCTCTGCCCCCTGCCCGAGCGCTTGCGCCCCTCCCCCTTTTTAGTTACCCCTCCTTCACATCACCCCTGCCCCTCAACAGCCCATAGTCCTTCCTGTACCCCAGTGCAGCCGGAGGAGCCGGCCCCCGCCCTGCACCCACTACCTTGTTCATTGCCTGCCCTGCCAGCACCCTCCTCCTCTGCTTCCAGCCTTGCAGAGAGGACAGGTCGCTGGCCTCTTAGGCTTCCAGTCTACTGCCCCTGGTAGAGCCCTCCCTCCCTGAAATCAGTTAGTGGGAGGGAGTGGTTGGTTCCCCCCCTCCCCCTCCTTCCCTCTCCCTCTCCCCCTCCCCCTCCCCAATTGTGTACCCCCCCCTTTTTCCCTCGCGTGCCCCCTCCCGTGCAATAGCGCCCTCCTCCTCTGCCCTAGTCTCAGCAGGGAGGAGTGGCTGCTAACCCTTCCCTCTTACGGTTGCCCTTCCTCGGACCCAGTGCCCTCGCCCCTCTTCCAGCCCCCCCCTCCTTCCATTGATGCCCTCTGCCCCTGCCTGCTGTTTGGTGGGGAGGAGTGGTTAACCCCTGCCCCCCCCGCCCACAGTTTGCTATTTGCACCTCCCTCCACCCGCTCTCCAGGATGGAGGAAACCCCCGTCCCTGATGGTCCCTCGGTCCCATCAGTGCCATCGGCCCAAGCAACTGCTGCGGCCGACCTCCCTACCCCCGACCCGAGCTCTGCTGCTGCCACGGCTGCTGCCCCCCCTGACAAGGGTGGATCCTCTGCCTCGGCCGGCAAGAAAAATCGGGGAGGGAAGAAAGGCAAGGGCCCGGCCCGGAAAGCAGACCCCTCCGTGGCCAAAACCGCCCCGCCTGCTGCAGCCCCGACACCGGCTGCAGCTCCCCCCCTCCCTGCTGCTCCCCCCACCGGCTCTGGGGGCGATCCACCTCCAGCCCCCAGAGCGTACGCCCAGGTGGCCGCTGCCGCCCCCCCACGTGCCGGGTCATCCGCCCCGACTGCCACCTCCAGCTCCATCCCTGGCGGCCGGGGCCCCTTTCCCGCCATGACCAGGAGGCACGGCGTCCGCTGCCTCCTGGTCGCCGCCTCGCCCCACATGGAAACCTACGTGCGGGCGATGGCGAGGGTGGTGGGGGCCTCGGCCGTGGTGGCGGCCTCTAAGATGTACGGCAAGGCGGTGTTCTTCCTTGCCTCGGAGGCCGCCGCCCAGGAGGCGGTGGAGAGGGGCCTGGCGGTGGGGGGCGTGCACGTGCCCCTCGAACCTCTGGAGGACCTGGGCGTACGGGTGGTCCTTACCTCCGTCCCGCCCTTCCTCCCTAATGCCGCCCTGTTACCTTCCCTCTCCACTCTGGGGAAGCCCATCTCGACCATCAGCCCTCTCCCGCTGGGCTGCAAGGACCCCGCCCTCCGCCACGTCCTATCCTTCCGCCGGCAGGTACAGCTGCAACTGCCGCCGGCGGCGCGTGGCGGGGAGGCGCTCGAGGGGTCCTTTATGGTGCCCTACCAGGGGGCTCTCTATCGAGTCCACTACTCCTCGGGGGAGACCCGGTGCTTCCTCTGCCGGGCGACAGGGCACGTCCGGAGGGACTGTCCCTTGGCCCGGTCGGGGGAGGCGTCCGGGACCTCCGGGGTCCGTGAGGACACTGGCCCCACCACCGCCAGCCCCCCTGGTAGTCTGGCCTCCGCGGCCGCCCCTCCTCCAACCGACGGCCCTGCTCGGGAGCCGGAGGCGCCCCCTCCGACGTGCCCGAGCGGGCAGGCGGGCCCCGCCTCTACTCAATCTGTCCCTGCGGGGCCCGAGGAGGAGAGGGTGGCGCGGTTGCCGCCGGGCAAGGGAGAGGGCCCTCCCCAGGTGGAGGTATCCCCCTCCTTCCCTCCGTTGCCACAACGCCCTCCCCGAAAATCAAACGTGCCCCCCAGCCTTGCCCCTGCTGACCAGCCCTCCACCTCCACCTCGGAGGACTGGACGCTCGTCCGGGGGAAGCGCAAAGCCCGCCGTTCGCGGGCTTCCTCTCCCCCCTCCGATGCGGAGGGCGGGAAGGCCCCCCGAAAGATCCCGAGGGGGGCCAGCGCTGTCAAAATCCCCCCCGGCGAGCGTCAGCAGGAGGCGCCGGCCGAGGAAGCCGTGGCAGCGAGGGGGGACAACCATGTCCCCCCTGAGGAGCCTATCCACGAGGAGGCCTCTGATGGAGCCCCCCCGGCCCAGGCTCCAATTGCCCCCCCTTCCGTCCCCGCCGAGGTAATTGGTGCCTTGGTGGCCGGAGGGGAAGGCTCCGGGGCCGAGGGGATGGAGTTGAGCTCCATCTTTGAGGAGATCGAGGCCCTGGGTCTGACCCCGCTTACCCAGGGGGAGGACGACCCTCCGCCAGCGGGCCTCGGTCTGGGCGGCGACTCCGTGGCGCCGCCCCCTCCTCTCCCCAACCCCGTGTCCCAGGTGGCCGACCCCATCCTCACGCTCGGGGCACCCCTGATACTGCCCACTGGCCCAGCCGACTCGAGCGCCGGAACGGATGCTGCCGAGCCCCCCGGGGCGACAGCTGGCGCCGAGCGACCGAGTCCAGGGGCTGAGGGTGCCCCCCCTCCAGTAACCGGGGTGGGGCGGTCATCCTCCCTTCCCGTTGGGGGCCCACCACAAGATACCATACTGGCCGACGCCGAGGCACTAATACTAGCTTTTCCATCTGAGCCCGGCGTCGGCGCGGACCCCCCAGTTCCTGATCCCGACCCCCAGGTCCCCATCCGGGAAGCGCCGCAGCCTGGTGGAATGGCCACGGGGGACCCCTTCCCAGACCCTGCCTGGGATTCCGATGCCCCCCCACGTCCCGATCCTCCCCCCAGCCCCGCTTCTGCCCTTTACGAACCTATCTCCGGTACCGAACCCTCCCCTGTTCCCGATCCCTCTCCTACCCCCATGTCTGCCCCTTTCCCCAACCCTGACCCATCATCCAGCCTAGAGCCCACCCTCCCCCCCACCCCTACCGTGGAAAACACCCTTCCGTTGCTGTCCCCCCACCCTTTTCCCATCCCGGCCCCGGCCGTGTCACCCGATTCACCCCTACCACCTCCCCAAATGTCCGCTAGTGCCACCCCCGCGAGGGCCGTCTCATTCCCGCTAGCTATGGGCGGCCCTCGGGAGGTTGTTTTTGTATCCCCAGTCCCCGATCTGTTAGGGGCTGCCGTGTTCCCTCCGCCGCCTCCTCCCTTGCCGGGGTCGGGGGCGGGCAGCTCGGCGCCAGCCGTGTCGGCGCAGCGACGGGGATCGGACCCCTGTCTGCCCGCCTCCGTGGCCCGTGAGCTCCACCTGGGGGCCCGGACGGAGGAAAACCCCGGTTCCCCCTCGGCGCTGAGGAGCGAGCTGCGCCAATTCCTCGCGGACAACCGCGGGGCAAGAGGAAAGGTGCAGCTCGCCCTCCAGCGCTGGGGGGACTTTCACTCCATCCTTCAGGCCACTAGAGCCTTGTTGCAGCAGGGGAGAGGGGCCGATAGGCAGGACGACGCGGCCTTCCGCCGGGCCCGCAAGTTTCGAGACTCTCTCCTGACCTTCGGGTCGGGGAGCGGTCTGCTGCCGGGCCCGCGGGGGGCCGCCGACTCACCTGCCCGCAAGGATCCACCCCAGCCCTCAGTATGACTTACGCCACCATCGCGACACTGAACGCCCGGGGCTGTAGGGCGGGTCTCCGCAGGAGCCGGGTGCTCTCCTTCCTCCGGGAGGGGGGGTACTCGGTGGTTTTCCTGCAGGAGACCCACACGACTCCAGCCGTCGAGGCTGGCTGGCGGCTGGAGTGGGGGGACGGGGTGTATTTTAGCCACCTCAGCGCTCGCTCGGCCGGGGTGGTCACCCTGTTCTCCCCTGCCCTACGGCCCGAGGTGCTGGGGACCGCCGAGGTTGTCCCGGGCCGCCTGCTGCACGTCCGGGCCCGCGTGGAGGGGCAGACGTTGAACCTCGTCAACGTCTACGCCCCGAACGCGGGCCCGGACCAGGTCACCTTTTATCGGCAGGCGGCCACCTTCCTCGGCACCTTGGATCCTCGCGAGTGCCTGGTCCTGGGCGGGGACTTTAACACCATCCTCGATGACCGGGACCGTGTAGGACTCGCGAACTGCCAGGCCGCGGCGGACGTCCTCAGGGAGATTGTGGAACATCACTCCCTGGTGGACGTCTGGCGGGACCACCACCCGGACGACAGTACCACCTTCACTTACGTCCGGGTGGGGAACGAGCGGTCGAGCCACTCCCGGTTGGATCGCATCTACCTTTCGCGATTCCATCTGGCACGAGCCCACTCCTCCAGCGTCCGGCCGGCCCCATTCACGGACCACCATTTGGTGGCCGTGAAAGCCTCTCTGACGGCGGAGAGGCTGGGGCCGGCCTACTGGCACTTCAACAATAGCCTGCTGGAGGATGCGGGCTTCGTGGCGTCCTTCCGGGAGTTCTGGCAGGCCTGGCGGGGGCAGCGGCCCGCCTTTCCCTCGGCGCGGCGCTGGTGGGACGTGGGGAAGGTGCGCGCCCGGCTCTTCTGCCGTGACTACTCCCGGGGCGCCAGCCGGCGGAAGGATGCGGCGATAGAGCAGTTGGAACGGGAGGTGTTGAAGCTGGAGGGGCGCCTGGCGTCCGCCCCCGAGGATCCACTCCTCCGCGAGGCGTACCGGGGGAAGCGGGAGGAGCTCCGGGCCCTGGAAGATCACAGAGCCCGGGGCGCTTTTGTTCGATCTCGCATCCACCTCCTTCGGGAGATGGATCGCGGCTCCCGTTTCTTCTATGCCCTGGAGAAAAGGAGGGGGGCTAAAAAGCACGTCACCTGCCTCTTGGCGGAGGACGGCACCCCCCTCACGGACCCGGCGGAGATGCGCGGAAGGGCCAGGGCCTTCTACGCCAGTTTGTTCTCCCCGGATCCGACCGAAGCCGACGCCTGCAGGGCGCTCTGGACCGAGCTCCCGACGGTCAGCGCGGGCGACCGAGACCGGCTGGAGCTGCCTCTCACTCTGGCCGAGTTCTCGGAAGCCCTCCGTCTCATGCCCAACAATAAAACCCCGGGCATGGACGGGCTGACCGTGGAGTTCTACCGCGTGTTCTGGGACGTCCTCGGCCCGGACCTCGTCACCGTCTGGGCCGAGTCCTTGGAGAGCGGGGTCCTCCCTCTGTCGTGCAGGCGAGCGGTGCTCGCCTTGCTGCCGAAGAAGGGGGACCTCCGCGACCTACGGAATTGGCGTCCCGTCTCGCTCCTCAGCACGGACTACAAGATCGTAGCGAAAGCCATCTCGCTGCGACTGCGGTCCGTGCTGGCGGACGTGATCCATCCCGACCAGACCTACACCGTCCCGGGCCGTAGTATATTCGATAACTTGTATTTGGTCCGGGATCTCTTGGAGCTCGGGCGTAGGGATGGCTTGTCGTTCGCCCTCCTGTCCCTGGACCAGGAGAAGGCGTTCGACAGGATGGACCACGGGTATCTCCTGGGCACCCTGCAGGCCTTCGGCTTCGGGCCCCGGTTTGTGGGTTTTCTCCGGGTGCTGTACGCCCTCGCGGAGTGTCTGGTCAGGCTCAACTGGACCCTGACCGAGCCGGTCAGCTTCGGGCGGGGGGTGCGTCAGGGGTGTCCGCTGTCGGGCCAGCTGTACGCTCTGGCGATCGAGCCCTTCCTCTGTCTCCTCCGTAGGAGGTTGACGGGGTTGGTGCTTCGGGAGCCGGAGCTGCGGCTGGTCCTGTCGGCGTACGCCGATGACGTGCTCCTCGTGGTCCGGGACCCGGGCGACCTGGCGCGGGTGGAGGCTTGCCAAGCCGTCTACTCGGCAGCCTCCTCCGCCCGGGTCAACTGGGTCAAGAGCTCTGGCCTGGTGGTCGGGGACGGGTGGCGGGCCAGCTCCCTCCCACCCGCGCTTCAGGCCATCAGGTGGAGCGCGGGTCCGCTGCTCTATCTGGGCGTCTATTTATCCGCCACGCATCCTTCTCCGCCGGAAAACTGGCAAGGTTTGGAGGCCAGGGTGGGTGAGCGGCTGCGGAGATGGACAGGACTGCTCCGGTGCCTCTCCCTTCGTGGGAGGGCGCTGGTGCTCAATCAGCTGGTCCTGTCCATGCTCTGGCACCGGCTCAACACCCTGCGCCCGCACCCGGAGGTCCCGGCCAAGCTCCAGAGGGCAGCTTTGGGGTTCCTTTGGCCGGGACTGCACTGGGTCTCTGCAGGGGTCTTGTCTCTCCCCCTGGAGGAGGGGGGCCAGGGCCTGGTCTGCGTGCGCAGCCAGGTCCGGACCTTCCGCCTCCAGGCCCTGCAGAGACTCCTCTTTAGTGCAGGTAGTCCGGCATGGAGCATTTTGGGGCACGCCTTCCTCCGCCGCCTCCGAGGGCTCCGATACGACCGGCAGCTCTTTTTTATCCACCCGAGGGGTCTTCCGCGAGACCTCTCAGAACTGCCGGAATTCTACCAGGACCTCCTCCAGACCTGGAAGCTCTTCTTGGCGACCAGGTCCGTTGTGGCCTCCGAGGGAGCAGACCTCCTCGCGGAGCCCCTGCTCCACAATCCAGCCTTGTGCGTGCAGGTGGCGGAGTCTCCCTCGGTGCGCCGGAGGCTGATCCTGGCAGAAACCACCATGGTCGGGGACCTCCTGGACTACGACAGGGGGGACTGGGTGGATCCCCGAGCGCTCGCTCAACGCATGGGGCTCTCCACCCTTCGAACCCCCCTGCGCCTACTCCAGGAGGTGAAGGCGGCTTTGTCGCAGCCCGCTCGCGATCTCCTACAGAGGGCCCTGCGAGAGGGAACGCTCCGCCCCTCCCCTCCTGCAAAGCCTCCGTCCCTCTTTATTGGGCCCCTGTCCCGCGGGCCCCCCCGGCCTCCCCACCCTTGGACCCCCAGCCGGCTGCAAAATCTGCAGCCGGTCTGTTTCCGGACCGCGCCCAGGGAACAGCTGTACACGCTCGTGCTCCACGCTTTGCATTTCCCCACCCTCGTGTCCCGCCCCGATACAAAGTGGCGGGACTACCTCAGACCTATAGAGGGTGGGGAACCCCGATGGGCCAGCGTTTATTCGACCTTAATTCCGCGGCCCGTCGGGGACATCAGTTGGCGGCTCCTCCACGGAGCCGTGAGCACGGGCGTGTACTTGGCGCGGTTCACCCCTATCCCAGACACCTGCCCCTTTTGCGGCGTGAGAGAGAACCTGGCGCACGCCTACCTTGAATGCGCCAGGTTGCAGCCCCTATTCCGGCTCCTCCAGAACCTCTTATTGAGGTTCTGGCTGCACTTTTCCCCTCACCTTTTTATTTATGCACACCCAATCCGTGGCCCCACAAAGTCGCGAGACCTCCTCGTCAACCTCCTCCTGGCCTTGGCGAAAGTTGCCATCTACAACAGCAGGAGGAGGATGCTAGACGAGGGGGTTCTCTGCGACTGTGGGGCCTATTTCCGCTCCTCCCTCGTGTCACGAATCCGGGCAGAGTTCCTCTGGGCGGCGTCCACTGGCTCCATCGACAGCTTTGAGGAGCAGTGGGCGCTGTCCGGGGTTCTCTGCTCGGTGTCCCCATCCGGCTCCCTTATTTTGAACCTCTAGCCCGCACTTCTTGATCCTTTAGTCATTATTTGTCCCAAGAAATCAATTGAACATGGGTCCAGTGTCCCTCCCATAAGGTTGGGGAGGGGCTTTTAGAAGGTGGGCGGGCTCCGCCCGCCCAGCATCCCATGCTTTCAAATAGGCCTCTCTGCAGCAGCTCCCTGGCCTGACCCTGTCACACCACATTCACAATAACTTCTAAGAAGAAGGCATGTTGAGTGTGTGCCCACGTGCACATGCACAGCTACACATTTTAGTGGCTGTAATGTTTCCAGTTCCACACACAGGGACAGGTAGGCAGGCAGAACTGCAGGGTCTCAATGCGTGGATGAGATGATGGTGTAGAGAGCAAGGGTTTAGATTGATTAGGAACTGTGGAAACTTTTGGAATAGGGGTAGCCTATACAGGAAGGATGGGCTCCACCTAAACCAAAATGGAACCAGACTGCTGGCACTTAACATTAAAAAGGTCATAGAGCAGTTTTTAAACTAAGAGATGGGAGAAAGCTGGTGGCTGCGGAGGAGCACATGGATCAGACAGAGACATCTCTTAGGGGAGGGTCTATTAATAGAGATTCTCTATGTTCTAGTGAGGCAGAGAGGATGGAAGATGATAAAATATGGGTAAGATCAGATGAGAAACAGTCAAATGAAAGAGTGCCATTCTATCACACCAGGAAATGGCAGACAGATAAATAGTGACAAGTTTTTAAAGTGCTTATACACAAATGCTAGAAGTATAAATAATAAGATGGGTGAACTAGAGTGCCTAGTTTTAAAGGAGGTTATTGATATAATAGGCATCATGGAAACTTGGTGGAATGAGGACAATCAATGGGACAGTCATACCAGGGTACAAAATATATCGGAAAGGCAGAACAAGTCAAGCTGGTGGGGGAGTGGCACTATACGTGAAAGAAAATGTAGAATCAAATGAAGTACAAATCTGAAATAAACCAAAATGTTCAGTAGAATCTCTATGGATAGTAATTCCATACTCTAATAATAAGAATACAGCAGTAGGGATATATTATTGACCACCTGGTCAGGACAGTGATAGTGACTATGAAATGCTAAGGGAGATTAGCGAGGCTATCAAATTAAAAAACTCAATAATAGTGGGGGATTTCAATTATCTCCATATTGACTGGGTAAACATCACCTCGGGACGGGATGCAAAGATAATGTTTCTTGACACCTTAAATGACTGCTTCTTGGAGCAGCTGGTTCTGGAACCCACAAGGGGAGAGACAATTCTTGATTTTGTCCTAAGGGGAGTGGTCCAAGAGGTAAATATAACTGCACCGCTTGGAAATAGTGACCATACTGTAATAACATTTAGCATCCCCGTGGTGGGAAAAACATCTCAGCAGCCCAACACGGTAGCATTTAATTTCAGAAAGGGGAACTATGCAAAAATGAGGAAGTTAGTTAAACAGAAATTAAAAGATACAGTGACAAAAGTAAAATCTCTGCAAGCTGCATGGAAACTTTTGAAACACACCATAATAGAGGCCGAACTTAAATGTATACCCCAAATTAAAAAACACAGTAAGAGAACCAAAAAAGTGCCACTGTGGGTTAACAACCATGTAAAAGAAGCAGTGATAGAAAAAAAAGGCATTGTTTAAAAAGTGGAATTTAAATCCTAGTGAGGAAAATAAAAAGGAGCATAAACTCTGTCAAATTAAGTGTAAAAATATTTATTATATTTGGAAAGCCAAAAGGGAGTTTGAAGAACAGCTAGCCAAGAACTCAAAAAGTAATAGTAAAATGTTTTTAAGTGCATCAGAAGCAGGAAGCCAGCTAAACAACCAGTGGGGCCCTTGGATGATTGAGATGCTAAAGGAGCACTCAAAGGTAATAAAGGTCATTGCGGAGAAATTAAATGAATTCTTTGTTTCGGTCTTCACGGCTGAGGATGTTAGGGAGAGTCCCAAACCTGAGCTATTCGTTTTAGGTGACAAATATGAGGAACTGTCCAAGACTGAGGTGTCATTAAATAATCTTAACAGTCATTGATAAACTTAACACTAACAAGTCACTGGGACCAGGTGGCATTCACCCAAGAGTTCTGAAAGAACTCAAATGTGAAATTGTGAAACTATTAACTGTGGTTTGTAACCTGTCCTTTACATCAGGGTGGGGAACCTTTTTTGGATTGGGGGGCTGCTGATCCACAAAAAAGTCAGTCATGGGCCACACACAAGTGAGAAGCAAAACAAAAAAAAACCCCACAAACAAAAATGTGGCCCCAACTGAGAAGGAGAAAGACACTCCCCCCCCTCCCCCGCCCAGGCTTGGGTGTGCAAGGGGGGCCTGGGCTCGTAGATTTTGTGTGCTCCAGCCCCACGGGGGGACAGATGGAGGCTGGAGCACCAGTGCAGGCTCACCAGTGCTGAGGGGGCTGGATCCAGGCAAGCCAGGGGCTTCATCCAGCCCCTGGGGCCTTAGGTTCCCCACTCCTGCTTTAAATCAGCTTCTACACCAAATGACTGGAAGATAGCTAATGTGACACCAATATTTCAAAAGGGCTCTAGAGATGATCCTGGCAATTACAGTCTAACGTCAATATCGAGCAAATTAGTTGAAACTACCATAAACAATAGAGCTGTCAGACACATAGATGGATATAATTTGTTGAGGAAAAGTCAACATGGTTTCTGTAAAGGGAAATCCTGTCTTACTAATCTACTGGAGTTCTTTGAGGGAGTCAACAAGCATGTGGACAAGGGGGATCCAGTGGATATAGTGTACTTAGATTTCCAGTTCTCATGTTCTTATGTAAGATGGTGGCTCTGGCATCTATCATCCCATCCCTAAGTCCCGGAGACTGGTATGCTGCCCTCGATCTAAAAGATGCCTACTTTCACATTTGTATTGCACCACACAAATGTTTCCTCTGCTTTATGGTGAGCCAGGACCACTATCAGTTTACAACCCTCCCTTTTGGACTTTCTACAGCCCCTTGAGTGTTCACAAAGTGCATGGCTGTTGTGGCCGGCACCCTGAGAAAACGGGGTGTCCAGGTGCTCCCCTACCTGGACGACTGGCTTCTCCAAAGCCCTTGCTCAGATCAGGTGCTGGCCCATATTGTTCTAGTACAGGGGTGTCCAAACTTTTTTCAGAGGGCCAGATTTGATGAAGTGAACATGCGTGAGGGCCGACCATTTTGCCTGACATTCTTTGAACCATTAAAATTAAATGTAAATTAACTATTTTATGCAAAGTTTATTGCAAACGGCATACTTTTCATTTCGTCACATGGATGACAAATCTAAACAGGTGTTAAATCACTCTGCCTTTCATATCTGAAGGCCAGATGAAAAAAAAATCCAGGAAGCTGAAATATATGTCAGGAACATTGTAAAGTACATTACATATTATTGGAAATAAAGGTTGTCTGTCAACTTTTAAGTTCAAAAAATATGAACAGGAACATAACACCAAGTATACATGTTGTGTCCAAATATATTTATAACTGATTTAGACCAACTGACATTAACTGAGATTTTACAATGTATTCATCTCAACACATATGGATTCGTTGGGGGCCATAAAAGATAGATATTGCCAAATTACCTGTGGGGCCGTATTAAACCGGAACACGGGCCGCAATTGGCCCGCGGGCCGGACTTTGGACATGCCTGCTCTAGTACAAGACCTTTTTCGGGAGCTGGGGCTGCTCCTGAATGTGGCCAAGTCGACCCTGGTCCCCACCCAGGTTATAGAGTTTGTGGGTGCCCACCTGGCCTCTGTGTCGGCCACAGCTTCCCTTCCCAGATCCTGGTTCCTGGCGATCAAAGCGGCCATCCAGGACACACGGGCATTTCCGATGACCATGGCTAGGTCTTACATGCACCTCCTGGGACTGATGGCCCCATGCACCTATGCTATTCAACATGCCAGACTTCGCATGTGCACACTACATATGTGGCTTGGGTGGGCTCACAACCCGTCCCTGCACTCTTGGGACAGAGTGACGAGGATTCCCCCCAATGTCCTCTGCTCTCTGGACTGGTGGATCCAGGAGGAGGTGGTCTGCACTGGAGTCCCATTCTCCAGACCTCTACTGATCCTCCAGTTAGTGATGGATGCGTCCGACAACGGTTGGGGAGCTCACCTCGGAAACATGTGGACCCAAGGTATGTGATCAAGGGATGAACTCCCCCTGCATATCAATGTCAGGGATCTGCAGGCAGTCCGCCTCGCCTGTGTGGCCTTTCTCCCTCGGCTCAGGGGCAGAACAGTTCTCATTCTTTCCGACAATATGTCGGCAGTCTCCTATATCAACAGGCAGGGTGGGGCCCGCTCCCCTCCCCTGTGTCTGGAAGCCCTCAGCTCTGGGAGCTATGCACCGGGGCAGATATACACCTGGTTGCCTCTTATCTCCCGGGGTCCCAGAACACGCTGGCGGATCGTCTGATCAGGTCCTTCGCCAGCCACGAGTGGCCTCAGAGGGGACGTGGCCCTCCAAATTTTCTGCAGGTGGGAGTTTCCCCTTCTGGCCTGTTTGCCACCTGGCAGAACAGAAAGTGCCCAAGGTTCTGCTCCCTCATGGGGCTGGGGCGGGGCTCTCTGGGAGATGCACTCATCACTCCCTGGCCCAAGGGTCTACTTTATGCCTTCTCACCTTTCCCACTGGTTCACAAGGTGCTCCCGCGGGTTTGGGAGTTCGGGGCGTCCCTGATGCTCATCATCGCACCGGCATGGCCCAGGCAGCACTGGTTCACGCCTGTCCTGCTAGAGACCGATCACCCTCCCGTTGGACCTGGACCTCATCATGCAGGACTTTGGCGGGCTTTGTCATCCGAACCTGCGATCCCTGCACCTAATGGCATGGAAGCTCCATGGCTGACAGCGGCAGAGCTGCAGTGCTCGGAGCGTAAGTAGGAGGTCCTGCTGAGAAGCAGGAAACCTTCCACTAGGACCACCTACCTTGCCAAGTGGAAGCGCTTCTCTATCTGGGCTGCCCAGAAGGGGGTATCGCCCATGGATGCCCAGATCCCACTGGTCCTGGACTACCTCCTGGAACTTAGATTACAGGGGTTATCCTCCCCCTCAATTAGGGTACACCTGGCGGCCATCTCCGCTTTCCACCTGGGCTGCTGGGTCAAGACCCTTTTTTCAGATCCCATGGTATGCAGGTTTTTGAGAGGGTTGGTCAGACTTTATCTGCATGTCCGTCAGCCCGTTCCTCAGTGGGACCTCAACCTGGTCCTGTCCAAACTCACGGGGCCTCCCTTCGAGCCCCTGGCGACGTGCTCACTGCTGCACCTTTCTTGGAAGGTGTCTTTCTTGGTGGCTATCACGTCGGCCAGGTGTGTCCCCAAACTGAGAGCTCTCACCTCGGACCCCCCGTATACGGTTTTCTTTAAGAATAAACTTAGATTACGCCCCCGCCCCGCCTTTCTTCCAAAGGTGGTGTCTCACTTTCATGTGTCCGCTGAACCTAGGAGACCCAACTGTTCCTTTACCTGACTATAACTGTTTGTTTGCCGCCCCGCTCTGAACCAGGGCCTGGCCCTCACTGACTATTTGTTTGTTGCCCTTCCCTGCACCAGGGCTGGGACCCCTAATTATGTAGACTGTACTAGTCTGTTTGCTGCCTCGCTCTGACCCCAGACCGTGGCCTTCTAGAGTCCAGACTGTTTGCTTGGCCCAAGTGCAGGCCCAAGCCCCAGGACTAGAGACTACCAGCCCTGTAAAGGGCAACTGGTTTAGTAACCCCTGCTCTGGGCTGATCACAGGTCCGAGACACAGGGCTACAGGACTCAGCGGACCTAGGCTGAGTGGCCACCCACTGACCCAGACGGGGAAGAGCCCCTCCATGAGTCCTGTCGGGCTACACCGGTATTGTTAAAAATATTTTCAGAATGGTTTCTACATTTGGAAAGGTTGCCTGAAAACCGTTAGGTACAAGTCTATACAAATCAACTAGTGATCTCAAAGGGCAGACCTCATCATTTCTGATAAAATGAATGAAATGTTTCACTTTATCTTAAAAAATATTTGTGTCTATGTCCTCTCGGTAGAATTCACTTAGGGTATGTCTACACTACAAAGTTAATTCGAACTAACGGACGTTAGTTCGAATTAACTTTCATAGGCGCTACACTAGCGCTTCGCTAGTTCGAACTTAATTCGAACTAGCGGAGCGCTTAGTTCGAACTAGGTAAACCTCATTTTACGAGGACTAAGCCTAGTTCGAACTTACTAGTTCGAATTAAGGGCTGTGTAGCCCCTTAATTCGAACTAGTGGGAGGCTAGCCCTCCCCAGCTTTCCCTGGTGGCCACTCTGGGCACCACCAGGGAAACTCTATTGCCCCCCTCCCGGCCCCGGACCCCTTAAAGGGGCACGGGCTGGCTACGGTGCCCGTGCCAGGTGCAAGCCTGCCAGCACCCAGCCAGCAGACCCTGCGCCTGGCACGCCATGAGCCAGCCACCCGATGCCCCCCAACCCTTCTCCTCTTCCCGGGACCAGGCTGGTGGCTCTTGGGAGCCTGGCCAGGACCGCAAGAGGCGGGCACCCGCCTGGTCTAGTGCAGACATCGTGGACCTCGTCCACTAGGCACAGGAAAGTGGCCGTCTAGGGCAGGAGAGCTGCCAGCCTGGCCACCCAGGAGCAGGTTTGCATGAAAATCAAGGTGGTCCACTGAGACCCCCGACCCTGAGCCCTGAGCTTAGAATGGCCGTACTGGGTCAGACCAAAGGTCCATCTAGTCCAGTAGCCTGTCTGCCGACAGCAGTCAACCCTAGGTACCCTGGAGGGGATGGACCAAAGACAGTGACCAAGCCATTTGTCTCGTGCCATCCATCTTCAGCCTTCCACAAACCTTGGGCAGGGACACCACTCCTACCCCCTGGCTAATACCACTACATGGACCCAACCTCCATGACTTTATCTCACTTCTCTTTAAAATCTGTTCTAGTTCTAGCCTTCAGAGCCTCCTGCAGCAAGGAGTTCCACAGGTTGACTCTTTGCTTTGTGAAGAACAACTTTGTTACTAGTTTGAAGCCTGCTACCCATTCCTTTCCTTTGGTGTCCTCTAGTCCTTCTATTATGGGAACTAATGGAGAACTTTTCTTTATACACCCTCTCCACACCACTCTTGCTTTTATAGACCTCTATCATTTCCCCCCTCCGTCTCCTCTTCTCTAAGCTGAAAAGTCCCAGTCTCTTTAGCCTCTCTTCATATGGGACCTATTCCAAACCCCTGATCATTGTAGTTGCCCTCCCCTCTCCCAGCCTCTCTCTTCCCCTCTCCCACCTCCTTTTCCCAGTCTCCCCCAGTTTTGTTCAATAAAGACAGATTCTATTTTTGACCACACGTTTTCTTTATTTTGTACATCAGGAAGGGGGGCTAGGGAAGGGTAAGTGGAAGGAGGTGAAGGAGGAATGGGGTATGAGCCCCTGATGGGGAGGACTGGGGTGGCTCTGCGGGCTTCTCGGGGTGGAAGTTCTCCTGCAGCCCCCCGATTGCCCCCTCCCCCCGGATGGCAGCCTGTGGCAAGTGCAGCCGGGCTGATGGCCGAGTGCTCTGATGTGCCCAGTGTGGGCACTCAGGGCACTCCAAGCCAGGACTGCTTTGCAAGCGGGGCACCCCTGAGAACTGTCTGTCCGGGGTGGGGGTCGGGTCCCTTTAAGCACAGTCCTCGGGTAGCCTGAGACAGCAGCTCCACGCTCTAAGTCCTCCTCTGATGCCCTGCCGGCACTGCTTCCGGCCAGCCTTAACCTCTGTTCAGGGTCCACTCTGTGTGGACATGCTAGTTTGAATTAGCAAAACGCTAATTCGAACTAGTTTTTAAGTCTAGTTGCGCTAATTCAAATTAGCTTAGTTCGAATTAACTAATTTGAATTAAGTTAGTTCGAATTAGCGCTGTAGTGTAGACATACCCATACTTACTGCAGTGGCTTTTAGCATCTTCATCCATACTTCTGTCAAAAAACATGCAAAATAAATCAACAGTTTTCTTTAGAGATTCACCTCTACTCTGCAGTCGCACTATTATTGTGTCACAAACAACATTGACAGTTTCAACGATGATCTTCTCTTTCCCTTTTAAATTGATTTCATTGTCTCTAGTTTCATCTAAAAATAACTTCTGGTATTTTTATGCTTCTCATCAGATATATCAGAGGAACCTATGTTTGCTGTTAATGTTAGTGCCTCTGCTTCCACAGACCTATAGTCATTTCGAACTTTCATAACAAAACTTGTAACTGAGGCTAACAATTGTGCAGCATTCAATAAAGTGGTATCAAGTTTTTGCAGTGATTTGTTGATGGCATTAATTCTTTCAGTAAACGGTTACACAAAATTAAAACAGCAATATCATACTTTTCAAGCAGACCATCTGGTGTCACAAATTCCTTTGACTGTCAAATATTTTCCATTTGCCTGATCCAAGCGTGATTGTAACATACTCCACCGATGTGTGGAAACCAAAACAAAAGCATACGTGTTTTGAACGAAGTCAAAATATCATGTAGCTCCCTAACAAGATGCGGCTGCAGCATTGCAGATTAAATTTAAGGAATGGCTGGAACATGATATGAGTAAAGCAGAGGGATTTGTCTTGTTCAGTCTTGCCTGTAGACCTGAATATTTTCCTGCCATATTTGTGGCATTATCAAAGCTCTGCCCACGACAATTTTTGATGCCCAAATTTAAATTTGCAATGATTTCCAAAAGCATTGTCTCTAGACTTTCAGAAGTGTGCGATTTTAGTGGGACAAAACAAAGAAATTGCTCTACAACTTCACCATTGCCCGGTCACGTATCTTAAAATCCATGTTAATTGGTCTACATGACTCACATCTGGTGTTGAATCAACTATTATGGAATAGTACTTGGCATCCTTTACTTCATCAGTGAATTGGTTTCTGAGTTGCTCTGCCATTATAGTAATGAATTCATTGTGTGTTAAAACGTTGGTTTTCCCTGAGCCACAATACTGATAATTTTTCAAATGTTCATTGAGAAAATCATCAAATTCACTACGATATTCAAGGCAGGTTAAAAAATGACCTTTTCTATTTGACACTGATGACTCATCATGTCCTCTTAGAAGTGGTCCCAAACAAGACAGCAGTTTCACCGTGGCAACAACACGTCTCAGCACTTTCCTCCAATAAGAACATTCCTCCTCAAACTGAGCGATAACGCAGAATCAATTCTTCCGGATAATTTACACCTTTGAGCAAACTTACACATAGCATTAGTATGAGCTTTGGATGTTTCATGATCAGCACGATCTCTTGCAACATTTCTCCAATTAGAGCAGTGGTCACCAACCAGTAGATCGGGATCTATGGGTAGATCTTGGAGCCTTTGACAGGTGATCCTGACTGGTTTGGCCAAGAGGCTACCAAGTGCTGACACTTCAACTGCCCCCCCCCCCACCTGCTGCACCTCTCCTGCTCTTTGCCTTGGGGCTACCTCCCCCCACCCCTGGGAGCCTCCTGCTTGCTGTGCAGGGCAGAGGAGGGAGAGGAGGGTGCTGATGTCAAGGTTCCCCCTCTCCCACCCTGTATCCTATCTCCACAGAGCAGAGAGGGGGCACAACAGGACTTGTGATGAAGTTTGCTGGCTGCTTTTGGGAGTGGTGCAGGGCCAGGGCACGGGTGAGCCTGACTTAGCCCCACTGCACCACCACGCAGGAGCCACCTGAGGTAAGCAGTGCCCAGTTGGAGCCCACATCCTGAAACCCTACCTCAGTCATGAACCACCTCCTGCACCCCAAGCACCCCTGCATCCAAACACCCTCCCAGAGCCTGCACCTAGAACCCCCTCGGCACCCCAACAGCCTGCCCCAAGCTCAGCTCAGAGCCCCTCCTGCACTTCAAATCCCTTAATCCAAGACCACAGACTGCACTCCAACCTGCTGCCCCCACCTGGTGAAAGTGAGGGAAGATGAGGGCGGGAGGGAGGGAGGATGGAGTGAGCAGTGGCGGGGGGCACAAAGCAGGCGGGGCAAGTGTGTTTGGGTTTGAGGTAGCTCTTGGATTGCACTTAAATTCAAAAAGTGATCTTGTGCTTAAAAAGGTTGGAGACCACTGAATTAGAGTGCCCATCGGCAAATGTTTGTTTTCCTTTACTATGGTCGGGGAATAATTTCCAAACATAACAGCAGACTGCCTTGGTAGTTTCCAACAAAATCAACCAATTTCTCATTTCTGTGGTCCCATTTTTCTTCATCCTCAGAAAATGGGGCTCCTGGAGACCTCTAAATTGCTTTCTTCCTGCAACCTCATACTCTTTTCTCAAATTTTCCATATTACCCATGCTTTTCCGTTTATTTACTAAGAAGTATTCTATCCTATCCAATGAAATAGATTTTGGCCATAATGCAATGTCTTCAGGGTAGGTTTCTTCCCTTACTTTGACAAAAATACCAATATTTTGTAGTTCCATTGCCACTTCAGAGTCCACTTGTTCAATTTTTGCGGTTGTCGTGGTATCCCCACAACTCGGCAAGTGATCAGATAACTGAGATGTTTCCTCACCAATACTTTTTGATGAATATCCTCTAGTCAAAATGACAAACTCTCTTTTTGCTTAGCTCTGTCTTTTGCCTCGCCTTCATGTTTTTGACTGCCAGACTCACAGCATCGCTTCATTATTGCTAGAAAACTGACCCTGATTTTTAGGCAGATTAAAAATGTCTGAAAGAGCAGGGGTTGCAGCTACAGGTGGGCCTGGGTGGGACATGGTTTGGACCACCCATTCCCCAATTAGATTTGACACCAGTGTGTAGCCTACTAACCTTATCCGTTTTATTTTGGCCTACTAACATGATAGTCACTTTGTTTTAGTTAATTAATAGCTTTATTATTTTATTTTTGTTTTTCCTTTATATCGATTTAAATATGCTGGTAATGCAAGGGGCTGCAGAATTCATTTTCTGTAAGATGGCTTATAGCAGCAGGTAGTCAGTGAAATACTTATTTTTTTTTGTAATTTTCCATAAAGGGGTGAAGGAAGAGTTTGTGGTTGGTGCAAGAGTTTATTTTTTGAATTCTGCCCGGAATTTGCAGAGAAAATCTGCCAACATAATGATAATGGCCACTTCGAATTTCCTGCACAATCACTCCAGATGGCAGGGGTTTTGACCGCAGACTCCCGCGCTTTCTCAGTGGTTTCAGGAAATTATCCAAGAAAACATCAGTCATTCTTAATAAATATTCATAAGGGCCCCAAAGATTTCTTCCAATCAAAGATGGTACCCTCAGAAATCTTAGGATGCTAGGCCCAATTAAGGAAAAGGGGTTGTATATCCGGAACATTTTGGCACCAAAAGGGGTATTTAGGCCTAGGGATCTGGGAGATTGGGAGATGTAGCACTTTAAAGACTAACAAGATGGTTTATTAGATGATGAGCTTTCGTGGGCCAGACCCACTTCCTCAGATCAAATAGTGGAAGAAAGTTGAACATACTGTATAAAGGATCCCTGAAACTCTCTCTCAGGGCTGCTGCTGCTCTCACTCTGGTAGCTGTCAGCCTGCATAATAAAGTTTTTCCTTCTAGATTTCTCTCCTGCCTCACTGCTTTGACCTCCAGCCTCAGACCTTCTGGGGACTCTGTACCCCAGGGGAGCGAGATTTCCCCAACACTGTCGGTCACCTGCCGGTCCTCGAGAGAGGAACCTTGTGGTTCTACTGAACTGTAACCTGGGAGAGAGGACGAACTTAAATTTTCCTGGTCAGATTGGCAAGCCTTACCCATCCAAATTTTACTAAACCTCCTTCTCAGGCTACAAGTGGCACTGGAACGTTTGTAGTAGTGGGGTGCTGAAAGCCAGCCCCTGTCTCCCCTAGGCGCAGGTCCAGACCTGGGTGTGGGCCACAGGCACGGGAATTAAGGCTTCAGGCAGGGCTGCTGACAGAATAGCCAGGCCCCTGGGCAAGGTGTGTGTATGGGGGGGGGGGGCGGCCTCAGGTGGAAGAGGCGGAGCTGGGGCCCAGTGCAGGAGCAGAGTCACCATGGTGGGGCTAGAGAAGACTGACAGAGGAGATACGAAGATCTATATGGCCACAGAGGACAGCTACAGGCACCCCAGTGGCCCTGCACTGGCTGGCCCGGAGAAGTGGGCAGAGACCCACATGTGCTCCACCTGAAGGTGAGGGGGGGACACAGTTCCATTGGACACCTAAGCGCCGCCCCTCCCGGGCTCTCCATCCCCCGGATGCTCTCCCCTTCACCTGCGGGCAGCAGCCACTCATCAGGTGGCAGCCAGCAGCAGCGCAACATTACAGGGGCTGGGGGACTCGGCGGGGGGGCAGCACAGCCACACGGCCAGCTGCCAGAGAGAAGCGGCGCTTTCCTGCTTCAAAGTGCTGCTTTTTCCTACTGCCTGTGCAGCTTGCAGGCTCACCATATCCCACCCCACCCCATGGGCCCCACTCACCAGGTGGTGGCCAGCAGTGCGAACATGGGCTGGAAAGCTTCAGAGGGGCACTGGGAACCCACACAGCTGGTGGCTGGAAAGAAGCTGTGCTTTCCCGCTTTTCTCCATCCAACTGTGTGGCTGCCCCATGCTCCTCTGAAGCCTTCCAGCCCGTGTTCGCACTGCTCACCACCTCCTGCCAGCTCTCCTGAGGCTGCAACCTGCAGGTGAGCCTCCCTGCTCTCCTGCCCCCCACACAGCCCTCTCTGCAGAGGGACTGCCCCCCCCCCACAGAGCGGCCGCCCCCCTACGTGGCAGGAGTGTGTGTGTGTGTGTGTGTGTGTGTGTGTGCGCGCACGCACACGTGCGCTGCACCTTGTGCTGGACTACCTAGCCCTGGGGGTCACAGGCCAGGGCATGGTATGTTTCATTGTAAATCTACCCATGCACCCAGCATGTATTTTTCTAAACCTGCCACAGTGGTGCACACACCCTTGGAGCACCATGGAGAAATACATCATTCTGAGCCCTGATTACAGGAGGGAGGCAAATAATAGGCACACGGGTCCCCTCAGTTGCCCCTGTACTGTCTGTGACCCCTATGGGTGCAAAATCATCAATAACCTGAATGTTACCAGGGTTTGTAACATGGTGCAACAGTACCTTTTCCCATGGCATCGCATCCCTGCATGCCAATGGCCCTAGAGGTTGATGTCCCCATGCTGAATTGGTTCTCTTTGGCCCTGTAGCCTTTAGGCATTGCCAGCTTCCAGATGACAATTGCAGCCTGCTTGTCCGTGGGGATAGGGCATCACATGCTGGTATGCAACACCTCATGGGGACAGGATACCCACTGCATCCCTCTGCGGTTCTGGTTCTGCACATATTTTCAAAAAGGTTGCTTTCCATGTGCTGAGGTTGATTTGCCATTGCTGATCATCTCAGTGTGCAGAACAATCCAATCCCATGGATCTGGGCTGGTTTCCTGGCCCCAGAAACAAGATTCTTTGCAGGCTGTGATGCTGATCCAGGAACTGATCCTCTGCAGTGCACATTAAGAAAAATCCCAGCAGCAAAGCAAAAGAGAATAGCATGTACTCAGTTTGCCGCAAACGGCTGCTGTGTGCGCACCATGGTACATGTGGGTTACATCATCCAGTATACATGCTATTACTGGGGCTGATGTACAGCAGAAAGCTGTGGGTTAACCCCTTCCCACTATGTAGACAAGTCCTTAAGATTTTATACTGTTGCCCCTCACCATAGTGTCTGAGAACCTGCCACATAAAATCAGTAGCAAAAGGGAGTCTGGCACTTCCACCATAGAGTGGACAGATCAGATCTATTAGAGTAGCAGTATTTTTGCATCTTTCTAGTTTTGAAAGATCCTATTTTTGAGACTGCATCTAAAAATCCATAACTCCAAGTAATGACCACTGATTTATTAAGGGTCCCTGAGTTTGTGCTTTTAAGGCCATTTGCTCAAGTTCTGCAAGGAGAGAAGACCCAGTTAAGATTAGTCTAGGTCACTTGCTATGTGTTTGTCAGGTCATCTGAAAAAAAAGCAGAATCTCACTAAAATCAGATTATGAATGTTAAATATTGATTAATTTACTAGTCGAGTAGTCAATGGAATTTCCATCGACTACTCAACTAGTTGATAGGCACGTCTACATTCCTCCTTTGAAATGTATAAGAGCCCCAGCAGGGCTAGGGAGTCCCCAGCTGACCCTGGGCTCCACATAGTGCTGCAACTTTGAAACACTGCAGCGGCGTTTCAAAGGGGCAGCACTGCACAGAGCCCAGGATCAGCTGATAGAGGCAGCAGGGGGGGGGGGGGGGGGGGAAGCGACTAGTCAATTCGACTATCCGATAAGCATTTGCTTATCGGATAGTTGACTAGTCCTTAACATCCTTAAATCAGATGCTGTACCTTAAATATAGTTTTCCTGAGTGAATAACAGGAAAGTTGTTGCCCACAGTGCCCTGCAGAACCATTCAAGGTGGATACCCCATACTAGAGCTCTGCAAGCTTTAATATTTTCTCTTTCAACACTGAATTAGGGTTGCATATTTTTTTTTTACTGTTTTATAACATGGGCTACTTTAACTACTCTCATTTTTTATTTATACCTGTACTGGAATCACATTCTCTCTTGTCGCTATTTTCTAGGTTATAAGAACATAAGAACAGCCATACTGGGTCAGACCAAAGGTCCATCCAGCCCAGTAGCCTGTCTGCCGACAGTGGCCAATACCAGATGCCCCAGAGGGACTGAACAGAACAAATAAATCATCAAGTGATCCATCTCCTGTCATCTATTTACAGCCTCTGACAAACAGGCTAGGGACACCATTCATGCCCATCCTGGCTAATAGCCATTGATGGACCTAACCTCCATGAATTTATCTACATTAGAGTCCCTATCATCCGACCTAAACAGGACGGACACATGGTGGGATTACCGAATATGTCGTATGATACAGACTCTACTGTAGAGAGCAAGGGAACAGCTGATGCCGCTCCTGCCGGGGACATCCCCCGCAGGAGCGGCATCAGCTGTTCCATTGTTCTCTAGGAGAAGCTGCTGCCGCTCCTGCTGGGGCTGCTTTGTTCGTGGCAGGAGCGGCAGCAGCTGCTCCTAGAGAGCGATGGGGCAGCAAGCGAGGCCGTTCTCCCAGGCCTGCGCTGTATCCGACCCTGCAGCTCCCGGGGACAAAGTCAGTCTGCTCAGAAAAGAGGGATGGACCCTCAAACGAGAGGCCCTGAATAGCCGTCTGGAGCTCGGGGGGCACTCCAAACACCTGCAGCCAAGAGTTGTGATGCAAAACCAGTGTGGGCAGCTGCATCGGCTGCATCCAAGGTGGCCTGGAGGGCAGCCCGGGAGACCACCCTGCCTTCTTCCACCAGGGCTCCAAACTCAGGCCGAGAGTCCCTGGGGACCAGCTCGGTGAACTTGCTCATGTTCGCCCAAGTGTTATATGTATAGCGACTCAGCAGGACCTGCTGGTTCGCTATGCGACGTTGAAGACCCCCAGACACGTACGCTTTTCTTCCCAAGAGGTCCATTTTCTTGGTGTCCCTGCTCTTAGGGGTGGTGCCCAGCTGGCCCTGCCTCAACAACCAGGGACACTGGAGGCAGGTGGGAAAAGAGGTGTTCGTTCTCATCCTGCAGCACGAAATACCTCCACTCGACTTTATTATCTGTCAGTGGGATAGAGGCCAGGGACTGCCAGAGGGTCTTTGTAATTTTCGTCATGGTCTTATTGATTGGTAAGGCCACTCAGGTAGGGGTGTCAGCTTGCAGGATGTCAACCGTAGGGTCCGAATCCTCCGACAACCTCTCTGCCTGGACTCCCAGACTCTGAGCCAGGCGGCCAAGGAGTATCTGATGGGACATTGAGTCCATGGATGGGAGAGAGCCACCAAGTGCCTCATCCAGTGAGGACGATGAGGACTCTTTCATGCCCACTGCCTTTGGATTGCAAGCTTGCGAGGGGGTCTGTGAGGCCACAGAAGAGGCCACGGTAGAGGACTGGGCAGTGGGGGGCCCTCGCTCCGGGGAAGCCTGGCCCGGGGGCAGGGACTGGCCCGACGTCAGGGAGTGGGTCAGTGGGGTCGCTGAAGGAGGAGCCCTCGGCCCTGAGAAGATCGACTCCAGTCTAGAAGGGCCCGCACCCTGGCTCTGGTGGTAGGCCCAGGGGGTCCACAAAGGCGACTGAGTCAGGGCCTGCACTTGTGGTGGCCAGGGCTGCTGTAATGCCGGCACCAGGGTAGGCTGAGGCCACTGTAGCTGATGACGCTGGTGCATCGCAAGGTGCTGCGGTGCCACAAACGATGGCAGGAGTAGGACCGGTGCCTGGATCGAGACCTGGAGCCCCGGGATGACCAGACCGATTCTGCCTTGGAGTCTGTTGAATACTCCGAGGTTGACCAGGACGGTGCAGTGGCAATAACGGCCAGCGACCTCCCAGTTGGAGTGTACTAGGGATGTAATGGTGTAGTCGATTAACCAATAAGCAAAAGCTTATAGGTTAATGTTATAGACTACATGCATTCCCCCCCGCCCCCACCCTTACAAATGCATTTTTTAGCAGGCTGGCCAGCAGCCCCGCTCAGTCCTAGCTCGCACTGGGTCCGGGACCTACCCCCGCTGCAACTCTGCATTTAAAGTGTATTGGGACCCAGGCAGGCAGGCAGCCTGGCTCAGTTCTGGCTCGTGCCAGGTCCAGGAGCGCTGCACCCCACCCTCCTCCCTGGACAGGAGCTGCTGGCACCCCGCGCTGCTGCCTCTGTATCAGAGGCAGCAGCGCAGAGTAGCAGGGGGCTCCTCGTGAGTGGGGCTGGAGTGCACTGGCTACCATCCCCACCCCCAGGGACTATAGAACAGTTGACTAACCGATAGGAATTCATGAGGTTAATCGACTACTCAATTAACCGATATTTAACATCCCTAGAGTGTACCGGGCCACTGACTCCGTTTTCCCCCTGGTGCTGAGGAGGAGGTGGGAGCATGGCCAGTGGCGGTGCTGGTGCACCCGATGGAGAAGGGCTGGTGGTCACAGGACCCGGTGCCGTGGTCAGTGCCGCCCAAGGACCCGGTGGTGACTCCGGTGTCGGTGTCTGTGTTAGTGACGGTGAGCAGGAGGGGGTGGGGGCTATGGCCAGTGCCGAGGCTGGAGGTGGTGCTGCACCCAGGACTGGGGTCGAAGCTGCTGGCACCGGGGCAGGGTGGTGGAGCCCTCTCACTTCCAGGGCTGGGGTGCTAGGTGCTGAGACAGCAGTGCGGTGCCACCTGGACCCTTGCTCCTTGGCCAGGTCCGGTGCCGAGGTCAGGGACAAGGTCAGCTCAGTCAAATCTCTTGCTGCCTCAAAGGTATCCCGAGTGGAGGGCTCTGGGAAGACCCCCATCAGGCTGGTGTATCAGCACGGACTAGAGCAGTGCTGACCTGACTGCGATGGTCTGGGCGCTGTGCTAGTCAGTGCCACATGACCCACTTGAGGGCACATGGAGGGCAGATGACTTGAGGGAGACCTGTCCATGTTAGGTCTCCTCTTCTTCTTGGGCACTGGAGACTGCCACCAGTGCAGAGGCCTATGTGGCGCCGGGAAGGCGTGCGAGTGGCTGGGTGCCTCCCGCACCCAAGTTAGTGCGTTCTGAATTGCCGGTGCTGGATCGGATGCCGATGCCGGGCATAAGGCTGCCTCCATCAGGATAAGCTTCAAGTGAGACTCCCTTTCCCGCTTGGTGCGCAGCTTGAAGGCCTTGCACATCTTACTGGCCTCGGACAAGTGGGCCTCTCCCAGGCACTTAAGGCAGGCTGCGTGAGGGTCCCCGCAGGGCATAGGCTTCTGGCACTTCTCTCAGGGCTTGAAGCCTTGGGGCCTGGGCATGCCCCACCGGAAGAAACAGGGATGCAAAGGGAGCCCCACGCCTGGGGGCTTAACACTAAGTACAACACTTAACAACTATTAAAAACCTAGATAAGAACCATGAACCGTAAACTTTTAACTAACTACTAAAACAATAAGACCTGCTAAGTGCTTGCAGACCATCAAGAGCAGTAAGAAGGAACTCAGCTGGTGGAGGGCCAGCAGGGGTATATATTAGCCAATACAGTGGCACCACTGCAGGGGGCTTCCCTGCTGGACCAATGGGTACTGCTAAGGGAAAAACTTCCGACAACGCGTGCATGCAGCGTGCGCACACCTACATGGAATGGAAATGAGCAATCACTCCAAGAAGAATTTTCTTTTTTTTGGCTGGGTCCCTGGGGGGGTGGGGAGGGGCAAAAATGAAGCTGAGTACAGGGCCCCACTAAATCTAAATCCACCACTGGCTGGGTGGCTTGGAACAGTAATGGATGTTAGGACCTTTGGGCACACAACTGTATTTAAATTAATGAAGAAAGGACTGTTTGCCTCCAGGAATACTGTGTCCATTAATGGCATGGACATCACTCCAATTATCCTGGGAGACCTGGCTGAACTTCTGCTTTGCTGGCTAATGAAGTCGTTCACAAGCAGTTTGGATAGAAGAAAGGAACTGTAACTATCACCTCAGTATTTGTAGAGTGTGCCTTTGCCTTTTTGAAAAGTGAGATGGTGTTGTTTATAGGATAGCTTGGAAGTAGCGGGGGGGGGGGGGGGGGAAGTCACAGATTATAGCAGCATGTTGTATTTTGCACAATATTTGTGAGAGTAAGGGAGAACGTCTTACTGATGGGTAGAAGGGTGCAGTGCAGAGATTTGCTCAGCAATTTGAGCAGCCAGCAAGGCAGACAACACAAAATTCAAAGTCAGGCAATACTGCCCAGGGTGCCTGTAACACTGCACCCCCATATTTTTATGGAAATATGTTTTTGAATATGCATAACTCAAATATGCTCTGTGCAAAATGGGGCATATAACCTGTCTTTGAAAAGCTTGTAATCTATTGAAAGTGTATAGTCTGTGTGTGTGTGTGTGTGTGTGTGTGTGTGTGTGTGTGTGTGTGTGTGTGTGTGTGTGAGAGAGGCGGGGTATATCAACCCTGCACTGGGGAACAGGGAGTGGGCTCTGCTTTACTGGGTGTGTCAAGTCATAGGGGCATTGTGCCTAACAGGGTCGTGGATTCGCTTCAAGACAGAGTTGATTAGGGATAGATCGTTGCTTTTATTAATCTCACTACAAAGACAAACTTAATACTGCCAAACGATTACACAGCTACTACAAAATACAAATCTCACCACATCACTACCATTACAGGCTTAATACTGGCAAATACACAACTACTGCAAACTAATCCAAATAATTAGCATAGGCAAAGCAATACATATAAATGAGCAACAGGAACTTAGAAATGCTTACACCCCTTCAGGTCTGCGGGGAGTTTGGTTCCAGTCACCTCACACCAGTGGACGTGGATCCAGCTGGGGGACCCAGGGCAACTTCCGAGGGAAAAGGTCTCTGGTGGAACTCCCAGAGGGGTGGGACCCCCAGCAGGTCTTATACTTTAGGGCTACATCTACATTGGCAAGATTTTGCGCAAATACTTTTAACGCAAGAGTTTTTGCGTTAAAGTATTTGCACAAGAGAGCGTTGTAACGCGAGAGCCCGTCCTGCTCCCCGCCGCCTCTGCTTGCTCCCCTTTTACCGTCCCCCTCACCACTTGTGCTCCTCCACTTCCCTCCTCCTTGTGCTGCGTGCCTCTCCTTCAGTGCCCTGTGCCTCCTTCCTCCTCTGTTCTCCCCTCCTCCTCTGCTCTTTCCTCCTCCTCCGCTCTCTCCTCCTTCTCCGTTCCTTCCTCCTCTGCTCGCTCTCCGTCTCCCTCCTTCCCCTCCTTGCTCCTCCGTCCTCCTCCTTCTTCCCCCGTTCCCCCCCCTTTTTGAATTCCCCGCCGGCGTCCGGTCCTGGTGACGCAGTGCGCCACGTCACCAGGCTCCTCCCTCGCCGTGCGTCCGTGTCCAGTGACATCAGACGCCACGTCGCCGAGGCTCCGCCCCCGCCGTGTGTCATCCGGGCGTAGCCCCGCCCCCGCCGCGCTGCCCGTCATCCGGGCCGTGGCAAGGGAGCAGGCTCCGCAGTGCCGCCGCGCTCCCTGGGTGGCGCCCAGGAGAGACAGCGCGATCGCGGGCTGAGTGCGGGGCGGGCCGCCGGGTGGGGTGTGGGGGCGGTGCGACCCGTCACACACCTCCCCCTCCAGGTTCGCCTGTTCCTCTCCTCGTGTCTCTGGGATCTCCTCGGGTATTCTGGAAAAAAAGTCCGCATTCCCGTGGTCCTTCCCTGCCCGGTGGCTCACTTTAAACCGGTAGGGCTGCAGCGCCAGGTACCACCTCTGGATGTGGGGGTTGGCGTCCTTCATAGCCTGGAGCCACCGGAGGGGTGCGTGGTCGGTCACCACCGTGAACGTACTGCCTAGGAGATAATATCGTAACATGTCAACGGCCCACTTAACCGCCAAGGCCTCCTTCTCTATTGTTGAATACTGCTGCTCCCGCGGGAGCAGCTTGCGGCTCACATACACTATAGGATGTTCTTCCTCTCCTTCGCCCTGGGACAATACCGCACCGAGCCCGCGCTCGGATGCGTCCGTTTGTAAAATAAATGGGCGAGAAAAGTCGGGCTGTGCTAGCACGGGGGCTTGGGTTAGCCTCTGCTTTAGGGTCTCAAAGGCCTGGGCGCACTCGGGGTCCCACCGCACCCTCTTAGGGGCCGCGTTCCTGGTTAGATCCGTCAGCGGGGCTGCCACGGTCGCGAAGTCGGGCACAAAACGCCTATAATAACTGGCGAGTCCCAAAAACTGCCGGACCTGGCGCTTCGTGCTCGGGGGAGGATAGTTTCGTAGAGCCTCCATCTTCCCGATTTGGGGCCGTATCTGCCCTCCCCCCACCGTGTACCCCAAGTACGACACCTCCCGCTGGCCAAACTGACACTTCACGGGGTTAGCGGTGAGCCCGGCTTCCTGTAGGGAGGATAATACCGCCTCTATTTGCTGTAGGTGTTCGGTCCACGTTGCGCTAAAGATGATTATATCGTCGATATAGGCCGCCGCGTACGCCCCGTGGGGCCGGAGCACTTGGTCCATTAGCCTCTGGAACGTGGCGGCAGCGCCATGGAGGCCGAAGGGCATCCGTTTAAATTGGTACAGGCCGAACGGCGTGGAGAATGCGGTCTTCTCGCGGGCCTCCTCCGTCAGTGGGATTTGCCAGTACCCTTTCGATAGGTCAATAGTGGACAGATATCGGGCATTCCCCAGTCGCTCCAACAACTCGTCTATCCTCGGCATTGGGTAGGCATCGAACACAGACACTGCGTTGACCTTCCTGAAATCGATGCAGAACCGGGTGGTGCCATCCTTCTTAGGGACCAGTACGATGGGACTTCTCCACGCGCTGCGGGATTCTTCGATCACCTCCCACCGCAGCATTTTGTCCACCTCGTCGCGTACCGTCCCCCACAATTTCCTGGGCAGCGGCCTGACCGGCTCCCTCACGGGGCGACCGGGTGCGGTCACGATCGGGTGCTGGACCAAGTCGGTCCGCCCTGGTGTCTCTGTCAGGACCTGTGAGAACCTCCACAAGGTTTCCTGTAGCCCCCTGCTTTGCCCTGGCGTGAGGCCCGGGCCCAGGTGAGGCCGGGCGGCCACTTCTTCTTCCCTCGGTCCTGAGACCCACCCCGCCAGGGCCTCCCGGGACCGCCACGCTTTGAGCAGGTTGACGTGATAAATGTTGGTTGTCTTCCGTTTCCCGGGCATCCTAATCTCATAGTTCACGTCCCCGACTCTCCTGATCACCTCGAAGGGGCTCTGCCAACTAGCTAACAGTTTAGAGGATTGCTCGGGCAACAGGAGGAGAACCTTATCCCCGGGCTGAAAGGTGCGCAACCGGGCGTTCTGGTTATAGTAGAGGGCCTGTTTCCCCTGTGGTTGCGTTCCCCCATGCTTGCTGCAGGAGGGGGTCCTCCCTCTGTTCCCGGACGAAGTCGGGGGACCACTCACCCCTCATGTCGGTCGGGCCCTCCCCGGCCCTGGTTCCCGGCTCCCTCATTGGGGCCTCTGCGTCTTCTGTGGCCAAGGCGGCTTGGTCCCCCTGCCACTCCCGGAGGGCCTGCCCGAACCCGCTCCAGTCTCTTCCGAGGAGCACGGGATATATTAGTCCCGGTACAAGGGCGACGTAGGCCCTCCCTTCCGAACCCCCATCCTTTAAGTGCACCCAGGCAGTGGGGTATGGCTCGACGCGCCCGTGTACGCATTGGACGAACACGGGGGGTCCCCGGGGCTCCCCGGGGGAAACTAGGTCAGCTCGGACCAGGGTCTGGCCGCAACCTGAGTCCACGAGGGCGGTGACTACCTGGCCCTCTACCTCCACCTGACGCAGTATCTTTCCCGCGGCTCGGGGCCCCGACCTGTTCTGCCCCGTCATTACCTGTGTAAAGGAGCAGTCCATCAGCGGGCAGTCCCGCTTGAAATGTCCCTCTTGGCCGCATTGGTAGCACGCTCCCCCGGGGCCCCGTGCCGGGGGTGGATTGATCTTCCGCTCCTCCAGGGCGGCTGGGCGGGGGGTTGGCTCTTCCCTTGCGGGACGGCTCCACACCGGCGCTAGGCGTCTGCCCCCAACGCGGCCGGGGCTGAGGGGGGCGCCCGGGCCCCTTGCCTCCCCTTGCCGGGGTGGGGGTCTGGTCTCTCTTGCTGCCCCGCTGGAGTGTTCCCCTCGGGACCCGACTCCTTCCCTGCCTCCCTCGGCCGACATATAGTCCTCCATTAAGGTCACCGCGTCGGCCAGAGACGTAGGGTGGTGCCGTCTCACCCACCGCTGTCCTTCGCCCGGAAGGATGTGTATGAACTGCTCCAGGACCACCTTCTCCGCTACCTGGGGCCCTGACCGCTGCTCGGGTTCTAGCCAGCGCCAAAAGGCCTCCCTGAGCCGTTGTGCCACGGCTCGCGGGCGGGCCCCCGGGGCGTATTTTTCCTGCCGGAACCGCTGTCTATAGGTCTCGGGGGTGACCCCTAGCTGGTCCAGGACTGCCTCTTTTACTTTGTAATAATGTAGGGCATCTCGCGGGTCTAGACTCTGATAGGCCAGCTGAGCTGGGCCCGTGAGGTACGGAGCTAGCAGCGTAGCCCAATGTTGCTCTGGCCACCGGGTGGCTGTGGCTACCCTCTCAAAGGTGACCAAAAAGGCTTCGGGGTCATCGGCAGGGCCCATTTTAGTCAATCTTACGGGGAGCTGGGCTAGGGCCCCACCCTCCGCCCCTTCCCCCACGACCGCTGGGGCTGGCCCCCGGCCCGCATTTTCCCACTGTCTCACCCAGTGGTCCTGTTGCGCCCGGAACTGCTCAGTCACGTCACGCAGTAGTTGGGCCTGCTGCTCCCGATGCTGTGTGGCCAGCTGCTGAAGGAGGGCCGTCTGCTGTTGCTGCTGCTGGTGTTGGTTGTCCGTCAGCCATTTGAACACGTCGGCCGCGTCCATGGCTCCGCGCTGCGCCCGGTCACGGCTCTGCTGGGCTGTTCGTCCTGGTACGCCGTCACCTCTTCCACCCGTGGGTTTTTTTTTTTTGGTGAGTTGTTTTGGGGTTGTGTGACTTTATCTAGAGTTCAGTACCCACATTCTCCACCACGTGTAACGCGAGAGCCCGTCCTGCTCCCCGCCGCCTCTGCTTGCTCCCCTTTTACCGTCCCCCTCACCACTTGTGCTCCTCCACTTCCCTCCTCCTTGTGCTGTGTGCCTCTCCTTCAGTGCCCTGTGCCTCCTTCCTCCTCTGTTCTCCCCTCCTCCTCTGCTCTTTCCTCCTCCTCCGCTCTCTCCTCCTTCTCCGTTCCTTCCTCCTCTGCTCGCTCTCCGTCTCCCTCCTTCCCCTCCTTGCTCCTCCGTCCTCCTCCTTCTTCCCCCGTTCCCCCCCCTTTTTGAATTCCCCGCCGGCGTCCGGTCCTGGTGACGCAGTGCGCCACGTCACCAGGCTCCTCCCTCGCCGTGCGTCCGTGTCCGGTGACGTCAGACGCCACGTCGCCGAGGCTCCGCCCCCGCCGCGCTGCCCGTCATCCGGGCCGCGGCAAGGGAGCAGGCTCCGCAGTGCCGCCGCGCTCCCTGGGTGGCGCCCAGGAGAGACAGCGCGATCGCGGGCTGAGTGCGGGGCGGGCCGCCGGGTGGGGTGTGGGGGCGGCGCGACCCGTCACAAGCGTCTACACTGGCATGTGCTTTTGCGCAAGAGATGTGCTGTTTGTTAATATATATGCTAGTGAAGGTCATTAGCAGTACTCACGGAACTTAATGGCCCAGTACTCCAGACAATTATATATGAATAATCTTGTTTTTCCAGTAAGTGTGGGCTATGGTTGGTCCTACAAAGACACATGACCATGCCACCTGGTGCTGGAACCCATCTTGAATTTTGTACTTTTCCACAGTGGGTGAGAAATTGAACAAAGACTTCCTCTCTTAGGGAAATTCTATATACAGTTTGAACCTCTCTAGTCCAGCACCCTCGAGACCCGACTGGTGCCAAACCAGAGAATTTGCCAAACCATGGGAGGTCAATATCGTTTAGTAGCGTTACCAACACTTCCACTGCTTACTGGGCTCTTTGAAGACATTCGGGGTAAATTAGGGTACGTCTAGACTACAGGCTTTTGTCGACAGAAGTTTTGTCAACAGATACTATCGACACAGCTTCTGTCGACAAAGAGCGTATAGCCTACATCCAGTTCTGTCGACAAAGCAAGCCGCTCTGTCGACATGAGAGTGTAGACACAAAGGACAGTGTAGATGCAATATCGCCTTCTGTCAACAGAACTCTGTCGACAAAAGGTGTTATTCCTCGTAGAATGAGGTTTACAGCCGTTGACAAAACTGCTGAGTTCTGTTTACATTATGTCGACAGAACTCAGCGGCAGTGTAGACGCAGGTATAGTTTTGTCAACAAAACCCTGTAGTCTAGACACACCCTCAGAGCTAAATAACAGCACAGAACACTGGCTGTGTCTAGACTACACCTCTCTGTTGACAGAGAGATGTAGATTAGGCACATCAAAATTGCTCATCTTGCATTTTGCCAAGTGCAGTCTGCACCTGATTCTGAAGATGCTTGAAACTGTCATGTTTGGAGATTGAGGACTGGTCATTTTGCCAAAAATGTGTTCTGTTTTTCGTCTAAGATCTTCATGATGGTCTTGTCATTTTTGTCAAACCAGTCTTGGTGAACTCTCTTTTTTAGTCCTAGTATCGACTTAGCTGACTCCGTCACCAGGGTTTTGAACTGGTCCCATTTTTGAGTTGGATCTCCAGTCAAAGGTCCATGGGACGTCAGCACGTCGTCAAGGCAGGCTGCGACTTGCTCACGATGACCAATATGCTGCAGCTTCCTGATGTTGAAGGAAGGTCTGACAACCTTGGGCTTCTTGTGGTACAGCGGTGTGATGTGCAGCATAAGGACAGATCTGACGAGTCTATGATCAGTCCAGCACTCAGCTCCCCGCATGGCCCTAGTGATCTTAACATCACGCATGTCCCGCCTGTGACTGATGACATAGTCAATCAGGTGCCACTGTTTTGATTTCGGGTGCATCCATGTGGTCTTGTATTTATCGGCCTGCCTGAAGAGAGTGTTGGTAATTGTCAGGTCATTTTTTGCACACAAGATCAACTAGAGGAAGCCATTGGCATTCATGTTACCAACGCTGTGATGCCCCAGCACCCCTTTCCAGTTCCTACAGTCTTTGCCGACTCTGGCATTGAAGTCACCCAACAGGAGAAGCTTGTCACTAGGAGGAGTTGCTTTCGCAAATGATCAAGGTCCTCGTAGAAACTGTCTTTTGCTTCATCACTGCTGGTCAGAGTGGGGGCATAAGCGCTGATGACTGTGACATGACGAAAGGGGTTAAGGGGAAAGTGGAACTTGATCAGACGCTCACTGATGCAAGTGGGTAGGTCAGGAAGCTGGTGCAGAAGTGATGTCTTAATGGCAAGTCCCACTCCATGGATTCTGTCTTTGTTTTCTGGCCTGCCTTTCCAGAAGATGTAACCTCCTTTCAGTTTGTAGATGGATCCTTCCTCTGCAAGTCTGGTCTCACTCAAGGCAGCTATGTCAATGTTATAGCGTGCCAGCTCTCCTGCTATGAGGGCCATTCTTCTCTCAGGCCTCATAGTATTCTCCCTGTCCAAAAGGGTGTGAACGTTCCATGCTCCAAATATCATCTTTCTTTTCACTGTTTTTTGACCGCTGTGAGGGTAAAACTGCCAGCCGCGGCATGCTGGCCAGTTTGGTTGGGACAAGCAATTTTTGGGACATCTTTTCTAGTCCCCTCCCTCATTTGAGGGTGAGCAGTGCTACTCCTAAAAAAGCCTGCTCAGTCGCCTGGGATGTTGCCGAAGTCCTCTGTTGTCGTGGGATCAGAGTCGAGCGACCAAAGACCACAGGCCACCTACGTGCAGGTTTGGGACTACGACTCCCAGTGGTCACCTCCACCTGTCGCTTCACCCCTCCCCCATTGCCGCAGGACTTTGAAGTAATTTTTTGTAAACTGAAAGAGATGAGAATGTGCAAAGAACCTGTGCGGGAAAGTGTTTAATGTGGAAAAGCTGTTGCACAGGGGCAGTTCCACTCTCTTGGCCTAAGAAGACTGGTTCCAGTGGTACGAAAAATCATCACGGCTGGAGACTTTAACAATGGAAGGGGGAGTGTGCACGCTGGCTGCCCCCCCCCCCCCCGGTAACAATTGCTTACACTGGGTTTGATAGAAAATAAAAGTGATTTTATGAGGTACAAGCCGTAGGATTGAAGTGGTGATAAGTGAGAACAGGCAGAGCAAAGTGGGTTACAAATCAAACGAAACAAAACCGCTTGGCTAATTCTCCACTGAAACCTCAGTGCAAACTTAAACTCACCCTAACACCTCTCTTCCAGCTGCCCCTCCAAACTGGGGCTGTCTTCCCCCCCTGGGGTCTTCAGCTCCTTCCCTCGGGTGCAGCCCAGCCAAAAGACCCAGGCCCCTGCTTTCCTATTCTTTTTTAAGGATTTGAGGCCACTCCCTCCCAACCAGTGCTAGGACTTAAGGACAAAAGAGATCCAGGGTGTGAGCAAGGCACCACCTCGCTGCTAGAGGCCATGGGCTTCTGGAATATCATTGAAGATATTGCATGAAAGTGGAATCCAGGGGCAAATTGACAAAACCTGGGCATGCACTAGCTTACAAATGGGGAGAGGCCATTCAGTCAACTTGCCCCCAGAGCAGGGGAGGTCCAGGTAAACAGTCAGGTCCATAACAGCTGCCTGCAGAGCAGTGCAGGATAGCCATTAGAAGACTGCCAAAGCATCGTGCAGCAGCATGAAGTGCACACAAATAATAGACCAAACTCACTCACTTTGCAGCAAAGTTAACTCACCTTGACAGAGGACTCCAGAATTTGCAATAGATGCAGAGTCAGAAATACAAGGAACTGCCTCATGTATGCAAACATTTTCAAAGCAGATAAACTCAAAGCTGCAGGTTAAACCCTCCACATGGACAAGACCTCAGTCTTACCTCCTCTGACTATATAGCACAGTGGTGGGCAACCGGTGACCTAAGGGCCACATGCAGCTGACTGGGGAACCCCAGGCTGCCCTCCTTCCCCCACATACCTCTCACACACTAGAGCCCCAGAGCCTTGCACTTCCTACACCACCTCCTCCCTCCCAACACTTTCAGAGGAGCCATGAATTGCCTGATTCATGCTCCCTCCCTGCTCTTCCCCCTCCCTCCAAGAGCTAGAATACTGTGAATCAGCTGTCTGGGGCATTACAGATCAGGCCACAGGTGGAAGCCCAGTGGGCCATGGGCTGTTGTGGCCCACTGGGGTGAAGGAGGGCCACTCATGTGGCCCACCTGCTATTTGTGGCTGCCCAACCCTGATACAGAGCAAGGACTTCCGGGGGGCCGGGGGGGGGGGGGGGGGGGACAGCCTGTAGGAGCAGATCAGCAGATCCAGCTTTTTAATCTGGTTCTGTGAAGAAAATGTAGGTAGCATAAGAAGATATTTCAGCCTACATTCATTTCATCTCTAAGGCCAGATGTGATGGGGCGGCCAAAACCCGACTTCCCCACTGGAGGCCTTTCAGCACCCCGGCCAGCAGCAGGAGCAGTGGAGAGGTCCTCCGAGCAGGGTAGAGGGGCACCCTTCACTGCAGCCAATCAGGGTACGGCAGGCTGCTATATAAGGAGCTGCTAGCTAAGGCCAGTCAGTGCCTTCCTAGAGCTCAACCCAGGCAGACCTCTGGACTGACTGGGGAACACCAGAACTGTGGACAGCTCTGAGTGGGAGCTGGGCCCTCAGAACTGAACGGAGCTAGACCCTGCGGCTAAAGACTAGCCAGCGGCAACTCTGTGGAACCTCAGACAAGGAGAATTCAGCAACAAGGCCCTAGAGAAGGGCTGGATGAAAATGGCATCCAGGGGAAGTGGCCCAGGGATGTGATCACAATTACTGACCTTGAAACTTGGCAGGTAACTGGTACATATAGGGTGCCTGGGCCGGGACCCAGAGGAATGGGCAGGCCTGGGTCCCCCCCAACCCCCTGCAAACCACACCCGAGCGATGGGGTAAAAGAAGAGGTCTGAACCTCGGCCAAGGAATGGACTTTGACTTGCCTGCAGACAGGCGAGTTAAATACTGAGAGACCCCTTCAGCCACCAAGGGGTGCTCACACACAGGACTGAACCTGGTACACCAGGTTTACACTGGAACTGGAAAGTCAGGTTAAAGTACGCAAATCCAGCTACACAGAATACGTAGCTGGAGTCAGCTTACCTTCAGCCAAGCTTGGCACTGTCTTCACAGAGGGAGGCCAACAGAAGCAAATGCTCCTGTTGGCTTCCCTTACTCCTCATGACTGCCAGGAGTTAAAGCACTGGAGTCACCCTCAGCATTTGATTTAGTGGGTCTTAACTAGACCCGCTAAATCCAAAAGCAGCAGATTGATCTCCGGCACGGCAAGTGAAGATGTGGCCTCAGGAAAGAATTCCAGGTAATCCAGGAATTTTACCTAGAGTTCTCTCTCAAGATTGTAAATTTCTGGTTAATTTGCAACCACATTAAGTGAAATCTTAACAAAATAATCAACGTAAAAGGTTTGTCTTTGTGTCACCACTTTGCATGTTTCCCTTGACCTTTAGTTGTGTACTCAACTGTACTTTTCATGGCAAAAAGTATGAGTGCATAGGCTCTCGAAGAATATAAAAAATTACTTTTTATTTTTGGAAACTCTTAAGATTTAACAATATTTTAAGAGATCAGAGTTACTAATTATTTAAAGCATGATTCCAGACTTAACAAGATGCAGTATTGTAAAAATTGTGAGGTTTTCACAGATAAGATTAAAAACTCCCCTCCCTGGATCTAACCAATTCAATGAGAAATGATCCCCTGTGGTGCATGGGGAGCGCGGCTACCAAACGGCCGCTTGTGCTGCTTGTGCCACTTGCTCCCCCGCGGTGGCCCGGCTGAGCAGCGGAGAAGTCAGCCGAGCGCCACGGCGGGAGGCGAAGGGGAGCGGGGCGGTGATGTACACAGGCCCCCCCTTCGCCTCCTGCCGTGGCGCTTGGCTGACTTCTGCACCACTCAGCTGGACCGCCGCGGGGGAGCCCAAATGGCCGCTTGCTCCGCTTGCTCCCCCGCAGCGGCCCGGCTGAGTGGCGCAGAAATCAGCCAAGTGCCACTGCGGGAGGCGAAGGGGGGCACGGTGGTGACGTACGGTGTGACAGTGGCTCCAGGCCCTGCCCCCTGGCTGTGAATGTCACCGCCCCACCCCCCTTCGCTTCCCGCAGTGGCGTTTGGCTGACTTCTGCGCCGCTTAGCTGGGCTGCTCCGCGGTCCCCCAAGTGAGAGCAGGAGGGAGAGAAGAGAAGGAGAGAGAGGCAGGAGGCGGAGGAGAGCTGAGAGAGAGAGAGGCGGGAGGCAGTAGGAGGAGGAGAGAGCGAGACAGGCTATTGGCTAGTATACCTATATTAGAGCAGGGGTGGACAATAATTTTTGATGGGGTGGGGTGTCACTCCAAGATTTTGGGAAGAGGTCGAGGGCCGCACTCTTCCATGATATTAATGGAGGAGGTGCAGGGTCTGGGATGGAGGTTGGGTGCAGAGGGGAGCTTGGGGTAAGGGATTGGGCAGGAGGGAGACTGGGGTTTGGGTTGTCAAGACTTTTCCCCGCTCTGGCACGACAAATGCAAAAGTGGGGGCCTGCAAAAGTACCCCAAAACCTGATCTCTACAGGCTTTGGTACAAAAACTTCCCCCAAAATCCTAATACCCGGACTTTGGGGAATCTGCTGCCACCACCCAAGCAATTGTAAGAAAACCAAGGAAGAGATCACTTGGGAAACCTCCTCCCTAAAACCTATGGGGTACTTAAAGCTCTTTTCCCCAAGGAGCCTGAAAAGAGAAAACAGCAAGCTGCATTCTGGTAGCTACGCCCTAATCAGAGTCATGCAGATACCCACAAACAGATTTTCCAGGACACAAAAATGAGCCAATACCAGGTTAATACAAAAAAAAGAGAACAAACTTTTATTATCAAAAAAAAAAAAAACATAGTTGCAAGCATAATAAAGTGTCTAGATAAAAAAGAGCCACCAGTTAATCTAGATACTCGGGGGGGGGGGGGGGGGGTCCCCATGGCTCAGGACTTAGTTATAAAAGGAAAAACACTTTTAAAGAGAGAGAGGGAAAAAAACCACACTTTGAACAGCTCAGACGTCAATTCCACATTCCCAAACTATAAAACAATAAAACCTGACTAACTTTGCCCTACTTACACATTTTGAGGAGACTTTTCTTGGAGAGAGACAGGCCTTCCCATCTCCCTGTTACTTAGAAGAAACTACTCTCTCTCAGACAAAGGAGGGAAAAGTTAAAAATTCCTTTGTCCCAGTTTGAAATCCCTACCTGCATTGTTATTGGCTGACCAGATAGCTGGCTAGGTTAACCCCTTAGCCACCAGGCTGCTGGTCAGCCCTCATGGTTATGACATGCGTGAAGGAGGTGGTTATGACCTAGTGCAGGGGTTTGGGATGTGACCTAGGGTAGAAGGGGATTGTGATCTGGGTTTGGGGTGCTATATCTGGGAGGGGGTATGGGTGCAAGAGGGGGACAGAGGCTTTGGGTATGTTGAGTGCAGGGGGGCAGAGGGCTGGGGCTGGGAGGGGCTGGGGTGCCAGAGGCAGGCTGTGGCCAGGAGACTTGCCAGCCAGCAGCCAAACCAGCCTGTCTGCCTGCAGAGCTAACACCTGCAGAGCTTAAAATGTTTCCCAGCCTGCCTGCTTGCTTGCCTGGCCATGTGCTTCATGAATAACTGAGTGGAGGAGAGGGGGCCTGATTCTTCTTGGCTGACTGTTATTCAAACAAGCAGCTCCCATTGGCCGGTTTCTGGCCAGAAACCGGCCAATGGGATTGTGCTGGGGGCGGGGTGGCTCCTGAAACTTCTCCCCTGCCCTCCAGTTTTGAAACAGAAACGGAGCCCAGCAGCTGTTTTTCTGCACAGCGTGTGGGGCAAGCAGGGGAGCCTGCCTGGGGGCCGTATTTTGCCCAGGTCTGTTTTAGAGGTTTTTGTCTGTGTCTGAGTCCGTTTGTTTGAGGAGAACTAAATGGTAAAAGGTAGCACCACCAAATTTGGTATGCAGCTTTTTCTTATCCTAACTTAAAACAAGGTCAGGGTTTGGTTGTGCCAGGAAAATAGGATATGCCTCGAATTTGATAGTTTTCCATAACATGGAAAGGGAGAGGGGAGAGAGAGGAGGGATACGATCCTCACACTCACCACTGGGGCAGCGAGCATAGGAGAGAGCTATCCTGAAGAGTGACCACTGGGGGCAGCCATACCACCGATGGAATGGCCAGCTGGGGATGGGACTCTGCCATCTTGCCTGGCACTGATAAGTGGCCTCCCTGCCTCAACCAACACCCCAGGAGCACCACCAGGGCCGGCCAGCCCAGCCCCAGACACCCACCCCAAGAACCACCGGCAGCACCCCCCCCCCCCCCCAGCCACCTGCATGGCTGGAACACCCAGCTTGGCTGCTGTGGGCCAGCCTGCATACCCCCCCGCCCTGCTTCTCTGCCCAACCCCACCCAGACCAGGGAATCCTGGGGAAGGCCTGAGTGTCCCATCCCCCCCTGCCACCCCACCCCCCAGGCTGGGCCTGGGGAGCACCCATGGGTGAGGCCTACACCCCCCCCCCCCCCAAACAGCCCCAATCCCAAACTCCAGGCCAGCCCCCCAGTCCCCCATCCCCAAATCCCAGGCTGCCCTCGGGCCGGAATCAAGCAGCACCGGATATGTCTGCTAGTGAAAAATACAGAGAGGCTACGCTACATTGGCAGCTTCTTGCGCAAGAACAGCCATTCTTCGGCAAAAACTTGCCACCTGTCTACACTGCATGAGCATTCTTCACAGATAGCTGCAGCGGCACAGGAGCAGCAAACAGAGCTGTAAACAGGGGAGTTTGAGTGGGAGTTTGTAAAGGGAGTTTGGATTGTGGGACTTGTTGGGGTTTGTTTTTGCTGTGGAGAGGGTGTTTCAGTCTGTTTTTGTGTTCACCGGACTAATAGGATTTTGGTGAGAAAGTAGATAAAACACAGAGGCGTTAGTGGCCATGGCCCAAGTAGTAGAGAACACAAGGAGGAGGATTGGATGTGGTAGCTGCGGTATGTACATGATTCTGGAGGGGGTACCTGAAAGGAGTTTTGTTTGCATGAAGTGCCGCCTGATAGAGCTGATGGAAGAAAAGATCCGAGGATTGGAGATGCAGGTGGAAACTCTGGTCGAGTTTAGAAGGGGGTTTGAGCAGATGATGGAGCAAAGGCATGAGGTGGCTGAAGGGGAAAGCTTAGACATGCAGATGGAAGCAGGATCAAAGGCCTCTGAGGGGGGACTGCTGGGCGAAGAAAATGGACAGTGGAAGCATGTGACTCAGAGAACCAGGCAGAGGAAAAGATGGGTCAGTGAAGGAGAAATAGAGCTTAAGAACAGGTATGTGGAGCTGGAGAATGGAGAAGGGGTACAGCAGGTGGACAATGAAGGTGGAAGGGTAAGGAAGAAGAGAAGAGTGGTTAGTCCCATAGGGTATGTCTACACTAGCCCCCTAGTTCGAACTAGGGAGGCTAATGTAGGCATTTGAAGTTGCAAATAAAGCCCAGGATTTAAATATCCCAGGCTTTATTTGCATCTTCCCATCCAAGCGCCATTTTTAAATCCCCCTAGTCCGAACTAACTGCCCGCGGCTACACGCGGCAGTCAAGCGTTAACTCGAACTAAGTCCTTAGTTCGAGTTAACTGTTACACCTCATTCCATGATATTTAAATCCCAGGCTTCATTTGCAACTTTGAATGCCTACATTAGCCTCCCTAGTTCGAACTAGGGGGCTAGTGTAGACATACCCATAGATAAAGGGGAGGAGTCGATGGAGACAAAACCAATAATGAGCACCAGGAAGATACAGGATGGGTTGAAGAGGATTACAAGGGAAAATAGGAATGGCAAGGACTTGCAGCCTGAGGAAGCAAGAGATAGACCAGAGAATCGCACTGTCACTAGGAAAAGGCAGGTCTACATGATTGGGGACTCCTTACTGAGAAGAATAGAAAGGCCTGTAACCAGAGCTGATCCAGAGAATAGAAGGGTGTGCTGTCTGCTAGGTGCTAAGATACGAGATGTGGAACTGAGGTTGAAGCGGATCCTAAACGGAGCGGGAAAGAATCCATTGATCATCCTTCATGTAGGAACAAATGATACGGCTAGATTCTCGCTGGAACGAATTAAGGGAGACTATGCCAGGCTGGGGAGGACGCTCAAGGAAATTGAGGCTCAGGGGATCTTTAGTGGGATTCTGCCTGTTCCTAGAGAAGGGCAACTAAGATGTGACAGGATTATGATGATCAATAGATGGCTTAGGCAGTGGTGCTATAAGGAGGGCTTTGGGATGTGTGGTCATTGGGAGGCATTTATGGACAGAGGACTGTTCTCTAGGGATGGACTTCACCTAAGTAGGGAGGGAAATAGACTTCTAGGATGGAGGCTGGCTCAACTGATTAAGAGAGCTTTAAACTAGGAATTTGGGGGAGACGGTTGGGAGATGCCCAGGTAATCTCTACGCCAGATTTTAGCATTGAGAAGGAAGGAAAACGAAGTAAGAAAGGATATAGCTGGGGGTAGGAGAATGTACATAAGGAGGAAGGGTAGAGTGGATACCAGTCTGATAGGTCATATTGGAGGTACAATGTCTGTGCCAAACTGGGTAAAGAATGTGAATGAGGCCAACCAGCAAAAATTAAGATGTTTGTACACCAATGCAAGGAGCCTAGGTAACAAAATGGAGGAACTAGAGCTATTGGTCCAGGAAGTGAAACCAGATATTATAGGAATAACAGAAACATGGTGGAATACTAGGCATGACTGGAGTACAGGTATTGAAGGGTATGTGCTGTTTAGGAAAGACAGAAATAAGGGTCAAGGTGGTGGAGTCGCATTGTATATCAAAGATGAGGTAGATTGTAAAGAAATAAAAAGTGATGGAATGGAGAAGACAGAGTCTGTTTGGGCAAAAATCACATTGGGGAAGAAAACTATCAGATCCTCCCCTGGGATAGTGCTTGGGGTGTGCTATAGACCACCGGGATCTAATTTGGATATGGATAGAGACCTCTTTAATGTTTTTAATGAAGTAAATACTAATGGAAACTGCGTAATCATGGGAGATTTCAACTTTCCAGATACAGGCAGTCCCCAGGTTACGTACAAGATAGGGACTGTAGGTTTGTTCTTAAGTTGAATCTGTATGTAAGACGGAACTGGCGTCCAGATTCAGCAGCTGCTGAAACTGACCGCCAGTTCTGACTTACATACAGAATCAACTTAAGAACCCCAAGCGTCCCCAAGTCAGCTGCTGCTGAAACTGATCAGCAGCTGATTCCAGGAAGCCCGGGGCAGAGCAACTCTGCCTGGGGCTTCCTGTAGTCAGCGCTGGTCAGTTTCAGCAGTGGCTAAATCAGGACGCCTGGGGCAGAGCAGCTGGGGTGCTGCTGGGTTGCTCCAGTAGCTCCGCTCCTCGGCACTACTGGACCGACCCAGCAGCACCCCAGCTGCTCTGCCCCAGGCGTCCTGATTCAGCCGCTGCTGAAACTGACCAGCAGCGGCTGAATCAGGACCAGAGCAGCTGGGGTGCTGCTGGGTTGGACCAGTAGCGCCCAGAGTGGCGCTACGTGACCAACCGGCAGCACCCCAGCTGCTCTGCCACAGGCATCCGGAGAAAAGCCTAGTCTGCTGGGGGGGGGGGGCGTATTAGCTGCGCCCCCCCCCCCCCCCCAGCAGACCAGGAAGACACAGGCGGCGGACCGAGACGCACCGCGGTCCCGCCGCCTGGGTCCTCCGCGGCTTTGCTCCCAGTCTCCCTGGTCTGCTGGAGACCAGCAGACCAGGGAGACGGGGAGAAAAGCCTCTGAGGACGCCGGCAGCGGGACAGCTGCGGGGCATCTGGGCTGTCCCGCTGCCGGCTACCCCCGCGGCTTTGCAAAGCCTCGGGGAAGCCGGCAGCGGAGCAGCCCAGGCGCGCCTGGGGTGCCCCGCTGCCCGAGCCCCCCCCTCGGCTTTGCAAAGCCTCGGGGAAGCCGGCAGCGGAGCAGCCCAGGCGCGCCTGGGGTGCCCCGCTGCCCGAGCCCCCCCCTCGGCTTTGCAAAGCCTCGGGGAAGCCAGCAGCGGAGCAGTCCAGGCGCGCCTGGGCTGCCTCGCTGCCCAAGCCCCCCCGCAGCTTTCCATTAAAAGTATTTGCGCGAAATCATGCCAGTCTAGATGCAGCTTATGAGAAGTAAATTTACAGTCTAGCGTTGTAAAACAGGGCTTCTTCCGGAAGAGTTTTTCCTCTCCCCATGAGGAATAAGCCCTCTTGTGCAAGAGCTCTTCCAGAAGAGGCCAGTGTAGATAGGCAACATGAATTTCTTGCACAAGAAGCCCCTATGGCTAAAATGGCCAACAGAGCTTTCTTGCGGAAGAGTGTGTCTACACTGCCACGGATGCTCTTGCACAAAAGCACATGCCAGTGTAGACACTCTCTTGTGGAAGAGTTTTTGCACAAGAACTCTTCCACCAAAGAGTTCTTGCGCAAGAAGCTGCCAGTGTAGATGTAGCCAGGGTCTTCTATGGAACACACCATTCTAGACACAGCCTCAATTAGTAGTATAGAAATAATGCATTTGAGTATCAGTATGTATGAATTGCTAGTTACCTACTGAAGCATAAAGAGATGCTGGTAAGACATAGGCATAGTAGTTCACTAATAATGTAGGAGCTGCTCTGGTTCCCCCAGCACACCTGCTCATCAAAAAGTGCAATTCTGAGTTTTTAAGCTGCTAACTGGAGAAAATCGTGACGTTGTCTCCAGCATCATCCAAAATTCACTCTTAAAGGTAGTTCCAAAAGAAAGAAATTGGTTTTGCTTTTGTGTGTGTGTGTGTTTGTGTTTTGCTTTGGTTTGAGTATAAAGATGCAAAAATCTGTTCCCCGCTCCAAATAAACTTTTATGGGGATTGGTTGGGGTTTTGCTTGTTTTCCACATTAGAAAAGACCAGGTATTCACTTCTGTGTTATTGCTGAGGGGACTCTCTGGAAGACTAAAAGGAATGCAGTAGCAGAAAAGTGTTTGGAATCTACACTGAGAGGGAAAGCAACTTTTAATGATTATGTTTAGAATTCTGGTCTGTCTTGCTTTTCGTTTACACCGATTTTACTAAAAATAACTTATGAACACTTGAGAAAAAGCTGTTTGTGAAACACTCAACACCTCTGCCCCTCTGACTGAGCACTGGCAAAGCTCCTACTTCAGTTCTTGGGTCCTCCAAGGAAGCCTTTGGAAAACAGGGAAAGTAAAATTTCATCACACTGACATTGCTGGAATTCATATTTTTTTCCTGTACAAACTACCTTTACCATGGATTTAATAGTCTAGACTATGCTTCTCAGTGTGCTACAGCCAAAGAGCTACTCCTTGAAATCTCAGGAAAGATAACATTATAAAGCTTATATCGAATAGGACACAGGTCAGATATAAAAGAATTAGCAATCTTTAGAATTTCAATAGAAGCACAAGATTTGTCTAAGGAACTGTAACAAGGATTGATTGCAATGACATCTTACTGAAAAATAAAAAGGTAACTTTAGTATGTGAACAGAAGGAAACTCGCTACACAATTTGTCAAGTGTAGCAAGACTTAACAAGAGTGAAATTCACCCCTGTACAGGGAGCAGCACATGGCCTAAGCACCATCTGGTCCTGCTTCCACTTGGGAGCAAGTTTCACCCTAAAAAAAGTTGACGAGTATCTGGCAAGCAGGGCGAAATCCTAGCTCCACTGAAGTCAGTGGCAAAATTTCTGCTGACTTCAACAGGACAAAGATTTCACTCACACAATGTCAGAACTGCATCATCTCACTATTCCCAAGAATCTCAGGCAAGACTATACAAGTTGGCTGTGTCTACATTGGCACCCTTTTCCGGAAAAGGGATGCTAATGAGACCAGTCGGAATTGCAAATGCCCCGGGGGATTTAAATATCCCCCGCGGCATTTGCATGAACATGGCTGCCGCTTTTTTCCGGCTTGGGGCTTTGCCGGAGAAAAGCGCCAGTCTAGATGGGATCTTGCGGAAAATAAAGCCTTTTCCGGAAGATCCCTTATTCCTACTTTGGGAATAAGGGATCTTCCGGAAAAGGCTTTATTTTCCGCAAGATCCCGTCTAGACTGGCGCTTTTCTCCGGCAAAGCCCCGAGCCGGAAAAAAGCGGCAGCCATGTTCATGCAAATGCCGCGGGGGATATTTAAATCCCCCGGGGCATTTGCAATTCCGACTGGTCTCATTAGCATCCCTTTTCCGGAAAAGGGTGCCAATGTAGACACAGCCATAATGTTAAAACTTGGCATGAACTATAGAATAGCCACCATTAACATATTTATTGTTATTTAGTTGCTCAGTAAAACATATACAGATATATACAATATGCATGAATACAGAAGACTGCACTTTACATATTTAAAAACAAATAACACTCAATTTCATGAGCTATTGTCACAGTCTTCCAACCAAGTATTTAAGAAATGAATTTAACAAGAGGAAAAAAAAAGATTACATGATTGCTTAACACACAGCAAAGTCAAGTTTTCATATTTTACATGTGCAATAACATTTTTCAGAAGAGTTTGCTATGCAGTATGGATTACCAGTGTTGTGATTATTTTCTTTTCCATGAACTAAATTTAGTACAAAGAAATAACATCCTTTTGCTTAAGGCTGTTTTAAAGTGGTAATATTCTTGGGTAGTGAATACTGATAAAGTTATAACTGCCGGAATTCATAGCCTGCAGTTTCATCAGTCAAAATCTATGAATGGATGGACTCAAACTAATTTTGTCTTAGAATTTCTCCATTAAAATTGTTAGACTATTTCCTCCATTAGCTTTAAGCAATACAGAAGAAACAATTCTATAAAGATGGATTAAGCCCGTGGTCCCCAACACGGTGCCCGTGGGCGCCATGGCGCCCGAGGTGGCATTTCAATGCGCCCGCCAGGTGCTCGGGGCTGGCCTGGCCCCGGGCACATGGCGCACGGGCGCTTCCGGGGAGAGTGCGCTTGGCGGGTGGAGCGCCGGTCGCGCGGCACTCGGCGGGAGGCGGCGGGGGGGAGCGCCGGCCCCGGGCGCGCAGCACTCGGCGGGAGGGAGGGGGAGCGCCGGCTGCGGGCACTCGGCGGAGGGGAGGGGGAGTGCCGGCTGCGGGCGCTCGGCACTCGGCGGAGGGGAGGGGGAGCGCCGGCTGCGGGCGCTCGGCACTCGGCGGGAGGGAGGGAGGGAGGGGGAGCGCCGGCTCTGGGCGCTCGGCACTCGGCGGGGGAGGGGGAGCGCCGGCTCCGGGCGCTCGGCACTCGGAGGGGGAGGGGGAGCGTCGGCCCCGGGCGCGCGGCTATGGGGGGCCCCGCCCCCGGGCCCCGCCCCCTGGCGCCCGGCGGGCAAACGGCCACGCCCCCTGGCGCCCGACAACCTAAAAAGTTTGGGGACCACTGGATTAAGCTCTTATACCTCATCCACTGAACAGCTGTGAATCTAGAATTCAAGAAAAGGGTACATTACAGCTTTAAAAAAAATCAAAATTTACCAAATTCTATTTCTTCTTAGTATTAGAACAAACACGACTTGCTCTACAGCATATAGAAAACTTGTGGTCATATTACACAGCTCTTCATTAAAGAGTTAATGTACATTTAGCCTTAGTGTTGTGCCAGAAAGCCTTCAAACTGATTTCTTGGTTGGAAAGTTTAACTAGCCTTAGAATGACCACCTCTAAATACAGTATCAGAAGGAGCTTGCTAAACAAAATGGATGATGACATTTTCACTTTATTTCCCTTCCACCTACCATACCACATTAATCCTGAAATCACTACACATTTGCTGAAATGCACTATAATTAAATTAAAATGAATCTAAACTTGTGTCACTGGTAAGCTAACAACTCAGCTATAGTAACGGAAAAATATTAACCTTATGAGAACATGACCTGGGGAAAACTCCCAACAAGCATTTAATAAATAAGGCCTATTCATTTTTTTTACAAAGATGACTCATCAGTCCCAATAACTTAAACGCAAAAAGACTATTTTGCTCAATATGCTACTATGTTTAAACTCTTTGGCTATGTCTACACTGGTGGTTTCTTGTGCAAGAACATCTTGCGTAAGGGTTCTTGTGCAAGAAGTCTTGCGCAAGAAAACGTCCACAGTACCGTGTGCGAGCTGTGCTTTTGTGCAAGAGCGCCCATGGCAGTGTGGACGCTCTCTTGCGCAAGAAAGCTCTGATGGCCATTTTACCATAGGACTTTCTTGCGCAAGAAATCCCTGCCGAGTGTCCACACTGCCCTCTTGCGCAAGAGCTCCTGCACAAGAGGGCTTACACCTGATAAAAAAGAGTGCAGCTCTTGCGCAAGAAGCCCTCTCTTACCACACCGTACTGTAAATTCCCTTGCGCAAGAGCGGGCGGGCAGTGTGGACACTCTGCGGATTCTTGCGCAAGAACAGCTATTCTTGTGCAATAACCCGCCAGTGTAGACATAGACAAAGTGTATATATGAAATTTCTTTTAACACACACCAAAAAATTCAGCAAACACTGCAGTGAGAAATTTACCCTTGAGGGGTGGGAACTAAAAGATTTAATTTCTAAAATGCTGTTTAGATTGCTGCCTAAATTATGTGCCTGGGTACAGCAATTGAAAATGCCAGGCAGGTCAAAGTGGATTCTGAAGGACAAGTATGAAGCCATATTATTTTAAGCTGCTGTTTGGGACACAAAATGAAGCTTGTACACAAATTAAATTTATATTTACTATAACTAGTGCCATGTTTTCAACCCCGAGACGTCTTAAGAACGGCCATACTGGGTCAGACCAATGGTCCATCCAGCCCAGTATCCTGTCTGCTGACAGTGGCCAATGTCCCAGAGGGAGGGAACACAACAGGTAATCCTCACGTGATCCCTCCCCTGTCACCCACCTCCAGAGGAACAGAGGCTAGGGACACCATTCCTACCCATCCTGGCTAACAGCCATTGATGGACCTCACTTCCATGAATCTATCTAGCTCTTTTTTGAACCCTGTTAAAGTCCTAGTCTTCATCGCATCCTCTGCCAAGGAGTTCCACAGGTTGACTGTGCGCTGAGTGAAGAAAAACTTCCTTTTGTTTGTTTTAAACCTGCTGCCTATTTATTTCATTTGGTGACCCCAGTTCTTATATTGTGAGAATATGTAAATAACTTTTCCTTATTCACTTTCTCCATACCAGTCATGATTTTATAGACCTCTATCATATCCCCCCTTAGTCTTTTTAAGATATGCAGCTGCACTTCAAACTTTTTTGGCTTTATGCAGCCACTTTTGCAGCATTTGTAATGTATTGAATTTCATTACTTATTGGACTAGACCAGGGCTGGGCAAAATATGGCCTGGGGGCTGGATCCGGCCCGCCAAGCCACAGGAGCCAGCCTGCAGACCACCCTGCAAGGACCCTCAGGCACACGCAGCTGCCGCATTTAACACAGTCCCTGCGTTTCTCTGCTCTGCAGGGAGGGGGAGGCTTTGCGCGATCTCCCCGCCGCCAGCCCAATCCTCAGCTCCTATTTGCCAGAAACAACCAGCCAATAAGAACTGACCTCAGCTAATCTCTCAGGGTATGTCTACACTACCCCGCTAGTTCGAACTAGCGGGGTAATGTAGGCATACCGCACTTGCAAATGAAGCCCGGGATTTGAATTTCCCGGGCTTCATTTGCATAAGCGGGGAGCCGCCATTTTTAAATCCCCGCTGGTTCGAACCCCGTGCAGCGCGGCTACATGGGGCACGAACTAGGTAGTTCGAACTAGGCTTCCTAGTTCGAACTACCGTTACTCCTCGTGGAATGAGGCCCCAGGCCAGAATCTTGTCCTGCACCCATACCCCCTCCCTGACCCTACACCCCAATTCCTTGACCCAGGTCACAACACCCTCCTCCACCCAAACACCCTCTCAGACTGCACCCCAGTCCCTTACCCCCTGCGTCCTTCTGCACCCAACCTCCAACCTCGACCCTCCACAGGAAACTGTGGCCCTTGACCACTTACCAAAATCTTGGAGTTCCCCCCCACCAAAAGTTATTGCCCACCTCTGGATTAGACTGTGCTCAAATTATACTGAAGAAGCAGATGGGACAGTGGGTAGGGCACTGCACTAGAAGTCGGAAGAACAGTGTTAAAGACCCAGCTCTGGGACTCATCAAGTCACTTTCCCCTTGTAGCTCCATTTCCTGACCTATGATATAGGGATAACTTGCTCTCATGCAGCATTTTTTCAGCTATAGCTCTTAAAGCATTCTGCAAATGAAGACAAATATTATTCCAGAAGCTGAATCTCTTTTTATAAACTAGTTCTTTGCTGATATTTCATATTTTTTTAAAACAGTGCACTCATCAAATCCATGAAGAAACTGGGCACAAACTTATTGCAGGTAACAAAAGCTTAGCAATAAACATATAGCCATTGCATATCCCCTTCGTACCAAAAAGCACCAAGACCAGGCACAAAGCTACAATATCCCACCAGAATTTTGTAAACAGACACCTTGAAATCCCACTGCAATGTGCTGGTATCACCTCTGTAATTATGGTATTAGGCAGCTGGCATTCTGTCCCTCAGTTAAGGTGAGAATAACACTGGTCTACAATTTTTTAGAAGTCGTCTGCTTCAGAGATACAATGTGCTATTTATTATGTATTTTGATGTGCTGAATTCAAATATGACAATTAAAACAACTGATTGGCTACTGTTTCCAAGATATTTAAGTTTTTACATTTTACGTCTATGTATATTGTGTAGATAGTAGAGTTTTAATCATAAATTGTAAACCTAGGTCTTTTCATGTGTTTATGGTTGCTTTACATGATAATATTTCACCTGTCCTGTTTATGTAACACTTTAAAAATCAGCAAAAGGGTTATATAAATAAAATTTATTATGAAACAAAAGGCAAAAAACTATTATGTACATAGTTTAGTCCTATTCAGTGTCTACTCGACGCTTCTTGGCTTGTCTTGTATTCATTAAATGGAGCATCTCTTGTCACTGTCCAGCAATAGTCTGCAAGCATTGATGGGCTCCATTTGCCCTGATAGCGTTTCTCCATTGTTGCCATGTCCTGGTGAAATCGCTCGCCGTGCTCGTCGCTCACTACTCCGCAGTTCGGTGGAAAAAAATCTAGATGAGAGTGCAAAAAAATGTATCTTTGGTGACATGTTGCAACCAAGGCTTTTGTATGCCTTGAGGAGGTTTTCCACCTACAACCTGTAGTTGTCTGCCTTGTTGTTTCCGAGAAAATGTATTGCCACTAACTGTAAGGCTTTCCATGCCGTCTTTTCCTTGCCACGCAGTGCATGGTCAAATGCATCATCTCGAAGAAGTTCACGAATCTGAGGACCAACAAAGACACCTTCCTTTATCTTAGCTTCACTTAACCTTGGAAATTTTCCACGGAGGTACTTGAAAGCTGCTTGTGTTTTGACCATGGCCTTGACAAAGTTCTTCATCAGACCCAGCTTGACGTGTAAGGGTGGTAACAAAATCTTCCTTGATTCAACAAGTGGTGGATGCTGAACACTTTTCCTCCCAGGCTCCAATGACTGTCAGAGTGGCCAATCTATCTTGATGTAGTGGGAATCTCTTGCACGACTATCCCATTCGCAGAGAAAACAGCAGTACTTTGTGTATCCAGTCTGCAGACCAAGCAAGAGAGCAACAACCTTCAAATCGCCACAAAGCTGCCACTGATGTTGGTCATAGTTTATGCACCTCAAAAGTTGTTTCATGTTGTCATAGGTTTCCTTCATATGGACTGCATGACCAACTGGAATCGATGGCAAAACATTGCCATTATGCAGCAAAACAGCGTTAAGACTCGTCTTCGATGAATCAATGAACAGTCTCCACTCATCTGGATCGTGAACGATGTTGAGGGCTGCCATCACACCATCGATGTTGTTGCAGGCTACAAGATCACCTTCCATGAAGAAGAATGGGACAAGATCCTTTTGACGGTCACGGAACATGGAAACCCTAACATCACCTGCCAGGAGATTCCACTGCTGTAGTCTGGAGCCCAAGAGCTCTGCCTTACTCTTGGGTAGTTCCAAATCCCTGACAAGGTCATTCAGTTCACCTTGTGTTATGAGGTGTGGTTCAGAGGAGGAGGATGGGAGAAAATGTGGGTCCTGTGACACTGATGGTTCAGGACCAGAAGTTTCATCCTCATCCTCTTCCTCGTCTGACTCAAGTGAGAATGATTCTGGTGCATCAGGAACCGGCAGTCCTTCTCCGTGGGGTACTGGGCGTATAGCTGATGGAATGTTTGGATAATGCACAGTCCACTTTCTCTTCTTTGACACACCTTTCCCAACTGGAGGCACCATGCAGAAGTAACAATTGCTGGTATGATCTGTTGGCTCTCTCCAAATCATTGGCACTGCAAAAGGCATAGATTTCCTTTTCCTGTTCAACCACTGGCGAAGATTTGTTGCACAAGTGTTGCAGCATATGTGTGGGGCCCACCTCTTGTCCTGATCTCCAATTTTGCAGCCAAAATAAATGTGATAGGCTTTCTTAACCATAGTGGTTATACTGCGCTTTTGTGATGCAAAAGTCACTTCACCACAAACATAGCAGAAGTTATCTGCACTGTTCACACAAGTACGAGGCATCTCTGCTCACTTTGGCTAAACAGAAATGTGTCCCTTTGCAAAATCAAACATTGACAAATAAGAGAGCACGACACTGTACGATTTCTAGAGCTGATATAGGGCAATTTGTTCAGCGGAGTGATGCAAGCTTCGTTATGATTGCATCATCCATGACTTCTAGGAATAACATGATGCAATTCATATCATGTATGACACAATACCAGCTTCAGATTGCATCATTCATTGTTTTGCCTAAAAAGCAAGTACTGTCCAAACCCAGTCATAGATTTATTCATAGATCCAGTCAAAGATGTATTTTAGTCATTTCTGGTTTAAATTGAGATCCCTTCCCTTTATAACTCACTTATCCTCCGCCATTCCCAAGTCAAGGGTCGTATATACTGACCCAATAGCATATCTTGAAAACTAGACCCAATCAACAATTTTAAGCATCATTTTCGTTCTCAGTGACCCAGAATTAGTAAAGTTTGACTGCATTTATTTCAGAAGCATTTTGGCTGTAGAGCAGTGTAATCGATTTATAAGCCAGGGATACCTAGTGGAAGGGACAAAGCTAGCAAAAAAGTTAAACAGATCTCTAGCGTTGTCCAAGCAGCTCTGATAAATAAATGGGCAGTTCTAAAGACAGAACCAAATTTCTTCCCCCTCCTACTACATATTTTTAAAACTTGTATTAAATTCCATTGAAGCTAATGGGAGAATGCCTCAAGGGAAGCACATGCTTAAATGCTTTGATGACTAGAGATGGAATTACTTATGCATGTGCTTAATTTTAAATGTAAGTACCCTGATGAACTGAGACTTAAAAACTGTGCTTTTGTGGGTTAAGAACTAAGAACAGCCATACTGGGTCAGACCAACAGTCCATCTAGCCCATAGAATCATAGAATACTAGGACTGGAAGGGACCTCGAGAGGTCATCGAGTCCAGTCCCCTGCCCTCATGCCAGGACCAAATACTGTCTAGACCATCCCTGATAGACATTTATCTAACTTAGGGTACATCTAGACTACATGCCTCTGTCGCCAGAGGCATGTAGATTAGGCTACCAGACATAGGAAAATGAAGCGGCAATTTAAATAATCGCTGCTTCATTTAAATTTACATGGCTGCCGCGCTGAGCCGACAAAGAGCTGATCAGCTGTTTGTCGGCTCAGCGCAATAGTCTGGACACGCGGGTGTCGACATCAAAGGTATTTCTCGACCACCCAGGTATGCCTCCTGGGATGAGGTTTACCTGGGTGGTCGACAAATACCTTTGATGTCGACACCCGCGCGTCCAGACTATTGCGCTGAGCCGACAAACAGCTGATCAGCTCTTTGTCGGCTCAGCGCGGCAGCCATGTAACTTTAAAAGAAGCGGCGATTATTTAAATCGCCGCTTCATTTTACTATGTCTGGTAGCCTAATCTACATGCCTCTGGCGACAGAGGCATGTAGTCTAGAGGTACCCCTACTCTTAAATATCTCCAGAGATGGGGATTCCACAACCTCCCTGGGCAATTTATTCCAGTGTTTAACCACCCTGACAGTTAGGAACTTTTTCCTAATGTCCAACCTAAACCTCCCTTGCTGCAGTTTAAGCCCCTTGCTTCTTGTTCTATCCTCAGAGGCCAAGATGAACAAGTTTTCTCCCTCCTCTTTATGACAGCCTTTTAGATATCTGAAAACGGCTATCATGTCCCCCCCAATCTTCTCTTTTCCAAACTAAACAAACCGAATTCTTTCAGTCTTCCTTCATAGGTCATGTTCTCTAAACCTTTAATCATTCTTGTTGCTCTTCTCTGGACCCTCTCCAATTTCTCCACATCTTTCTTGAAATGCGGTGCCCAGAACTGGACTATATACTCCAACTGAGGCCTAACCAGCGCAGAGCAGAGCGGAAGAATGACTTCTCGTGTCTTGCTCACAACACACCTGCTAATGCATCCCAGAATCATGTTTGCTTTTTTTGCAACAGCATCACACTGCTGACTCGTATTCAGCTTGTGGTCTCACTTCTAGATAACCCCTAGATCCCTTTCTGCCGTACTCCTTCCCAGACAGTCACTTCCCATTCTGTATGTGTGAAACTGATTGTTCCTTCCTAAGTGGAGAACTTTGCATTTGTCTTTATTAAACTTCATCCTATTTACCTCAGACCATTTCTCCAATTTGTCCAGATCATTTTGAATTATGACCCTATCCTCCAGATTAGTCGCAACCCCTCCCATCTTGATATCATCTGCAAACTTAATAAGCGTACTTTCTATGCCAATATCTAAATCGTTGATGAAGATATTGAACAGAGCCGGTCCCAAAACAGACCCCTGCGGAACCCCACTTGTCATACCTTTCCAGCAGGATTGTGAACCATTAATAACTACTCTCTGAGTACGGTTATCCAGCCAGTTATGCACCCACCTTATAGTAGCCCCATCTAAGTTGTATTTGCCTCGTTTATTGATAAGAATATTCTGCGAGACCGTATCAAATGCCTTACTAAAGTCTAGGTATACCACATCCACCGCTTCTCCCTTATCCACAAGACTCGTTATCAAAAAAAGCTATCAGATTGATTTGACATGATTTGTTCTTTACAAATCCATGCTGGCTGTTCCCTATCACCTTGCCACCTTCCAAGTGTTTACAGATGATTTCCTTAATTACTTGCTCCATTATCTTCCCTGGCACAGAAGTTAAACTAACTGGTCTGTAGTTTCCTGGGTTGTTCTTATTTCCCTTTTTATAGATGGGCACTAGATTTGCCCTTTTCCAGTCTTCTGGAATCTCTCCTGTCTCCCAAGATTTTCCAAAGATGATAGCTAGAGGCTCAGATACCTCCTCTATCAGCTCCTTGAGTATTCTAGGATGCATTTCATCAGGCCCTGGTGACTTGCAGGCATCTACCTTTTCTAGGTGATTTTTAACTTGTTCTTGTTTTATTTTATATTCTAAACCTACCCCCTTCCCACTAGCATTCACTATGGGTATGTCTACACTACAAAGTTAATTCGAACTAACAGACGTTAGTTCGAATTAACTTTGATAGACGCTACACTAGCGCTCCGCTAGTTCGAACTTAATTCGAACTAGCGGAGCGCTTAATTTGAACTAGGTAAACCTCATTCTACGAGGACTAACGCCTAGTTCGAATTAGCTAGTTCGAATTAAGGGCTGTGTAGCCACTTAATTCAAACTAGTGGGAGGCTAGCCCTCCCCAGCTTTCCCTGGTGGCCACTCTGGGCACCACCAGGGAAACTCGTCTGCCCCCCTCCCGGCCCCGGAGCCCTTAAAGGGGAACGGGCTGGCTACGGTGCCCGTGCCAGGTGCAAGCCTGCCAGCACCCAGCCAGCAGACCCTGCACCTGGCACGGCTCGAGCCAGCCACCCGCTGCCACCCAACCCTCCGCCTCTTCCCGGGACCAGGCTGGCGGCTCCCGGGAGCCCGCCCAGGTCCGCAAGAGGCGGGCACCCGCCTGGTCTAGTGCGGACATCGTGGACCTCATCCACGACCTCCGCACTAGGCACAGGAAAGTGGCCACCTAGGGCAGGAGAGCTGCCAGCCTGGCCACCCAGGAGCAGGTGTGCATGAAAATCAAGGTGGTCCACTGAGACCCCTGACCCTGAGCCCTGAGCTTAGAATGGCCGTCCTGGATCAGACCAAAGGTCCATCTAGCCCAGTAGCCTATCTGTCAACAGCGGCCAACACTAGGGACCCTGGAGGGGATGGACCGAAGACAATGACCAAGCCATTTGTCTCGTGCCATCCATCTTCAGCCTTCCACAAACAGAGGCCAGGGACACCATTTCTACCCCCTGGCTAATACCACTCCATGGACCCAACCTCCATGACTTTATCTCACTTCTCCTTAAACTCTGTTCTAGTTGTAGCCTTCACAGCCTCCTGCAGCAAGGAGTTCCACTGGTTGACTATTTGCTTTGTGAAGAAGAACTTTCTGTTTTTAGTTTGAAGCCTGCTACCCATTCATTTCATTTGGTGTCCTCTAGTCCTTCTATTATGGGAACTAATGAAGAACTTTTCTTTATGCACCGTCTCCAAACCACTCATGCTTTTATAGACCTCTATCATATCCCCCCTCAGTCTCCTCTTTTCTAAGCTGAAAAGTCCCAGTCTCTTTAGCCTCTCTTCATATGGAACCTGTTCCAAACCCCTGATCATTTTAGTTGCCCTCCCCTCTCCCACCCTCTCTCTTCCCCTCTCCCACCTCCTTTTCCCAGTCTCCCCGAGTTTTGTTCAATAAAGAGAGTTTCTATTTTTGAACACGTGTCCTTTATTTTGTACATCAGGAAGGAGGGCTAGGGAGGGGTAAGTGGAAGGAGGTGAGGGAGGAATGGGGTACGAGCCCCCAATGGGGAGGACTGGGCTGGCTCTGCGGGCTTCTCAGGGTGGAAGCTCTCCTGAAGCCCCTTGATTGACCCCCCCCTCTGGATGGCAGCCTGCGGCAAGTGCAGCCGGGCTGATGGCCGAGTGCTGTGATGTGCCGAGTGTGGGCACTCAGGGCACTCCAAGCCAGGACTGCTTTGCAAGCGGGGAACCCCTGAGAACTGTCTGTCCGGGGTGGGGGTCGGGTCCCTTTAAGCACAGCCCTCGGCTAGCCTGAGACAGCAGCTCCACGCTCTATGTCCTAATCTGATGCCCTGCCAGCACTGCTTCCGGCCATCCTTAACCTCAGTTCAGGGTCCACTCAGTGTGGACATGCTAGTTCGAATTAGCAAAATGCTAATTCGAACTAATTTTTTAGTCTAGATGCGTTAGTTCGAATTAGCTTAGTTCGAATTAACTAATCTCTGCCATTTCCAAGTTTCCTGTTACTGTTTCTCCCTCCTCACTGACCAGTGGGCCTACCCTGTCCTTGGTCTTCCTCTTGCTTCTAATGTATTTATAAAAAGTCTTCTTGTGTCTCTTTATTCCCGTAGCTAGTTTGAGCTCATTTTGTGCCTTTGCCTTTCTAATTTTGCCCCTGCATTCCTGTGTTGTTTGTTCATCCTTTGTATATTCATCCTTTGTAATTTCTCCTACTTTCCATTTTTTATATGACTCCTTTTTTTAATTTTTAGATCATGCAAGATCTCGTGGTTAAGCCAAGGCGGTCTTTCGCCATATTTTCTATCTTTCCGACACAGTGGAATAACTTGCTTTTTGGCCCTTAATAATGTCCCTTTGAAAAACTGCCAACTCTCCTCAGTTGTTTTTCCCCTCAGTCTCGATTCCCATGGGACCTTACCTATCAGCTCTCTGAGCTTACCAAAATCTGTCTTCCTGAAATCCATTGCCTCTATTTTGCTGTTCTCCCTTCTACCCTTCCTTAGGATTGTGAGCTCTATGATTTCATGATCACTTTCACCCAAGCTGCCTTCCACTTTCAAATTCTCAACCAGTTCCTCCCTATTTGTTAGGATCAAATCTAGAACATCTTTTCCCCCTGGTAGCTTTTTCAGCCTTCTGAAATAAAAAGTTGTCTCCAATGCAGTCCAAGAACTTATTGGCTAGTCTGTGCCCCGCTGTGTAATTTTCCCAACATATATCTGGATAGTTGAACTCCCCCATCACCACCAAATCTTGGGCTTTGGATGATATCGTTGTTTAAAAAAAACCTCATCCACTTCTTCCACCTGGGTAGGTGGCCTGTAGTAGACTCCTAGCATCACCCTTGTTTTTAACCCCTTTTAGCCTAACCCAGAGACTCTCAACACTTCCGTCTCCTATGTCCACCTCACCTCACTCCAAGTGTGTTCATTTTTAATATATAAGGCAACACCTCCTCCCTTTTTTCCCTGTCTATCCTTCCTGAGCAAGCTGTACCCTTCCATACAAACATTCCAATCCTGTGTATTATCCCACCAAGTTTCTGTGATGCCAACAATGTCAGAATTGTAATTATTTATTAGCACTTCCAGTTCTTCCTGCACTTCCAGTTCTTGCCCAGTATCCTGTCTGCCAACAGTGGCCAATGCCAGATGCCCCAGAGGGAGGGATCACAACAAGTAATCCTCTCGTGATCCCTCCCCTGTCACCCACCACACCAGTTTGTGGTGTGTTCTCCAAAAGTGAGGCTGAGTCATGATTGTTATATCAGGAGCTCTATTACTTTAAAGTGTTATTTAGAGTAGGTGAAGGGCAGAAGCTTTGAGCCTTTCATCTGGATCTGACCAAGTGTCCTGCCTGTTTGTTCTAGACTCAGGAATACAAACTAACTCTATATTCACCAATTACAAAAGGGTAAACTCCATATTCCAGTAACCACTCCAGCTTCAACAGAATCCCTCTCTCTTTTTTTTTAAAGATTAAAGGTGACTCAAAATCAGTTTTTTTTAAATTCTGAAAGAAAAACAACTAAAACTCAATGACCCTTGTTATAATTTCCTAATTTAAAAAAATTAACCCAAAACAGTGAGCAGTGATACAACAGGAAAATAAATCCACATGAGCCCAATGACAGCTTGTTCCAAATAAGAGATCAGGGAGAATGTGACAAGTTAAATACCATCTGTGACCTCATTTAACATGAGGAGTTTTGAAACAGCATAATTGAAGTGAGAATTTCAGGACCACAATGTACCATGAGTTTTTAAGCACAATTCTGTCCCCAGTGGTACCAATTCAGAACTCTACTTAAAACCCAATGGCCCAGTGCAACCATCCAAGATAGTCCTCTAAACATCAACTCCCCCAAAGGGGTACCCTTTGTGAAGCCATAAAACAAGTGATAAATACCCATGGTGTTTCAGTCCTTTATTTCACAGCTATGATCTAATCCTCCAGTGCTCTTAGTAACTGCAAAGGAGTGCTCTTTCGAAAAAAGGCGTTCTTGAATGCAAACTGCTTTTTCAAAAGAGAGCATCCAGACTGCCTGGGTGCTCTCTTTGGAAAAGCAGCTTGCTTTTTCGAAAGAAGAGGTTGCAGTCTAGACGCTCTCTTTCGGAAGAGGCTTGTAGTCTAGACGTAACCTGGGCTTCAAGTCAGCAAATCAACTGAACAGTTGTTTCCACTTAACAGCAAAAGATGAAGGATGAATGTACTCTTGGTAACAAAAAATAACTCTCCCAAGGAAAGACAAAAATCACACGCTGAACACTTAAATAGAGCATTCGTTGTTTGGTTTGTATGTGACTGACAAAAGCTTGGTGTCAATATGTAATACAGTACTATGATGACAATTTCACTTCAAACAGCATTTATTTCTGAACTACTATTCTTCAGGATTTCCATTGTAATAATCATTGAAGCAAAATAAAAAGAAAGAACAAGAAAAAAGTAGTAGTAGTATCTTTGTCTTATTATGACATACACTATTTGGACATACGTTGAGATAAAAAAGGAAAAGGCCTCATCTATAAATGTATGCCAAGATTACAGAATAATGGGGGAAACAATCTAACAGAAAAATCTTAAGCAAAAGTGTGCCAACTGCAGAAGGGTTAACACTGGTAACATACTGTGGCAGATAATTAAAAAAAATTGAGGTTTACTTTAAATGAACCCTTTCCAGTCCATATGACACTAAGCAGGTACCAACCTAGAAAAATAGTCCACCTATCAGTAGCAACCCTTTAAAATTAAAAAGAGGAAAAAAAATTCCTTTTGCTCAAGTCAGGGCAGCCACAAAAGTCCCAAATCTGTTGGAGATGTCTGAGTGCAGGGATCTCCATGTTGGCACCACAGTACGGCCCTTCGACTCGCCCATATCATCCGTGCAGTGGACTGAGAGGCATTGCAAATGGCTGCCAGTCTGCGCCGCAGCTGAGGTCTTGTTCTGGGGAAGGTCGTGGGCTGGAAAGGGTTAGAGAGATTATTATAAAGTCTGTGCAACACAACCATTTACAAATTTAAAACAGCAGCAAAGAAAAAGAAACACTGAATGATCACAGAAGTATTCATTGAACTAAGTACAGGAGACAGAGAGAGCTAGAATCAAAACAAACCAGCTGCAACACTGACCACAAAGGGATGGGATATGCCTGGCCCACAGAAGATGAAACTGCAACTTCTCAGTAACTCAACAGAAGTTCCATTACTCTGTAGTGCTTTGTTTGTAGGGGTTTACAGCAGGGGCACCAAAAATAATAATTCTATGGCCTCTTCAAATTTGGTCACTTGATTGGCTCACCTTCCCTGCTTCTGTGTAACATTGATAACTATATTAAATATGGATATTTGTAGCTCCCCTAACCTTTTTCCATCCTGAAAAATTGATCGGTTATTTCTAGTTTTTGCTTCTTAGTCAATCTCTGACCCTGTTACTACTTCATTAGTAGCTATTTGCCCAGGACACTGTCAAACACTTTGAAAATCTAAATATACTAGAGACTCGCACACTTCACTGCTTCTGTAAGCCAAACTCAGGGCCCATACCAACAGCTCCAGATTTGTAAATTGGCTGTGTCGATGACAGGCAGAACCAGCCAACGTACACAATTTCCAAGTAAAATTTTGTTGAAATCCGCATATAACCACAGAACTTTTCCATTCCGACTAATCAGCAATCTGACAGAAAACATTCCACTGGAAAATTTCCAACTAGCTCCAACCTTAACCTTACATCTCCCTAATGCTGTCACCCCCACTCCTTCTCTTCTCCCTTTTCTCAGCACCTAACTCCCCAATGTGATTGGCTAATATTTTTCTGAATCGGGCTTTCTTGGTTTTTTGATTGTCACCAAAAAATGAATAAACAATTCTTCCCCTTGTGATGGATAGGAGAAGTACTGGCCAGCACCCGGTGACTAAGGGATTAAACTCAGGTAGCTAGAAAGGATGTTGGCCGGGAGCCAGAAGAACCAATGGGAATACAGTGCTGAAATTTGAATTGTATAAGATACCTTGCCAGCTTTCTTTGTGTGGGGAAGTTAAGCCAGGAGTTGAGGACGATCCAGGGAACTATAGGCCGGTCAGTCTTACCTCGGTTCCTGGAAAAATCATGGAAGGGATCCTTAAGGAATCCATATTGAGGCACTTGGAAGAGAGGAAAGTGATCAGGAATAGTCAGCATGGATTCACAAAGGGCAAGTCGTGCCTGACCAATCTGATTAGCTTCTATGATGAGGTAACTGGCTCTGTGGACATGGGAAAGTCAGTGGATGTGATATACCTTGACTTTAGCAAGGCTTTTGATACGATCTCCCACAATATTCTTGCCAGCAAGTTAAGGGAATGTGGATTGGATAAATGGACGGTAAGATGGATAGAAAGATGGCTAGAAGGCCGGGCCCAGCGGGTAGTGATCAATGGCTCGATGTCAGGATGGCGGTCGGTTTCTAGCGGAGTGCCCCAAGGTTCGGTTCTAGGACCGGTTTTGTTCAATATCTTTATTAATGACCTGGATGAGGGGATGGATTGCACCCTCAGCAAGTTTGCGGATGACACTAAGCTAGGGGGAGAGGTAGATACGCTGGAGGGCAGAGATAGGCGTACAGATAGTGCGGAATAGCTTGCTAGTTCGAACTATCTAGCCCGTGCTGTGTGTAGCCGCGAGGCACGGGGTTTGAACAAGCCGGCATTTAAAAATGGCGCCGGCCGGCTTATGCAAATGAAGCCCGGGAAATTCAAATCCCGGGCTTCATTTGCAAGTGCGGTATGCCTACATTACCCCACTAGTTCGAACTAGGGTGGTAGTGTAGACATACCCGATGAGAAGCTGGATATGAGTCAACAGTGTGCCCTTGTAGCCAGGAAGGCTAATGGCATATTAGGTTGCATTAAGAGGAGCATTGCCAGCAGATCCAGAGATGTCATTATTCCCCTTTATTCGGCTTTGGTGAGGCCACATCTGGAGTATTGTGTCCAGTTCTGGGCCCCCCACTACAAAAAGGATGTGGACGTATTGGAGAGGGTCCAGCAGAGGGCAACCAAAATGATTAGGGGGCTGGAGCATATGACCTATGAGGAGAGACTGAGGGATTTGGGTCTGTTTAGTCTGCAGAAGCGAAGAGTGAAGGGAGATTTGATAGCAGCCTTCAACTTCCTGAAGGGAGGTTCCAAAGAGGATGGAGAGAGGCTGTTCTCAGCAGTGACAGATGCAGAACAAGGAGCAATGGTCTCAAGTTGCAGTGGGAGAGGTCCAGGTTGGATATTAGGAAAAACTATTTCCCTAGGAGGGTGGTGAAGCACTGGAATGGGTTACCTAGGGAAGTAGTGGAGTCTCCATCCCTAGAGGTGTTTAAGTCTCGGCTTGACAAAGCCCTGGCTGGGTTGATTTAATTGGGATTGGTCCTGCCTAGAGCAGGGGGCTGGACTTGATGACCTTCTGAGGTCTCTTCCAGCTCTATGGTTCTATGATTCTATGATTGAGAGAGACACTTTTCCCCTTTATTTACTCACGATCCTTCCTGGTTCAGTACACTTCCATGCCCTGAATTCCTTGGAGGCATGGTAGTCCTGCCTGAGTTTAAATAATTCTTTATCTAGTCGTGATCAGGGTATTTTTCTTTATTTTTGTGGTTTGGTTTGAACTGCTCTGTGTGAATCTATGCCTCCCCTCCCCCATTCACTGCCTAAGAGTTGTTCCCAGAGATTTTCTTTGTGTTTTAATGTGTTTTACTTGATTGCTAGGTGTTATAGAGCAGCTAAGTATACTTTTTTTGTTTTTCAAGCTCTCTTGTGGTAAAAAGAGCTTGGGGTAGCCCTGGGGGGTATTCAAGTGTTGCTCCCTGGTTTTTTTTAGGGTAAATCACTTGATGGTGGCAGCAACCCCTCAAAGGGTATGTCTACACTACAAAGTTAATTCGAACTAACAGACGTTAGTTCGAATTAACTTTGATAGGTGCTACACATACAAACCGCTAGTTCTAACTTAATTCGAACTAGCGGAGCGCTTAATTCGAACTAGGTAAACCTCATTCTACGCGGACTAACGCCTAGTTCGAATTAAGTAGTTCGAATTAAGGGCTGTGTAGCCACTTAATTCAAACTAGTTGGAGGCTAGACCTCCCCAGCTTGCCCTGGTGGCCACTCTGGGCCAAACCAGGGAAACTTTTCTGCCCCCCTCCCGGCCCCAGAGCCCTTAAAGGGGCACAGTCTGGCTACAGTGCTCGTGCCAGTTGCAAGCCTGCCAGCACCCAGCCAGCAGACCCTGCACCTGGTACGGCACGAGCCAGCAACCCGCTGACACCCAGCCCTCTGCCTCTTCCCGGGACCAGGCTGGTGGCTCCCAAGAGCCTGCCCGGGGATGCAAGAGGCGGGCGCCTGCCTGGTCTAGTGTGGACATCCTGGACCTCATCCACGACCTCCGCACTAGGCACAGGAAAGTGGCCATCTAGGGCAGGAGAGTTGCCAGCCTGGCCACCCAGGAGCAGGTTTGCATGAAAATCAAGGTGGTCCAGTGAGACCCCCGACCCTGAGCCCTGAGCTTAGAACATAAAAACATAAGAACGGCCTACTGGGTCAGACCAAAGGTCCATCTAGCCCAGTAGCCTGTCTGCCGACAGCGGCCCACACTAGGTACCCTGGAGGGGATGGACCAAAGACAATGACCAAGCCATTTGTCTCGTGCAATCCATCTTCAGCCTTCCACAAACAGAGGCCAGGGACACCATTTCTACCCCCTGGCTAATAGCACTCCATGGACCCAACCTCCATGACTTTATCTAACTTCTCTTTAAACTCTGTTATAGTTCTAGCCTTCACAGCCTCCTGCAGCAAGGAGTTCCACAGGCTGACTATTTGCTTTGTGAAGAACAACTTTCTGTTATTAGTTTGAAGCCTGCTACCCATTCATTTCATTTGGTGTCCTCTAGTCCTTCTATTATGGGAACTAATGAAGAACTTTTCTTTATGCACCCTCTCCACGCCACTCATGATTTTATAGACCTCTATCATTATGCTGTTGCAAAAAGAGCAAATATGATTCTAGGTTGTATCAACAGGTGTGTTGTAAGCAAAACTCGTGAAGTCATTCTGCCGCTCTACTCTGCACTAGTTAGGCCTCAGCTGGAGTACTGTGTCCAGTTCTGGGCGCCACATTTCAAGAAAGATGTGGAGAAATTGGAAAGGGTACAGAGAAGAGCGACAAGAATGATTAAAGGTCTAGAGAACATGACCTATGAAGCCAGGCTTCATGAACTGGGCTTGTTTAGTTTGGAAAAAAGAAGATTAAGGGGGGACATGATAGCGGTTTTCAAATATCTAAAAGGGTGTCACAAGGAGGAAGGAGAAAATTTGTTCCTCTTGGTTTCTGAGGACAGGACAAGGAGTAATGGGCTTAAAGTGCAGCAGGGGAGGTTTAGATTGGACATTAGGAAAAAATTCCTAACTGTCAGGGTGGTCAAATATTGGAATAAATTGCCAAGGGAGGTGGTGGAATCTCCCTCTCTGGAGATATTTAAGAACAGGTTAGATAGACATCTGTCAGGGATGGTGTAGACGGAGCTTGGTCCTGCCTTGAGGGCGGGGGGCTGGACTTGATGACCTCTTGAGGTCCCTTCCAGTCCTATTATTCTATGATTCTATGATTTCCCCCCCAGTCTCGTCTTTTCTAAGGTCCCTTTAAGCACAGCCCTCGGCTAGCCTGAGACAGAAGCTCCACGCTCTAAATCCTAATCTGATGCCCTGCCGGCACTGCTTCCGGCCAGCCTTAACCTCGGTTCAGGGTCCACTCAATGTGGACATGCTAGTTCGAATTAGCAAAATATTAATTCAAACTAGTTTTTAGGTCTAGATGCACTAGTTCGAATTAGCTTAGTTCAAATTAACTAATTCGAATTAAGTTAGTTCGAATTAGTGCTGTAGTGTAGACATACCCAAAGTTAGTAAATCTGTGACTCTGGGGAGTTTTGGAAGCAGAACCTGTATAGGCAAGGTATTTTTAAGGTCTCTTGTGGGCCCCCACCTTCTGCACTTGGAGTGCCAGAATGGGGATCAGCCCTGACACCCCTAATGACAGGAACATTTCCTCATGTTCTGGAACAGATTGCACACCGTCTGCAAAAGTTATCACATTACAGACAAACAGAGCAATACCAAAGTTGTGTTAGGTCTCATTTTGCTCAGCCAGTTACGTAATCAAAAATACTTTATGGTGTTGAAATCATAGTCCCCTATAAGGTGCGCGCCTGCACGGCCACACACACAAAATTCTCTGCCTGCCCACTTCCTTTGTAGAGCCACACAGCAGCACTTAGTTTCCTGCTGGAAGGTGAGTGACCCGGTGGGTTCCTGCTCCAGTGGCAGCCACGCGGTCCAGCAGGCAGGGCCCAGCACCATGTGGAGGGTGTCTGCTTCCTAGCTTCCACTGGCAAGTTACAGGGTTTTTTACTCATGCAATTCCTGCTGAAGATGTAAGTATGGCTCATTTAGTATGTTGGACACTTTGCTAATGCTCATTAGGGGAAGCTGTCATGAGGGAGAGGCTGATCTGGGAGTATGACCAGGAATGAAAGGGCAGTGTAGAAGACCGGGAGAAGCAGGGCTGGACTAGCAAGCACTGAAAGAGGAAAAAGTGCTGAAATCCTTTAATCAAGAGGAATGTGCTGGTGCATCCTTATAACAGCATGTCAAACACACAGGGTGAACTAATAAGATTTTCCTAGAGAATATTCCTCACTAGCCTCCCTTATCTGATTAAAATTTTAGATAGAAATCAAAAAGTTATTTTCTGTTTGACATTTTCTTGACAAGTGAATGGGAAATTACCTATTAGCACAGTCAATAACAATAGACAATACTAGTAATCTAAAATCAGTTACACTTTGAAAGTTAAATGGTGCAAGATTGTCTCCCAGGATAGCCAAACTACCCTAAGTGCACTTGTGTTCCTAGAATTTACAGCGTGTGCCAAATGAACCGTAGCAGTGCTTTGATTGGATGCAGAGGCAGTGCATGACTCTCCTAGTCAATGTTGTGTGCAATGAACATGCACCTCACTTCACGTGTCCTTGCTTTACATGTTTGTCACTTTAGTAATACCAGTAGGAAAAAAACCTACATGGATGGAAACCAGCAGAATCTGGCAACCCTGCACAGGTGCAATGGTAAACAAAATGGCTACGTCTACACTGGCATGATTTTCCGGAAATGCTTTTAATGGAAAAGTTTTCCGTTAAAAGCATTTTCGGAAAAGCACATCTAGATTGGCAGGACGCTTTTCCACAAAAGCACTTTTTGCGAAAAAGCGTCCGTGCCAATCTAGACGTGCTTTTCCGCAAAAAAGCCCCAATCACCATTTTCGCAATCGGGGCTCTTTTGCAGAAAACAAATCTGAGCTGTCTACACTGGCCCTTGTGCGCAAAAGTTTTTCAGAAAAAGACTTTTGCCCGAACGGGAGCAGCACAGTATTTCCGCAAAAGCACTGACAGTCTTACATGAGATCATCAGTGCTTTTGCGGAAATTCAAGCGGCCAGTGTAGACAGCTGGCAAGTTTTTCCGCAAAATCAGATGATTTTGTGGAAAAACTTGCCAGTCTAGACACAGCCAATGTGTCATGAGCCACATATAGAACCCCGATGGACCACAGGCTGCCCACCACTGAACTAGCAATTCCCCACTGGGCCTAACTAAATTTTCAAAATGTAGCTAATTTTATTAGTTAGATGGCACTATTTTTGAATTGTTAGAGTAATATTAAATAGACTTTTTGACCCATTAGCACAAATAATTACAGCTAAGCACAAGAATCACTATTCAATGTCTGGTTACCAGGGGCGGACTGGCCTGGTGGGATACTGGGAATTTCCCGGTGGGCCGTCGTCAGAATGGCCGCCGCTCCTGGGAGCAGGGCTGGCACATTTCTAGGGGGCGGGGAGGCATTCCAGCCCGCAGGAGGAGCAGGCGGTGAGCCCCATGGAGGCCACCCTGATCTGGGAGCCTGTGCCTGGCCCCAGGGTGCTGGGAGCTCTGCGTGGGCCCGGGGCTCTGCCGCCGGGAGCACTGGGCTCGCATATCTGGCCTCGGCGCCTGGGGCGGGAGAGGCTGGCTGCGCGGGGAATGGAGAGCAAAGTAAGCCCTGAGTCACCTGTGGGGGGAGGAGAGGAGACGGCAACAGGGGACCGATGATGGGAGATAATAAAGATGCGGGTACCATGCTGGGCTCACTCCTCCTCCTCGTTTCCTTGCAGGGGCTCATCAGCACCAGCCAGAGGGTTGGCATGAGTCCCAGCTTACTGGGCTCACACTGCTCCAGAGAGTTGCCTTGCCTGGGGAGCTCCCCGTGGCCCTGGGAGGCACTGCTCGCTCCCGCTCGGGAAATCCATGAGCAGTGCGGCCCTGTTGCGGCATGCCTGCCCCATGGCCCGGGCTCCTGTGCGTCCGGGTGCAGGCCCCACACGACTCTGCCATTGCAGGCCCCACACGGCTCTGTCATCGCTGGCAGGGCTGGAGTCAGCTCCCTCCCCTGGCAGGGCCCAGCCACGCCTTCGAGTGAGTGCGCCCCCCCCACACCCATGTGCCCCCCCGCAACTCCCTCCTGCCCGCCCGTATAGCCCCCGCCTGTGTTCTCTCCCCCACAACTCCCCTGCCTGTGACCCCCCCTTGCCCGGCTGTCCCGCCCCCCCCCCCGCCTGTGTGCCCCTGCCCACTGTCCTGTGACCCCCCCCCTCCCCCCTCTCTTCTCCTCCCCTGGCTCGGCCTCCGCCCAGCAACCCCACACCCCACCTCCTGGCCCACTGCAACCTTGCTGGGACCCCATCTCCTCTTCTCCCCCCACCCCCTCCCTGCCACCCACCTGGATCTCCATCGCCTGTCTGGCTCTCTAAACAATCCCCGCTCCCCCTACTCTCAGGGCCCTGAACCCTCCCCCCCTCCCACACCTGCCCAGGAACCCAGCCCCCTTGTGCTGTGTCCTGACATCCTCATGGCGGGGGGGGGGGGGGGGGCGGGGTTTGCTTGGGGCGGAAAAAAACCTAGAGCCTGCCCTGGACGCAGGGAAAGGGGGAGGGGCACACAGGGGTGATGTCATGGGGAGGGCTGTTCTCAACCCATTTCCTGGGCCAATTTTGATTGCCAGTCTGCCCCTGCTGGTTACATTGAGTCTTGGAAGCTTAACTGGTATCACAGCTTACCCTACCTGCTTTTCTTTGTGATAGAAATACCACTTCTACTTAGATAAATAAGGGTATGTCTACACTACCCTCCTAGTTCAAACTAGCGGGGTAATGTAGGCATACCGCACTTGCAAATGAAGCCTGGGATTTGAATTTCCCGGGCTTCATTTGCATAAGCGGGGAGCCGCCATTTTTAAAACCCCGCTGGTTCGAACCCCGTGCAGCGCGGCTACATGGGGCTCGAACTAGGTAGTTCGTACTAGGATTCCTATTCCGAACTACTGGTACACCTCGAGGAACGGTAGTTCGGAATAGGAATCCTAGTCCGAACTACCTAGTTCGAGCCCCGTGTAGCCGCGCTGCACGGGGTTCGAACCAGCGGGGTTTTAAAAATGGCGGCTCCCCGCTTATGCAAATGAAGCCCGGGAAATTCAAATCCCGGGCTTCATTTGCAAGTGCGGTATGCATACATTACCCTCCTAGTTCAAACTAGCGGGGTAGTGTAGACATACCCTAAGAGTTAAAGAACTCATACAGCTAACATCATGCTGTCCTGAGAAAGGGGGTTTCGCTGAATGTACACTGATATCTGGTAGCAGATAAGCAAAACAGCTACTGAAAGTTATGACATTTACCTTGTGCTAACTGCTTAACTGGTGCCTAACCACACTTGAACAGTTGCAAATTACATGTCCTGCCTGTCATAACCAGAGAATAGTAGGCATTAGGAGCAGTAAGTGGAAAAACTTGAAACTGGAATTTTTATTTGCAACAAATACAATGATATGAAAGTTTAATCAGTTGCAGGAGATTAAGTCATTAATGAGAGTTAGAGCATTAGGTTCTAGGAGGTGGTAATATATGTTTTCATTTGTGGCAGGTCAGGTTCTGCCAACCTTGAGAACAACAGCAGTTGCTCTTTGTCAAGGAAACCATTCCTGCCACCATTTATTACTGGTGTTGTGTAGCAGCGCAGCACAGGTCTTTAAGAAAAACAGCTTATTGTTCAAACTTTGCAGGTATGGGGGTGGTGGTGAGGTCTTTTTACCTTACCTGTAACTGATGGCATGGCACAGTACATTGGCACTTAGGGTCAGTCATGATAATAAGGATGCTTGGGCGAAAATTCGGATTTAATAGCTCTTTTTATTCTTTGTGACTGGGAAAGGGCTGGTTTAGTATTCTTTCTTCCATAACATTTAAAATAAATGAGTGAGTGCGTGAAACTGGTGGGTACCACAGTGGCACACATCCGAACAAGCGCACACGGCTTCAGTATTGGTGCACAAGACGAAACTCACTCTGCTCATGGATGGAAAATCTTAGAAGGAACACTGGTTGAAATGTTCAGTGAATACTAACAGATTAGAGAGGTTCAGAGGGGTAGCCAAGTTAGTCTGTAACAGGAAAAACTTAAAGAACAACAAATAGTCTAGTAGCACCTTAAAGACTAACAAAACATGTAGATGGGATCATGAGCTTTCGTGGGCACAATCCACTTTCAAGCCACGCTGATTTACCTCCAACCACCCCATTATGTTCATTTAGGTGTCTTAGAACCCCAATTTTTAAAATTATTTGCCTCATAGGGAATTACAGGCTAGTGAGCTGAACAACCCAGGACAGTAAACAATATCAGTTACACTTTAATTTAGAACCACCATTGCAGTTAGACTTCCATCCCTCCCAAAACTTTCACAGGGCTTATGGGGCCTCTGTAGCATGAAAGCCAAAGATTCTGTTTTCTGGAAGAAATCACAGCTAATCCTGCAATCCATTATCTTTGACTTTTTACATTTTGATTCCCATCCCAAGATACAAGCACCCTTCAAACTCTCCCCTGAAGCAACTCCAAAAAAGAACCAGAGGAGGGCTAGCTCGGAGTTAACATAAGGTGCCCAACATCCAGACTGTGAAATCTAGTCTTGTGTGCTTTTATCCTATACTATAGAGATGTCATGGGGGGAAACCATTTTTTCCCACAAATTGTGGGGTTCTAACCCAAAAGGAAGCTGCAGGGGTGTTGCAAGGATATTTACGAGGGGCCACCCTTACGTCTGCACTACCTTCAAAGGTGGGTGGCCAGAGAATGGTGGCTGCTGACCAAGGGTCCAATACTGAAGGCAGAAGGGTGGCGATACCATAACATGCTCCCAACTAGCAGCTGCCTCTCTCCAGCTGCCCAGCTCCAAAGGCAGTACCACTGCTAACAGCAGCACAGAAGTAAGGGTAGAAATACTGCAACCTCCCCTAGAATAAACTTGTGAACCCCCGCCCCACACACAACTCCTTTTGGGTCAGGACCCCCAAAATTACAACACTATGAAATTTCATATTCAGAGAGCAGAAACCATGAAAATTTACCATTTTTAAAATCCTATGACTGTACAATTGACCAAAATGGACTGTGAATTTGGTAGGGCCCTACTTATTTGCTGAGCCCTGCTATCAGAGAAACGAAGTACTAAACCTGAGGTTTCAACAACTAGAGCCAGGCTGACCCAGTAGGCAGTTTATATTGAATGTGGCCTCAGGGGTGCAGAAACAGAAAGGAGCGGTTTATTGATGCGATTTTATCTGGAGGTATCCCAGCACACCTATTAAATAACAAACTTCCTAAAAGTCAACTAACAGACATGGAAAAGAAAATGAATTACATGTTCACACCAGGGATGTTAGCGCATAGCCATTTATATCAGCGGTTCCCAACCACCAGTCCATGGACTGGTGCCAGGCCATGAACCGCTGGCTGCTGGGCCGTGGTGGCTGCTGGAGCTCAAGCCGCAGCAGCTCAGCTCTAGCAGCTGTGGTGGCTGAGGCTGCAGGAGGAGGAGGCAGGGCAGGAGACAACTCCCTCCCTCCTTCCTCCTCACCCCTCCGTGCTTGGGGAGACGCGCTTGGGGAGGGAGGGAGCGCGAAGGAGTAGGGAGCATTCACACCACCAACAGCTGCTCCCCCTGACTAGGGGGGCAGCCTCGCTCTGGGCCATATGGGGGTGGAGGGCAAAGGGGTGTTGGGTGAGGGCTGGTGGGGTCATGGGGCAAGAGGGTGTTGGTATGGGCTGTAGGGGTCAGAGGTTAAAGGGTCAAAGGGCATGGGATGTAGGGATGGGGGTCAAAGGGTGTTAGGCACAGGGGAGCAAGGGGCTGGGTTGGGGCCAGGTGGACAAGCAACATTTTACTTGCATATTCATTATTTGGTGTAACAGTTAACTCGAACTAAGAAGTTCGAGTTAACGTTTGACTGCCGCGTGTAGCCACGGGCAGTTAGTTTGGACTCAGGGGATTTAAAAATGGCACCCGGACGGGAAGATGCAAATCAAGCGCGGGATATTTAAATCCCGGGCTTCATTTGCAACTTCAAATGCCTACATTAGCCTCCCTAGTTTGAAATAGGGGGCTAGTGTAGACATACCCTCTGATACAGAGGCAGCAGCATGGAGTGGGGGGGGGCAGGCTGAAGCCAGTACACAGGGGGAGCCAGCTTAAAAGCCAGCTCCCCGCAAGCACCAGCTCCTACCTGCCTCCCCCCCCCCCGGGCGTGTAAACGTATAACCGCTAACCCCCCCCCCCCCCCAGCGATTACACATTTACACAACTACACGTTAGTTAATGCCCCTAATTCACACCTGCGTTAAAATTCAATTGCCAGACATGGGGAATGGAAAGAGGGCAGGTTAACTTCATTCAGTTTTACCTTCAATCATAGACATACCAAGTCCTGAGCAAAGATGAGGCCTGGCATTATTCTAGCTTTAAATTTACTTGGGTATGTCTACACTACCCTCCTAGTTCGAACTAGGAGGGTAATGTAGGCATACCGCACTTGCAAATGAAGCCCGGGATTTGAATTTCCCGGGCTTCATTTGCATAAGCGGGGAGCCGCCATTTTTAAAACCCCGCTGGTTCGAACCCCGTGCAGCGCGGCTACACGGGGCTCGAACTAGGTAGTTCGAACTAGGATTCCTATTCCGAACTACCGGTACACCTCGAGGAATGGTAGTTCGGAATAGGAATCCTAGTTCGAACTACCTAGTTCGAGCCCCGTGTAGCCGCGCTGCACGGGGTTCGAACCAGTGGGGTTTTAAAAATGGCGGCTCCCCGCTTATGCAAATGAAGCCCGGGAAATTCAAATCCCGGGCTTCATTTGCAAGTGCGGTATGCCTACATTACCCCGCTAGTTCGAACTAGCGGGGTAGTGTAGACATACCCCTTGAGACTAGGGATGTCAACGTGTAGTCGACTACACAATTAACTGATAAGCCTGGGCTTATTGGTTAATCTTATCGATGACACGCGCCCTCCCCCCCCGGTCGCCTTGCTGCCTCTGTATCAGGATGTTAGGAACATTCTCAGGCCACGTCTCCACTTACCAGATCAATGCTCTGGCAATCAATCTTCCAGGGTTCAATTTAGCGGGTCTAGTAAAGACCCGCTAAGTTGAACGCTGAGGGTGACACTGACGCAAGAAGTAAGAGAAGTCGACGGGAGTGTTTCTCCCATCAACCTCCTGCTGTGGAGACAGCGCCAAGCTTAAGATACGTTGACTCCAGCTACGTTATTTATGTAGCTGGAGTTGCGTACTTTAAGCCGACCTTCCCCCTGCAGTGTAGACCTGGCCTCACACTTACAGGATCACTATACTTTGAATCCTTGGAAGATCTGTGATTTCATCGATGCGGATAGTCTCGCCACTGATACAGATTGCAACTCTTCGATGCCTTAACATGGTTCTTGTCCATGTCATTCCATAAATTCTCAATAAAGGATCCACCCAACGTGCTGGAGGCCTTCCTCTTGTTCTTTTCACATCTCGTGGTTACCAGTGGAGTATACACGCTGTCCATCTGTTGTCTCTCAGTCTTGCTACATGGCCAGCCCATTTCCATTTCCGGTCATACATAACTTGGATGATATCATTGACACCGCTTCTTGTGCGCAAAACATCAATAGTAACATGATGTAGCCTACTTACACCCACCATACATCTTTCCATTGCTCTTTGGGTGGTTTGCAGTTTGGATTCTTCTGTAAGCGTCGTATTCCAGGTTTCGCAGCCTTATAGCATTACCAGAAGGATCCTAGTGTTAAAGAGATGGGCTTCCACAGCAGTGGAAAGTTTGGAATCAACAAAAACACTGCAGAGATTCCCAAAGGAAATCCAACATGACCTCCTCCTCCTGCTTAACTCCAGGCCCAACTCATTGGCCATCTGCAACGCTTGTCCAAGATATACATAGTGATCCACTAGCTCTATGGACTGTCCATACAGCTGCATGACATACTCTGAACAATGTGCATTTTTCATCCACTTTGTTTTTCTAATGTGGATGGTCAGGCCAATCTCCTTCACATTCTTACCGATGTCATTGAGGAGGATTTACAATGGTTTCAGGTTTCGATGCAATTAGGACGATGCCATCTGCAAAAAAGAGCATCTGAAGAACCTTGACAATCAATCAGATATCCATCTTTCACTTCAGTCCTCCGCAGGACATCTTCCAGGACGCTGGCAAACCATTTCGGCGAACAAATGTCCCCCTGCTTTACGCCTTGCTTAACTTCGATGATCAAGGGATCATCAAAAAGCGTGATTTCCATCATGGAATCTTGTCTGATTCTAACATACACAGGGGATACGCCCTGTGAACAGAGAGCCTTTAGAGCTGCATTTTGTTCCCCCGACTCAAAGGCTTTTTTAATGTCAATGAACAAGCATAGTGGGATCTTGTACTCTCTACACCTTTCGGTCATTTGCATGACCACAAAAAATGTGGTCCACTGTGGAGAATCCCCTATGAAAGCCTGCCTGTTTTCCTCAAGAACACCCTCAATATGAGAATGATCTATGTTGATAAAGACCTTATAAAGATGAGAAAGCAGGCAGATGGGTTGATAGTTGCGCATGTCTTCTCGATTGCCTTTTTTCGGCAGAAGAACAGTTCGCAATCTCTTCCAATCTTTTGGAATTCTCCCCTCTTTAACGTATCTTGAGAATCTCTCACTAAGTGCTTTCAGGAGCATATCACCTCTTGTGCGAAGTTGTTCTACATGTACTTGGTCTAAACATGCAGCTCTTCCCAACTTCATCTTCTGGTGGGCCGCTGCCACGTCTTCGCGGAGCACATCAGGTTTGGGAGTGACAGAGCCCAGGTACAAGGGCTCCACTGTTGTTACTGACTAAAACAGTTCACTATGAAAGGGCTGGCAAATTTGTTCCATTCCACGTTTGTTTGTCATTCTTCCACCGTCTTCATTAAACACACGCTCTTGGAAGAGTTTGGCTCATCTGCATTTCACGCCAAACTCTTCGCAAACTCGTTTTCTCTTCAACTGCCTTGTGCTGTTCTGCAAGGCGACACTGCTCATCTTCTACCATCTCTCTCAATATTTTACAGAGGAGTTTATACTCCAGGCTGATATTGCCCATGGCTGCCATGTCTCTTCACCTGGAAAGAAGATCAAGCATTTGCTGGGTAAGACAGTTTCTGGACTCCTTTGGCTTCTTCACAGCAGCAGCAATTTTACATTTGTCGAACTTTGCTAAAAAACGGTAGTAATTGGAATCAAAATCTTTGGCTTCATCCATTTCCCATAACTCAGGGTCAACAGCATACTTCAACAGATTTCAGCGGAACTATTGTTCCCATATGCAGTGCCTAACTCTCGCCTTCATCCTTTCTTTCCATATGATGTTTATTTTGACTCTCACTCTAACCAGTCGATCTGACTATACAGAGGTCTGATTCCGAAATGACTGTTACATCTGTAACCAGTTGCCTCTTGTCCACCAGGACATAATTGATTTAATTTCTTATTACGTCACTCGGTGCTCACCAAGTCCTTTGCCTTCCAACCCTCTTCTTGAAGAAGGTGTTAATGATGTATAAATGTGAGGCTTCTGCATCATGGTGTGGAGGTAACCCTGGGCTCTTGAAGGCTATGCCAGCGGAGCGTAAGCTCCAGTAGGTTCTACCAACCTGGAAGGGTTTTGAGTATGGCCCTGGCGGCGGACTGTGTGTCCACTGTCCAAGGACAAGCCTAGAAAAGTATGGAGAGGTTTGTCACCAGAAGGTTGGCCACCAGGTGACGATTTGGACACAGCAACTATGAACGCTACTATAATACAGCATGACCATCAGTCCTGTACAGTTCCCCTTTGCTTCCGTAGTGATGGTGATAGAGAGGTAGATATGGGAGCAGAAGATGCCAAGAATCTCGCAGTATTCCATACATTTATGTTAATTTATATGTTGGCACACTTAATGTGTGATCCCTCTCAAGTGATGAGCAGGTCTATACATTGCTGGAAGAATTGCATCGTGTTCACATTGATATTTTTGCCGTAACTGAAACCAGAAGAAAAAAGGAAGTTGTGGCAAAATGGAAGGATGGATCACAAATTCTTTTGGGAGCAGTGGAAGGAAAAGTAGGAGTTGGATTTATCGTGTACCCGAAGGTAGCAGGAAACATTTAATGAATAATGTTATCTCATTTCAGAGTCCTAACGATAAGCGTAGGCAAATGGGCCACCATGAAAATAATTGTAGCCTATGTACCGATGTCCACTGCAAAAGACAAAGAAGTGGAAAGGTGCTATGAAGAATTTGATAGGATTCTTCAGACGAAAACAACATACATGGTGGTGCTTGACAACTTCAATGCCAAGGTGGGTACAGGGGAAGATCGAGACAATTATATTGGACATTATGGTTCAGGTAAGAGAAATGAAAGAGGCCAAAGACAGGTCGATCACTATACAGCATGAAGAAATAGGTCATAACTGGGGACAGTGAAACTACACGGAGCCTTTATATAAGAAAAGAATACAAGCTTTGTTATGAATGAGTGACTAAGGGTATGTCTACACTGCAAAGTTAATTGGAAATTACAGCCATTATTTCGAATTAACTTTAATAGCGTCTATACATGCAAACCGCTATTTTGAAATTAATTCAAAATAGCGGAGCGCTTAATTCAAATTTGGTAAACCTCTTTCAATGAGGAGTAATGCCAAATTCGAAATAGCTATTTCAAATTAAGTGCTGTGTAGACACTTAATTTGAAATAGGGAGCCTCCAGCCCTTCCCAGGGAGCCCTGGTGACCACTCTGGGCACAACCAGGAAAATTTACTCTCCTCTCCCCCAGCCCTGGAGCCATTAAAGGGGTAGACTCTGGCCACAGTGCCTGTGCCAGCTCCAAGCCTGCCAGCTCAGAGCCAGCAGTGGCCACCAGGGCCCCTGACCCAGTGGCCCCAAAACATGAGCCAGCAAGCCACTGGCAGCCAGCCCTCCACCGCTCCCCAGGAGCAGTCTGCCAGCTCCCAGGAGCCTGACAGGGGCTGGAGAAGGCGGGCGCCTTCCTGGTCCAGGGTGGAGATCATGGACCTTATTCAGGTTTGGGGGGGATGCCCCCAACTTCCATGATCTCATCCCTAGACGGAGGAACGCGGCCATCTATGGTAGGATAGCTGCCAGCCTGGCCACCAAAGGCCACATGCAAACCCCTCCCCCTTCTTCCCCTTGCTTCCCCCTTCCAGCTCCCTCCTCCCAGGTTTCCCCCTCCCCTCTCCCACCCTCTCTCTTCCCCTCTCCCACCTCCTTTTCCCAGTCTCCCCAGAGGTTCATCCCCCCCCCTGCAGTTTTGTTCAATAAACCCAGTTTCTATTTTTGAACATACGTGTCTTTTGTTTGACATCAGTAAGGGGGGCTAGGGAGGGGTAAGTGGAAGGACGTGAGGGAGGAATGCGGCATGAGCCCCCGGTGGGGAGGACCGGGGAGGCTCTGAGGGCTCCTCGGAGTGGACGCTCTCCTGCAGGGCCTCCTGGATCCTGACAGCCCCCTGATGGACCCCCCGGATGGCAGCCTGCAGCAAGTGCAGCTGGGCTGATGGCAACGACCCCACGAGATGCACCGGTGTGCCCAGGGGCAGCTCTGGCTCCATGTGGCCGAGTGCTGTGGTGTCCTGCGTTCGGGCACTCAGAGCAATCCAAAACAGGACTGCTTTGCTGTCCCTCATCGAGGTAGACAAGCAAGCGGGGAACCCTGAGAACTGTCTGTCCGGGGTGGGGGTAGGGTCCCTTTAAGCATGGAGCTCATTTAGCCTCAGGCAGCAGCCCCACACACTAAGTCCTAACCTGATGCCCTGCCAGCACTGCTTCCGGCCAGCCTTAACTTCAGTTCAGGGTCCACTCAGTGTGGACGTGCTATTTCGAAATAGCAAAATGCTATTTTGAAATAGTTTTTGTGTATAGATGCGTTATTTCGAATTAGCTAAATTTGAATTAACTATTTCGAATTAAGTTAATTCGAAATAGCGCTATAGTATAGACATACCCTTAGATATCTGCTTAGCAAGGTGCTATATCAGTATTAGGGATATAAAATCTTATTTAACTGGTTAACCGATTAAGCATTAAGTTTAACCAGTTAACAGGTTAAAGGGGAGATGTGTGGAGGGAGCCACTCCAGCCCCAATGGGCTAAAGCAGTCCCCCCACCCACTGCAGACAGAGGCCGCTCTGGCTCGGCCCTGACTGGGGCAGGCTGGGGTTGCTCCTATTGTCCAGAGCAGTCCCTGCCTGCAGCGGGCTCCCCCCACGGAGCTGGAGCAGCCCCCTGCCTGTGGCAGGTGAGGAGTTGCTCCAGCCCCCACCAGTTAACCAGAACCGATAAGTATGATGGACCCCTGCTCCCCATGCTTTATGAAATGGACTTATGGACATGAATATACATAACTCAAAGGTGGTTTGAGCAAATTATTTCACGTAACCCATCGATCTTCATGTCATGATCTGCTGGTTCTGTTTATCTTACTTTGATGTGTGTATCACGCGTGTGTATGTAAAATTAGACATAGTGATGGAGTGGGGAATACTTTGTGGGTTTCACTGTATGAATGAGACATGGAAGGTGTTACCCTCAATTGTTAAACTAACCCTTTTGTCCTTAAATCCTAGCAGTAGCTGGTAGGGAGTGGCCTCAAATCCTTAAAAAAGAATAGGAAAGCAGAGGCCTTGGTCTTTTGGCTGGGCTGCACCTGAAGGAAGGAGCCGAACACCTCAGGGTGGGGAGACAGCTCTGGTTTGGAGGGGCAGCTGGAAAAGAGGTTTTAGGGTGAGTTTGAGTAAGTTTGCACTGAGGTTTCAGTGGAGAATTAGCCAAGCAGTTTTGTTTCGTTTGATTTGTAACCTGCTTTGCTCTGCCTGTTCTCACTTATCACCACTTCAATCCTACGGCTTGTACCTCATAAAATCACTTTTATTTTCTATCAAACCCAGTGTAAGCGATTGTTACCGGGGGGGGGGGGGGGGGGGGGGCAGCCAGTGTGCACATTCCTTCTTTTCATTGTTAAAGGGACTTACCTAATTCTTTGGGGTCTGATCTGGGGAGTGCTCTCTCAGGAGGCTGGGCCCTAAACTGCACTCTCCTTGGACCAGAAGTGGTTCAGTGTCTGTGCTGCTTCTCGGCAGGGGCAGGAACCTCAGCTCAGGGCCTTGGCTGGGGGAGACCAGCAGAGCTGGCCCAGCAGGACCGGGTGGTGAGGAGCCCCAGAGAGCGGGAAGGAGAGTGGCAGTGGCCGTGTCAGCACCCCAGGAGGCACCCCTGAGGGGTCATCTGTGACTGCACCCCATCACAATAAGCATCACGCATTAAGGGTGATGCTTACTGATTAACATCTCACATCCCTAATCAGTATGATAATTTGTAAAGGCAACACAAAACACTATTACGGACCTGCCTGCCTAGCACATTGCAGTTTTCAGTTTGAATTTCTAATCCGAAATGTCTTCACTCACTGGTGTGATAATAAACAAAAATTAGGCAAGGATGCTGATGTTTTCTAAACACTAACGTGGGTGAGAGTACCTTATAATTTACAGAGCAGTGAAAAGTATTTCTTCACCATCTAACCAGTAGGGATGCGAATGTTTAACTGGTCAAAGCTGAGGTTAACTGGTGTGGGCTTCCTGCCTGCCATGAGCAGGGGACTGCTCCAGCCCCTAGGTGGGTCTGCTGTGGACAGGAGCTGCTCCGGTCATTTGGAGCAGCTCCTGTCCGTGGTGGGCCCCCCACAGAGAGGAGCTGCTCTGGCATCTGGAACAGTTTTGGACCACAGTGGACAACATGCGCCGCCCCCCCCCCCCACCCGTCCCGCCTCACCCCACAGTCAGCACCTGCCTGCAGTAGGGGACACCCCCACCAGACCCCCCCTTTAATCGGTCAACCAGTTAAACAATAGGTGGAGAATGCTTTGGCAGGGACCTCTCAGGAAGAAATCAGAAGGAAACACCATCTACTGGAAGGCATGGGATGCGCAGTCCTAGGGATGGCGGTTCCACAGCCACCACCCCCAAAAGAAGACGACGGGTGATGGTGGTCGGGGACTCCCTCCTAAGAGGGACTGAGTCAGCCATCTGCCATCCAGACCTGGAATCTTGAAAAGCGTGCTGCTTACTGGGAGCTTGCATTCAGGATGTGACCAAGAGTCTTCCAAAACTGATCAAACCCCTTCCATCTTCTCCATGTAGGAACTAACAATACGGCCAAGAATGACCTTGAGTGGGTCACATCACATCACGTAGCGCTGGGAAGAAGGATCAAGGAATTTGAAGCACAAGTGATGTTCTCGTCCATCCTTCCGGTTGAAGGAAAAGGTCCGGGTAGGGATCGTCGAATTGAGGAAGTAAATGCGTGGTTGTGCAGGTGGTGTCAGAGAGAGGGCTTTGGTTTCTTTGACCATGGGACTCTGTTCTGGGCACAAGGATTGTTAGGAAGAGATGGGATCCACCTAACCAAGAGAGGAAAGAGCAAAATGATTATGGGGCTGGAGCATATGACCTACAAGGAGAGGCTGAGGGAGTTGGGTCTATTTAGTCTGCAGAAGCGAAGAGTGAGGGGGGATTTGATAGCAGCCTTCAACTTCCTGAAGGGAGGTTCCAAAGAGGATGGAGAGAGGCTGTTCTCAGTAGTGACAGATGGCAGAACAAGGAGCAATGGTCTCAAGTTGTGGTGGGAGAGGTCCAGGTTGGATATTAGGAAAAACTATTTCCCTAGGAGGGTGGTGAAGCACTGGAATGGGTTATCTAGGGAAGTAGTGGAGTCTCCATCCCTAGCGGTGTTTAAGTCTCGGCTGACAAAGCCCTGGCTGGGTTGATTTAATTGGGATTGGTCCTGCCTTGGGCAGGGGGCTGGACTTGAGGCCTTCTGAGGTCTCTTCCAGCTCTATGGTTCTATGATTCTATGATCTTCGCAGACAGGCTTGCAAACCTAGTGAGAAGGGCTTTAAACTAGGTTCGTTGGGGGACGGTGACCTAAGCCCTGAGGGTATGTCTACAATACCCTCCTAGTTTGAACTAGGAGGGTAATGTAGGCATACCGCACTTGCAAATGAAGCCCGGGATTTGAATTTCCCGGGCTTCATTTGCATAAGCGGGGAGCCGCCATTTTTAAAACCCCGCTGGTTCGAACCCCGTGCAGCGCGGCTACACGGGGCTCGAACTGGGTCGTTCGGACTAGGCTTCCTATTCCGAACTACCGGTACACCTTGAACGAGGTGTACCGGTAGTTCGGAATAGGAAGCCTAGTCCGAACTACCTAGTTCGAGCCCCGTGTAGCCGCGCTGCACGGGGTTCGAACCAGCGGGGTTTTAAAAATGGCGGCTCCCCGCTTATGCAAACGAAGCCCGGGAAATTCAAATCCCGGGCTTCATTTGCAAGTGTGGTATGCCTACATTACCCTCCTAGTTCGAACTAGCGGGGTAGTGTAGACATACCCTGAGGTAAGTGGGGAAGTCGGATACTGGGAAGAAACACAAGGAAGAACGAGCAACAAAGGAGGACCCCTGATTCGGATGGAGAAGATAGGGCAATCAACTGGTTATCTAAGGTGTTTGTACACAAATGCGAGAAGCCTGGGAAACAAACAGGAAGAATTAGAAGCCCTGGCCCAGTCAAAGAACTATGATTTGATTGGAATTACAGAGACTTGGTGGGATGACTCGTATGACTGGAACACTGTCATGGAAGGGTATAAACTGTTCAGGAAGAACAGGCAGGGGAGAAAAGGAGGAGGAGTTGCATTGGATGTAAGACCAGTATGATTGCTCGGAGCTCCAGTATTTAGAGGGAGAAAAGACTGTTGAGAGTTTATGGGTTAAGTTTAGAGGTGGAAGCAACAGAAGAGATGGCAGTATTTTAAAGAAGCCTTATTAAAGGCACAGGAAGAAAGCATCCTGATGTGCAGCAAAAAAAGCAAATATGGCAGCCGACCAGATTGGCTTACCGGGGACATCCTTGGACAGATGACTAGGGAGGAATATAAATCTATTGCTCGAGAATGCAGGGGAGTTATCAGGAAGGTGAAAGCGCAAATGGAATTGTGACTGGCAAGGGATGTGAAGGGTAACAAGAAAGGTTTCTACAGGCATGTTAGCAATAAGAGGGTGATCAGAGAGGGTGTGGGGCTCTTACTGGATGAGGGAGGTAACCTAGTGACAGACGATGTGGGAAAAGCTGAAGTACTCAATGTTTTCTTTGCCTCTGTATTCACGGACAATGTCAGCACTAGGCAACACAGTATGGGAAGGAGGTGGACAGCCCTTGGTGGGTAAAGAACAGGTTAGGAACTCGTTACAAAAGCTAAACATACACAAATCCATGGGCGTGGATTTAATGCATCCGAGGGTACTGAGGGAGTTGGCAAATGTCATTGCAGAGCCTTTGGCCATTATCTTTGAAAAGTCGTGGAGATCGGGAGAGATCCCAGATGACTGGAAAAAGGCAAATGTAGTGCCCATCTTCAAAAAAGGGAAGAAGCACAATCCAGGGAACTACAGACCAGTCAGCCTTACATCAGTCCCCGGAAAAATCATGGAGGGGATCCTCAAGGAATCCATTTTCAAGCCCTTGGAAGAGGGGAAAGTGATCAGGAATAGTCAGCATGGATTCACCTCCTTCCCATACTGCGTTGCCTAGTGCATTAGTCTGGGAGCTGACCTTGTCCGTGAATACAGAGGCAAAGAAAGCATTGAGTACTTCAGCTTTCCCCACATCATCTGTCACTAGGTTACCTCCCTCATCCATTAGGGGCCCACACCCTCTCTGATCACCTTCTTCTTGCTAACATGCCTGTAGAAACCTTTCTTGTTCCCCTTCACATCCCTTGCTAGCTGCAATTCCACTTGTGCTTTCGCCTTCCTGATAACTCCCCTGCATTCTCGAGCAATATATTTATACTCCTCCCTAGTCATCTGTCCAAGTTTCCACTTCTTGAAAGCTTCCTTTTTGTGTTTAAGCTCACCATGGATGTCCCCGGTAACAGAATCTGGTCGCCTAGCATATTTGCTTTTCTTGCTGCGCATCGGGATGGTTTCTTCCTGTGCCTTTAATAAGGCTTCTTTAAAATACTGCCAGCTCTCCTGGACTCCTTTCCCCTTCATGTTAGCATCCCAGGGAATCCTGCCCATCAGTTCTCTGAGGGAGTCAAAGTCTGATCTTCTGAAGTCCAGGGTGTGTATTTTGCTACTCTCCTTTCTTCCTTTGGTCAGGATCCTGAAATCTACCATCTCATGATCACTGCTTCCCAGGTTGTCACCCACCTCTCCTTCCCCTACTACTTCTTCCCTGTTTGTCAGCAGCATGTCAAGCTGTGCATAGCCCCTAGTCAGATCTTTCAGCACTTTTACCAAGAAGTTATCCCCAACATTCTCCAAAAACTTCCTTGATTGTCTGTGTACTGCTGTATTCGTCTCCCAACATATGTCAGGGGGTATGTCCACACTAGCCCCCTAGTTCGAACTAGGGAGGCTAATGTAGGCATTCGAAATTGCAAATGAAGCCCAGGATTTAAATATCCCAGGCTTTATTTGCATCTTCCTGTCCGGGTGCCATTTTTAAATCCCCCTAGTCCGAACTAACTGCCCGCAGCTACACGCGGCAGTCAAATGTTAACTCGAACTAAGTCCTTAGTTCGAGTTAACTGTTACACCTCATTCCAGGGGGCTAGTGTAGACATACCCAGGGTGATTAAAGTCACCCATGAGAACCAGGGCCTGTGATCTGGAAGCATCTCTCAGGTGTCTGAAGAAAGCCTCATCTACCTCATTCACCCGATCTGGTCGTCTATAGTAGACCCTAATCACAACATCATCCCTGTTGCTTCCACCTCTAAACTTAACCCACAGAAACTCAACAGGCTTTTCTTCCTCTATATACTGGAGCTCTGAGGAATCATACTGCTCTCTTAGGGTATGTCTACACTACAAAGTTAATTCGAACTAACAGACGTTAGTTCGAATTAACTTTGATAGGCGCTACACTAGCGCTCCGTTAGTTCGAATTTAATTCGAACTAGCGGAGCACTTAGTTCGAACTAGGTAAACCTCATTCCACGAGGACTAAGCCTAGTTCGAACTTACTAGTTCGAATTAAGGGCTGTGTAGACCCTTAATTCGAACTAGTGGGAGGCTAGCCCTCCCCAGGTTTCCCTGGTGGCCACTCTGGCCAACACCAGGGAAACTCGTCTGCCCCTCTCCCGGCCCCGGACCTCTTAAAGGGCACGGGCTGGCTACGGTGCCTGTGCCAGGTGCAAGCCTGCCAGCGCCCAGCCAGCAGACCCTGCACCTGGCACGGCTCGAGCCACCCACCCGATGCCCCCCAGCCCTCCGCCTCTTCCCGGGACCAGGCTGGCGGCTCCCGGGAGTTTGCCCAGGACCGCAAGAGGCGGGCACCCGCCTGGTTTAGTGCAGACATCGTGGACCTCGTCCACGACCTCCGCACTAGGCACAGGAAAGTGGCTGGCTTGGGCAGGAGAGCTGCCAGCCTGGCCACCCAGGAGCAGGTGTGCATGAAAATCAAGGTGGTCCACTGAGACCCCCGACCCTGAGCCCTGAGCTTACAATGGCCGTCCTGGGTCAGACCAAAGGACCATCTAGCCCAGTAGCCTGTCTGCCAACAGTGGCCAACCCTAGGGACCCTGAAGGGGATGGACCGAAGACAGTGACCAAGCCATTTGTCTCGTGCCATCCCTCTCCAGCCTTCCACAAACCTTGGGCAGGGACACCACTCCTACCCCCTGGCTAGTACCACTCCATGGACCCAACCTCCATGACTTGATCTCAATTCCCTTTAAACTCTGTTCTAGTTCTAGCCTTCACAGCCTCCTGCAGCAAGGAGTTCCACAGGTTGACTCTTTGCTTTGTGAAGAACAACTTTCTGTTACTAGTTTGAAGCCTGCTACCCATTCCTTTCCTTTGGTGTCCTCTAGTCCTTCTTTATGGGAACTAATGAAGAACTTTTCTGTATGCACCCTCTCCACCCAACTCCTGCTTTTAGAGACCTCTATCCTGTCCCCCCTCCGTCTCCTCTTTTCTAAGCTGAAAAGTCCCAGTCTCTTTAGCCTCTCTTCATATGGGACCTGTTCCCAACCCCTGATCATTTTAGTTGCCCTCCCCTCTCCCAGCTTCTCTCTTCCCCTCTCCCACCTCCTTTTCCCAGTGTCCCCCAGTTTTGTTCAATAAAGACAGATTCAATTTTTGAACACAATTGTCCTTTATTTTGTACATCAAGAAGAGGGGCTAGGGAAGGGTAAGTGGAAGGAGGTGAGGGAGGAATGGGGTACGCGCCCCTGATGGGGAGGACTGGGCTGGCTCTGCGGGCTTTTGGGGTGGAAGCTCTCCTGCAGCCCCCCAATTGCCCCCTCTCCCCAGATGGCAGCCTGCGGCAAGTGCAGCCGGTCTGATGGCCGAGTGCTGTGATGTGCCGAGTGTGGGCACTCAGGGCACTCCAAGCCAGGACTGCTTTGCAAGCGGGGCACCCCTGAGAACTGTCTGTCCGGGGTGGGGGTCGGGACCCTTTAAGCACAGCCCTCGGCTAGCCTGAGACAGCATCTCCACGCTCTAAGTCCTCCTCTGATGCCCTGCCGGCACTGCTTCCGGCCAGCCTTAAGCCTGGTTCAGGGTCCACTTAATGTGGACATGCTAGTTTGAATTAGCAAAACGCTAATTCAAACTAGTTTTTTAGTCGGGATCCGTTAGTTCGAATTAGCTTAGTTCGAATTAACTAATTCGAACTAAGTTAGGTCGAATTAACGTTGTAGTGTAGACGTACCCTTACATACAGTGCAACTCCTCCTCCTTTTCTCCCCTTCCTGTTCTTCCTGAGCAGTATATACCCTTCCATGACAGTGCTCCAGTCATTCGAGTCATCCCACCAAGTCTCCGTTATTCCAATCAAATCATAGTTCTTTGACTGGGCCAGGGCTTCTAATTCTTTCTGTTTTTCCCAGGCTTCTTGCATTTGTGTACAAACACCTTAGATAACCAGTTGATAGCCCTATCTTCTTCATTCAAATCAGGGGTCCTCCTTTGTTGCTCGTTCCTCCTTGTGTTTCTTCCCGGTATCCGACTTCCCCACTTACCTCAGGGTTTTGGTCACCATCCCCCAACAAACCTAGTTTAAAGCCCTCCTCACTAGGTTTGCAAGCCTGCCCGTGAAGGTGCTCTTTCCTCTCTTGCTTAGGTGGATCCCATCTCTTCCTAACAATCCTTGCGCCTGGAACAGAGTCCCATGGTCGAAGAAACCGAAGCCTCTCTGCGACACCACCTGCGCAACCACACATTTACTTCCTCAATTCGACGATCCCTACCTGGACCTTTTCCTTCAACAGGGAGGATGGACGAGACCATCACTTGTGCTCCAAATTCCTTGATCCGTCTTCCCAGTGCTACATAATCTGCAGCAACCCGATCAAGGTTATTCTTGGCCGTATCGTTAATTCCCACACGAAGAAGCAGGAAGGGGTAGCAATCTGTAGGTTTGATCAATTTTGGAAGAGTCTCAGTCACATCCTGAATGCGAGATCCTGGTAAGCAGCACACTTCTCGAGATTCCAGGTCTGGACGGCAGATGGCTGACTCAGTCCCTCTTAGGAGGGAGTCCCCGACCACCACCACCCGTTGTCTTCTCTTGGGGGTGGCGGTTGTGAAACCCCCATCCCTAGCGCTACACATCCCATGCCTTCCGGTGGATGGTGTTCCCTTCTGATTTCTTCCCTGAGAGGTCCCTGCCAAAGCATTCTCCACTGTAGTGCCTGTGGAGAGAGCCTGAAAGCGATTACTTACCTCTACAGGAATGAGGGTACCTGAGTTGGCCTTCTTCTCCTTCTAGAGGTTACATGCTGCCAGTTCTCTTTCTTGTCCTGTACTGCCCTCGCTGGCTCTTCAGCCTGCTGTGGCTGCAGGATTCAATGCTGCCTTCTATCGAGTAAGTCTTCATCCTCTCTGATGGAACGCAGGGTCGATCCTTGGGCCTCAAGACCTCTAATTTTTTCTTCCGAATTGGTGAGCAGCTTGCACTTAGTGCAGATGAAATCCGTTCTTTCTTTCGGGAGGAAGACAAACATGGCACATGCTGTGCAGGTAACAACAGCAGACCTAGCACTATCCATACCTGCCTTCCTTCTGAGAGAGTCCTCAGATGTTTTTAAATGCCTCCTTGAAGGGCAGAAGAAGAAAAAAAAATAAGGAAAAGAGCACCGAACACTATGGGGCTCCCCCAGGGTGAACTCCGAGGCAAACTCCCCTGTTGGCTGCTGCCCTGTTCGCTGCTCCCTGTGTTTGTTCTGGCTTCCTTTTTTATAAGGCTGAGGCTAGGCCCGGCTCAAAGCCTTGCCTCTGATGCAATCAACCCCTGAAGGCCCACCTGAGCTCAGGAATTTTGATTATACTTTAGTGTAAAGGTTTTAAAGAATGGCAAGTGTACCTCGCCCCCTTCCCACTCCCCTTCCCAACTCCCTCTTGAAACTCCATTTGCAGTCCCTGTTCGCAAAGCTCCCTGGTCGCTGACTCACTTACACAATGTTGGGTTAAAAAATAAATCTGCTTCAGGCAACTGAGGAATAAAAAAGGATCAAATGGAAAAATCTATTTTTCTCAACTATGTCTTTTTCATGCTTCTTACATAACATACAAGGCCTGAATCTTTTTACGTCTTTCTTTATGCGCAGGACACAGTCTCAGTACAACAAAAGCCAGTGCTTTGTGATTGGTCTTTGACAGCAGAATTATGTTTAACCCATCAACCAATTAAACAGGATTTACACCCAAAGGGTGTGTCTAGACTACAGGGTTTTGTCGACAAAAGTGGACTTTTGTTGACAAAACTAAACCTGCGTCTACACTGCCGCCGAGTTCTGTTGACATAATGTCGACAGAACTCAGCAGTTTTGTCGACGCTGGTAAACCTCATTTTACGAGGAATAACGCCTTTTATTGACAGAGTTCTGTCGACAGAAGGCGCTATTGCATCTAAACTGTCCTTTGCGTCTACACTGTCATGTCGATAAAGCGGCTTGCTTTGTTGACAGAACTGGATGTAGTCTAGATGCTCTTTGTCAACAGAAGCTTTGTCGACAGTATCTGTTAACAAAACTTCTGTCGACAAAAGCCTGTAGTCTAGACGTACCCCTAGTGTAGACAGCGCTATGTTGATGGAAGAGCTGCTCCCCTTGACACAGCTAGTGCCTTGAGGTGGTGGATTAAGTACTCTGATGAGAGAAGGCCTCCCATCAGTGTATTAGCATCTTCACTGAAGCACTACAGTGGCACCAGACTGGCTACGCCACTGCACATTTTAAGTGTAGATCTGCCCTCAATGTATAGACAGCAGTTAGGTCACTGCAGGCACTATCACACAAATAATTTTAAAAAGAGAAGCACCACTGATCCAGTGCAAAGCAGGTAATGCAATAAATAATTAGTGGCGAATACAAAGATATGTTTGTTTTCTTTTAAATCAATATAGACTTTTTCAAAGTCAGCCCCTGACAAAGCAATAAGGACAAAATCCTGCTCCCCTTCTCACATGACCAGTCCTAATGATTTCAATGGAGTTACACCAGAAATTAATATAACTCATTGACTTCAGTGCAGCTACTTCAGTACAGGCCATCCTCGCTATAAGTCCAAGATATGTTCCAAAAAACTTGGACTTGCAGCAAAACAACTTAAAGTGGGGAAATTCCCCCCTCCGCCCTGCAGCTGACTTCCATTTGCGCAATTTTTTTTTGCGTGCGACTTAAGAGTGGGGAACGGGAGAACTTATAATGTATCATTTCCTACAAGCATCAATGACTTTAGTGTGGAACACATGTATACTGGGGCGACTCTGAGGCTGTGTCTAGACTACATGCCTCTGTCGTCAGAGGCATGTAGATTAGACACATAGGCAAAGGCAAATGAAGCCGCGATTTAAATGATCACGGCTTCATTTAAATTTACATGGCTGCCGCGCTGAGCCAACAAACAGCTGATCAGCTGTTTGTCGGCTCAGCGCGCTAGTCTGGACGCTCCCCCTGTCAACATCAAAGCCCTTTGTCGGCAGCCCCGTTATTCCTCGTGGGATGAGGTTTACTGGGGCTGCCGACAAAGGGCTTTGATGTCGGCAGGGGAGCGTCCAAACTAGCGCGCTGAGCCGACAAACAGCTTTGTCGGCTCAGGGTGGCAGCCATGTAAATGTAAATGAAGCCGCGATCATTTAAATGGCGGCTTCATTTCCCTCTGCCAAACAAACAAATCTACATGGCTCCGTCGACGGAGCCATGTAGTCTAGACATACCCGTAGAGTGGACGCCCTGTAAATAAAGTCCGTAACTGGTGAAGCATCATTTACAGGCATCATCTGGATTGGTAGTCATCTTGGCTGCATGAGGAGTTGGCTGGCACTAGCTGCTCTTTTGTTAGACACTGAATATGTTATGGTTCCAACACTGGTGGTAATAGGGAAGACGGGTATTGCAGATGGTCCTCGGGTGACAAGAGCCAGTTCAATAGGGTGTGAATTTTAAGGGTGTGAGTTCACATGTGGGGTTTTCCATGTCTTTTGGGGGGGGGGGCGTTATTTATAGATTTTGCCTTGACAATGCAGCAATATTTTAGAGTCAGCTAATGTATATTTTCCTGTGGGAATCCTGCTCTGTGTTTAAAATGGAAGGGAGTCTGTTCCAATTGATGAGTAAAATCACGAACTCTGAGACTTGTAAACATAGCAGAGGGGTAGCTGTGTTAGTCTGTAACTTTAAAAGCAACAAGCAGTCCTGCGGCACCTTAGAGATTTATATATTATTGCGAGCAGGTAGGGCTTGGGGAGGGACGCCTCCTCGTCAGGGTCAGTGGGCAGCCACTCCGCCCCACTACAGAGAAGGAGGAGCAGCGTGTGGTTGCTGCTCCTCTCTCCCGTGCTCTGGAGCACCCTTCCCTTCCTCTCTCCCCGGCCCTGCCTGCCTGCCTGGCTGCTGCTCCTGCTGGGAGCCCTCCCTGACCAACTCTCTGCTGTGGCTGTCTGCCTGCCTGCTGTTGCTGGGCCTCTCCCTCCCTGGACTGCTGCTGCCACCACCCCCAGCTTACTGCTGTCTGGGGGGGGGCCCTGCCAGCCTGCCCCCCCCCAACCCAGAGGGAGAGGTGAAGAGGTCCCCACCACCACCAGCACCCGCCACCCAGAGGTCCCTCTCTGACTGGCTGCCACCTGCCTGCTGCTCCTGTACCACCTGCAACCCCGTCGAGGAGAAGTGCCACCGGGACCTGTGGAGGGGGTTTGTTGGGACTGAGCTTTTAATATCTGTGCTCCTGGGGTGGTGATGAACTGAGTTGCTGTGAGGGGGGTGGGGGAGAGATGCAGAGCCCTCCCCCCAGTCCTGCTGCTGCCCCTCCTACTGCCACCACCCCCAACACCCCCTCCACCAACCTGCTTGAACCAGCTGGACTTGCTCCTTGCCCCTCAGAGGGGCTAGCCACTCACCCCCTTTTCCACCTGGGACTGTTTGCACAGCAACGGGCAAGAGATTGAGTCCCACAAGAGCTTGTGGGTGCACCCCCCCTTGGACTTGCCCCCCCAGCTACATTTGGCTGGGGAGCCTCCCTCACTCCTGCTCACCCTGCCTTGCCCCCCACCACAGGAGTTTGCATCCCTCCCTGTTGCCTGCCCCACCCTGCTAGCCCAGTTTTGTTTTTCCCGGGCTTCATTTGCATGTTCCCGGGCGCCGCCATTTTTAAATCCCCCTTAGTCCGAACTAACTGCCCGCGGCTACACGTGACAGTTAAATGTTAATTCGAACTAACTCCTTGAGGAGTAACAGTTAATTCGAACTAAGGAGTTAGTTTGAATTAACATTTAACTGTTGCATGTAAGCCGCGGGCAGTTAGTTCGGACTAAGTGGGATTTAAAAATGGCGGCGCCCAGGAACATGCAAATGAAGTCCGGGATGTAAATCCCGGGCTTCATTTGCAACTCCGGTTGCCCTCATTTGCCTACCTAGCTTGAACTAACGAGCTAGTGTAGACATACCCCTGAGTTTGCTCGCCTGCCCCACCCACCCTCAGAGAATTTGTTTGTTGCCTGCCCCACCCCTGCCCTGGGTTAGACTGCCCTGGTGTGTGCCACGCCCTCCCAGCAATACCTTTGCCTCATCCTGCCCAGCCCTCTCCTCACCCAGCATTATCCCTTCCCCCAGCCTCCCATTAGCCCTCTGCCACTGCCCTGTGCACCCTGGTCCCCTCCCCAAGCGCTTGTGTCCCTCCCCTCCCCTTTTAGTTAGCCCCCCCGTACACTGCACCCCCCTTAACGGCCTCATAGTTCCCCTCTGTACCCTAGTGCAGCCTGAGGAGCCAGCTCTCGACCTGCACCCACTACCGTGTCCCCTGCCCCATCCTGCCAGCGCCCACCTCCTCTGTCTCCAGCCTTTCAGAGAGGAGTGTTTTCTGGCTCCTGATCCCCTCAGTTCCCCATCTGTGCCCTGACTCCGTTAGTGCCCTCCCTCCCTGCAAACAGTCCAGAGGGAGGGAGTGGTTGCCTCTCTCCCCCCCCCCCCCCAGCCTCTAATTTAGCAGGGAGGAGTGTCTGATACCCCTCCCTTGCCACCCCCCCTCCAAATGAGCACCCTCCTCCCCCAGCTCTGCCTTAGCTGAGGAGGAGTGGTTGGCTCACCCCCTCAACACCTCCCCTCCACTGGCCCCTACTCCTCCCCTGCCTGCTAATTGGCGGGGAGGAGTAGATGACCCTTAGCCCCCTTCCCTGTCATCTGTGCCTCTCCAACCCCTCCCCACGATGGAGGAGATCCCTACCCCCTTTCCCGTCCCCATTGACCCCAAGGTTCCCCCAGTGCCACCGATCCCACAGACCACTGCGGCTGACCTCCCGACCCCAGTCCAGGCTCTGCCGCTGCCATAGCCAACGCTCCCCCCCGACTCGGGAGGGCCCTCCACCTCGGCCAGCAAGAAGGGCCAGGGGAAGAAGAAGGGCAAAGGCCCGGCCCGAAAGGCCAAACCTCCCGCAGCCAAGGCCGCCCTGCCCACTGCAGCTTCACCCCTCCTTCCCCTGTCGTTCCCCCCACCAGCTCTGGGGGTGTTCCACCTGCAGCACCCAGAGCGTATGCCCAGGTGGCCGCTGCCACGCCCCCCACCTCCCCCGCGTGCCACCGTATCGTCTGCCCCAACTGCCACCTCCAGCTCCATCCCTTGCCCCACATTAATACATATGTGCGGGCGTTGGCAAGGGTGGTGGGGTCCTCGCCTGTGGTGGCGGCCTCCAAAATGTATGGGAAGGTCATTTTCGTCCTTTCCTCAGAGGCTGCCACCCAGGAGGTGGTGGAGAGGGGCCTGGGGGTGGGAGATGTGCATGTGCCCCTCGAGCCACTGGAGGACCTGGGCGTATGGGTGGTCCTCACCTCCATCCTGCCCTTCTTCCCCAATGTTGACCTGCTGCCCGCCCTCTCCACCCTGGGGAGGCCAATCTCCACCATCAACTCTAGCCCGTTGAGCTGCAAGGGCCCCACCCTCTGTCACGTTCTATCCTTCCGCTGGCAGGTACAACTACAAATGCCACCAGTGGCACATGGCGGGGAGGCGCTGGAGAAGTCCTTCCTGGTGCCCTACCAGGGGGCCCTTTACCAGGTCCACTACTCGTCAGCGGAAACCTGGGGCTTCCTCTGCTGGGCAACGTAGCACATCCGTAGGGACTTCCCTCTGGCCCAGTCGGAGGAGGTGTCCAGACTCCCCAGGGCCCAGGAGGGCGCCAGCCAACACCACCAGCCCCCCGGTAGTCTGGCCTCCGTGGCTACCCCTCCTCCCACCAACAGCTCTGCTCGGGCTCCAGAAGCACCCCGTCCCATGCACCCGGGCAATCAGGCAGGCCCCGCCCCTGTGGCAGGGCCCGAGGAGGAGATGGTGGCATGGTCGTTGCTGGGCGAGGGAGAGGGCTTTCCCCAGGGGGAGGTATCCCTACTCGCCGCTGTTCTTCCCTTACCTTCCTGGAAAACATCTGTGCCCCCTGGCTCTGCCCCTGCTGACCAGCCCTCCACCTCCACCTCAGAGGTCTGGACACTCGTCAGGGGGAAGCGCAGAGCCCACGGTTCGCGAGCTCGATCTCCCCTCCTCCAACGAGGAGGGCGGGAATGCCCCGCTCCGCAAAATACCAAGGGGGGCCACCACTGCCAACAACTCCCCCGATGAGCGCCAGCAGGAGGCGCCGGCCGAGGAAGCCATGGCAGCAAGGGGGACGGTGCCATCCTCTCCATCCTCCATCCTTGAGGAGGCCTCAGATGGAACTCCCCCGGCCCCTTTACCATCCACGACCCCCGCTGTCACCGCCGAGGCAATTGTTGCCTCGGCAGTTGATAGGGAGGACTCTGGGGCTGTGGAGCTGGACTTCAGCTCCATCTTTGAGGAGATTGAGGTCCTGGGTCTGACCCTGCTTGCCCAGGGGGAAGACGACCCCCTGCCGATGGGCCTCAATCTGGGCAGTGACTCTGTTGCGCCACCCCTTCCTCCTCCCTCCCCCATGCCCCAGGTGGCCACCTCTGTCCTCACCCTCAGGGTGCCCCTAGTGCTACCCGTCAGCCAGGACGTATCGAGCGCCACGTCTGAAGCTGCTGAGCCCTCAAGGGCGAGCGACCAGGTCCCGGGCTTGTGGGCACCCCGTCCTCCACCTTTGAGGCAGAGCGGCCTTCCTCCCTTCCTGTTGGGGGCCCAGTTATCACCATCACTTCAACTTACACCTTGGCTTCAGACATACAATCTTCCCAGCCATCTGAGCCCGGGGATGGCTTGAGCCCCCTCCCCACCTCCATTCCCCCGGTCCCCAACCCCATTTGGGAGGCACCACAGCCCCGTGTCCAAGACCTGGGGGACCGTCACCTTGAGCCCATTCTACCCTCTGGTGCCCGTCCCTGTCCCATCGTCCATGCCCTTGGTCTCAACCCCACCCCCTTCCGTGATCCCGTCCCCAAACCCGCTTCCATTCCCATTCCTGGCCCTGCTCCCACCATCACTCTCATCCCCACCTCCGCTCCTGACCCTACCCTCTTCCACCCCCACCACAATGCCCGCTCCCCCTCCCCCATTCCACTGCTATTGCCACCCCCATGGGGGCCATCTCATTCTCATTAACTACAAGCAGCCCTCAGGGGGTGGTTTTCATGTTCCCCATTCCCAGTTCAGTAGGGGGTGCCCTGTTCCCTCTGCCGCCCCCCTCTTCACTGGGAATGGGGACGGGCAGCGTGGTGCCACAGCTCTTGGCACTGCACTGGGGATCAGAGCCCTGCTTGCCCGTCTCGGTGGCCTGCAAAGTCCATCTGGGGGCCCAGACGGAGGAAAACCACTCTATCTCGACCCCCGCAGCGCTGGGGGCCGAGCCGCACCAGTTCCTTGCAGACACCCGTGGGGCCAAGGGCAAGGTGCAGCTCGCCCTTTAGCATTGGGGGGACTTTCACTCCATCCTCCAGCCCACAAGAGCCCTCTTTCAGGAGGGGAGAGGGACCAAAAGGCAGGACATCACAGCCTACCACTGGACGCGCAAATTTCGTGACGCTCTCCTCGCCTTTGGGTCGGGGAGCGGCCTGTTGTGAGGCCTGCGGGAGGCCTACGATCACCCTGCCAGCGAGGATCCACCCCAGCCCTCCCTATGAAATACACCACCATTGCAACATTAAACACCCGAGGCTGTAGGGCTAGGTCTTCGCAGGAGCCGGGTGCTCTCCTTCCTTCAGGAGGGGCGGTACTTGGTGGTTTTCCTGCAAGAGACCCACACGACTCCAGCTGTCGAGGCTGGCTGGCAGCTGGAGTGGGGGGATGGGGTGATGGGGTGTACTTCAGCCACATCAGTGTTCATGCAGCTGGGGTGGTCACCCTGTTCTTCCCTGCCCTACGGCCCGAGGTGCTGGGGATTGCCGAGGTCTTCCTGGGCCGCCTGCTGCATGTCCAGTCCCGCGTGGAGGGGCTGACGTTGAACTTGGTCAACGTCTATGCCCTGAATGAGGGCCCGGACCAGGTCACCTTTTATCAGCGGGCGGCCACCTTCCTCGGCACTCTGGATCCTCGTGAATGCCTGGTCCTGGGCGGGCACTTCAACACCACACTCAAGGACCGAGACCGTGCAGGAGTCGAGAACTGCCAGGCCGCAGCAGGCGAACTCAGGGAGATCGTGGACCATCACTCCCTGGTGGACGTCTGACATGACCACCACCCAGATGACAACACCGCCTTCACGTTCGTCCGTGTGGGGGACAATCGGTCGAGCCACTCCCGGTTGGGCCACATCTATTTATCCCGATTCCATATGGCATGAGCCCACTCCTCCGGCATCTGGCGGATCCCATTCACGGACCACAACTTGGCGTGCGTGAAAGCCTCTCTGAGTTTGGAGAGGCTGCGGCTGGCCTATTGGCACTTGAATAACAACCTGCTGAAGGACGTGGGCTTTGTGGCATCCTTCAGGGAGTTCTGGCTGTCCTGGCAGGGGCAGCGGCCCGCCTTTCCCTTGGCGCGGCGATGGTGGGATGTGGGGAAGGTGCGCGCCCGGCTCTTCTGCCACGACTACTCCCAGGGCACCAGCTGGCGGAGAGATGCGGCGATAGAGCAGCTGGAAAGGAAGATTTTGAAGCTTGAGAGGCGCCTGGTATCCGACCCCAAGAATCCACCCCTCCGCGAGGCGTACCGGGAGAAGCAGGAGGAACTCTGGGCCCTCGAGGACCACCAGGCCCGGGGCGCCTTTGTTGGATCCCGTATCCGTCTCCTTCAGGAGATGGATTGCAGCTCCTGCTTCTTCTACGCCCTGGAAAAAAAGAGGGGGGCTAAAAAGCACGTCACCTGCCTTTTGGCAGAGGACGGCACCCCCCCTCATGGATCCGGAGGAGATGTGTGGAAGGGCCAGGGCCTTCTACGCCAGTTTGTTCTCCCCAGATCAGACCGAAGCCGATGCCTGCAGGGCGCTCTGGACCGAGCTCCCGACGTTCAGCGTGGGTGACCAAGACTGACTAGAGCCGCCTCTCACTCTGGCCGAGTTCTCGGAAGCCCTCCGTCTCATGCCCACCAACAAAACCCCGGGCATGGACGGGCTGACCGTGGAGTTCTACCGTGTGTTCTGGGACGTCCTCAGCCCAGACCTCGTCACCGTCTGGGCCGAGTCCTTGGAGAGCGGGTGTCACATTACCGAATTGGAGGGAAGCAGCCAGATCGCTGCTGCACCCCTAGGTGGGGGTGTTGGCCCCAGAAATTGGTGTGGGGGGAGCCATGTGGGGTATTGAATGGGAGCTTATTGTTTGTTAATCTTATGTACGCTGTTTATGTGAGTATATAATGTCTGTGTGTGTAGATCTGTAATCTGTGTGGAAACTGAAGATTTCCCTGCATGTGGTTAAGCATTGGGCAGGGCCGAGCCTGTGGACATGCTAATTACCTGTGGAACAATGGTTCTCAATGGGCCAAAGACACACCCAAAGAATGGGGGCTGTCCTGAGAGCAGCCAGCAGGGAACACAGAGAGGCTGAGGACCAGGTGACCTGCTACATACTAGAAGAGGCCAGGAAGGAGTATAAAGAGGCCATGTGGTCGATGCCATTTTGTTCTCAGCTCAGCACTTCATCCCAGAGGCAGCACTGCAGGGATTGAAGAGCCCGGAAGACCTGTGAACCCATCCTGATCGTAGGATGTGCAATAAGAACTTTTAAACCAGCAGCTGCAACATCTCTGCTAGAGCCTGCATCGAGGACTGGGAGATTCGGTGCATGTAACGTACTGTACTTTAATAACCTTACTCTCAGGCTTTTCTTTCCTGTAATAATAAACCTTTAGATATAGATTCTAAAGGATTGGCCCAGCGTGATTTGTGGGTAAGGTCCAGAGGGTAAATTGACCAGGGATCTGTGGCTGGTTTCTTGGAACCGGACAGAACTTGTTCGGGGTAGGTGGGATTGGGTGCTAGGACCCCCCACCTGTGTATAGGCCCGGGGCCATCTGGGGCACGGATATTGCTGGGGTGTCGGAGGGGTTTTGCTCGGGAGGCTTCAGGCAGGCTGCTGAAGTGCTCTGTGAGACTGGTTTGTGGCCTGTTTGGAGAGGTCGCCAGTCAGGGGGACTGTAAGGAGCCCCAGATTTGAGCAATTCGCCCTGAGCGGACGCCCTCAGCTGTGCCCAGATACGGCCCGGTCCGTCACAGCGGGGTCCTCCCTCTGTCATGCAGGCGAGCCGTGCTCGCCTTGCTACCGAAGAAGGGGGACCTCCACGACCTTTGGAACTGGCGTCCCGTCTCACTTCTCAGTACGGACTATAAGGTCGTAGCAAAAGCCATCTCGCTGTGACTGCAGTCCATGCTGGAGGATGTGATCCACCCTGACCAGACCTACACCATCCCGGGCCATAGCATCTTTGATAATTTGTACTTGGTGCGGGATCTCCTAGAGCTCGGGTGTGGGGACGGTCTGTCGTTTGCCCTCCTGTCCCTGGACCAGAAGGCGTTTGACAGGGTGGACCATGGGTATCTCCTGGGCACTCTGCAGGCCTTCGGCTTCGGGCCCCGGTTTGTGGGTTTTCTCTGGGTGCTGTACGCCCTCGCGGAGTGTTTGGTCAGGCTCAACTGGACCCTGACCGAGCCGGTCAGCTTCGGGCGGGGGGTGCGTCAGGGGTGTCCGCTGTCGGGCCAGCTGTACGCCCTGGTGATCAAGCCCTTCCTCTGTCTCCTCTGCTGGAGGTTGATAGGGTTGGTGCTCCGAGAGTAAGGGCTGCAGCTGGTCCTGTCGGCGTACGCCGATGACGTGCTCCTCGCAGTCCAGGACCCAGGCAACCTGGAGCGGGTCAAGGCCCGCCATGAGGTCTACTCGGCGGTCTCCTCCGCCCGGGTCAACTGGGTCAATAGCGCTGGCTTGGTGGTTGGGGACGGGTGGCGGGCCGGCTCCCTCCCACCCGCGCTTCAGGCCATCAGGTGGAGTGTGGGTCCATTGCTCTATCTGGGCATCTTTTTATCTACCACGCATCCCTCCCCGCCAGAGCACTGGCAAGGTTTGGAGATCAGGGTCGGTGAGTGGCTGAGGAAATGGACAGGACTGCTCCAGTGTCTCTTTCTGCGTGGGAGGGCACTGGTGCGGAACCAACTGGTCCTGTCCATGCTCTGGCACCGGCTCAACACCCTGAGCCCAGCCCCAGAGGTCCTGGCCAGACTCCAGAGGATAGCCCTTCTGGCCAGGACTGCACTGGGTCTTTGTTGGGGTTTTGTCTCTTCCCCTGGAGAAGGGGGGGCAGGGCCTGGTCTCCATGTGCAGCCAGGTCGGGACCTTCCACCTCCAGGCCCTGCAGAGACTCCTGCATAGTGCAGGTAGTTGGGCGTAGAGCCTTTTGGCACACGCCTTCCTCCGCCGCCTCCGAGGGCTCTGATACGACCGGCAGCTCTTTTTTATTCACCCGAGGGGTCTTCCGCGAGACCTCTCAGAGCTGCCGGAATTCTACCAGGACCTCCTCCAGACCTGGAAGCTGTTCCCACCGAGGGGGCAGACCTCCACGCGAAGCCTCTGCTCCACAATCCAGCCTTGTGCGTGCAGGTGGCAGAGACTCCCTCGGTGCGCTGGAGGCTGATCCTGGCAGAAAACAGCAAGGTCGGAGACCTCCTGGACTACGACAGGGGGACAGGGTGGATCCCTGAGCGCTCGCTCAGTGCATGGGGCTCTCCACCCCCCGAACCCCCCTGTGTGTACTCCAGGAGGTGAAGGCGGCTTTGCCGCATCCAGCGCTCGATTTCCTGCAGCGAGCCCTGTGAGAGGGTACGCCCTGCCCCTCCTCACTGCAAGTCCCCTTGTTATGGGGCCACTCTTCTGTGGGCCCCCCCGGTTTCCCCACCCCTGCACCCCCAGCCGGCTGCCAGATTTGCAGCCGGTCTGCTTTTGAACCACACCTAGGAAACATCTGTACATGCTCCACACTCTGCATTTCCTCACCCTCGTGTCCCGCCCCCGATAACAAGTGGCAGGACTATCTTAGACCTGTAGAGGATGGGGAACCCCGATGGGCCAGTGCGTATTCCACCCTAATCCCGCGGCCCATCATGGACATCAGTTGGTGGCTCCTTCACGGAGCTGTGAGCACGGTCATGTACCTGGCGCGGTTCACCCCTATCGCGGACACCTGCCCCTTCTGCGGTGTGAGGGAAAACCTGGCACATGCCTATCTTGAATGCGCCAGGTTGCAGCCCCTATTCCAGCTCCTCCAGAACCTCTTAGGGTATGTCTACACTACCCTCCTAGTTCGAACTAGCGGGGTAATGTAGGCATACTGCACTTGCAAATGAAGCCCGGGATTTGAATTTCCTGGGCTTCATTTGCATAAGCGGGGAGCCGCCATTTTTAAAACCCCGCTGGTTCGAACCCCGTGCAGCGCGGCTACACGGGGCACGAACTAGGTAGTTCGAACTAGGCTTCCTAGGTCAAACTACCATTACTCCTCATTTCACGAGGAGTAACGGTAGTTCGAACTAGGAAGCCTAGTCCGAACTACCTAGTTCGTGCCCCGTGTAGCCGCGCTGCACGGGGTTCGAACCAGCGGGGTTTTAAAAATGGCGGCTCCCCGCTTATGCAAATGAAGCCCGGGAAATTCAAATCCTGGGCTTCATTTTCAAGTGCGGTATGCCTACATTACCCTCCTAGTTCGAACTAGCGGAGTAGTGTAGACATACCCTTATTGAGGTTCTGGCTGCACTTTTCCCCTCACCTTTTCCTGTACGCACACCCTATCCGTGGCCTCACAAAGTTGCAAGACCTCCTCGTCAACCTCCTCCTGGCCCTGGCAAAAGCCGCTATATACAATACCAGGAGGAGGATGTTGGACGAGGGGGTTCTCTGTGACTGTGGGGACTATTTCCGTTCCTCCCTTGTGTCACGAATCCGGGCAGAGTTCCTCTGGGCGGCGTCCACTGGCTCAATCGATAGCTTTGAGGAGCAGTGGGCGCTGTCCGGGGTTCTCTGCTCAGTGTCCCTGTCCGGTTCCCTTCTTCTAAACCTTTGTCCTGCACCCCTTGACCCTGTTTTGCATTAGTTGTCCCAAGTAAGCTGTTGAGCCCCCAGGTCTAGTTGTCCCTCCTGCAAGGCGGGGGGGGGGGGGGGGCTTTTAGAAGTGAGCAGGCTGATGCCCACCCACCCCTGGGATTTCAAATAGTGCTGCTGCACTTCTGCTGCTGCTCCCTCCCCTACCCCAGTTGCTGTAGGGCCTTTTTCCATTCTCGGCCCCACTGCTTGCCTCCCTGCCCCTCCTTTGCTATCCTGGGCCCTGCAGCAGGTGCTGTGGGCCTGCTACTCAGGTGCCTGTGGGCACACTGGTTCCCTTCCCCCAGCCGTGTCTAGCCACCCCTGTTTGAGCAGGCATCTCCTCACTGCCTGCCTTCCCTCTCCACTGCTTGTCCCATCCACCCTCTTGTGTGCCCATGCCCCCCCCCATTCTTTCGTTGGTGTCTGAGCTTCCCCCTCCTTTTTAGTTACCCTCCCCACACACACAGCTTCACTAGTCCCCATGCTCTTTAAATAATTTACCCTCATCACCCCAGTGCAACTGGAGGAGCCGCTCTTTCCATCCTGTGCTGGGAGCTGTACCCCTTACTCCTTCATTCCCCCTCCCCTTTTTGCATTGTTGCCCTCCCAACCCACTTCCAGCCTAGTGCGGGGGGAGCAGTGAACCTCCTTCCTCCCCTCCCTTTCCCCCCTTATTCCCTTCCCTAGCACTTTGGTCCCCCCCTAAGTGTTTGTTCTTGTCCTTCCTTCCCTGCCCATAACCACTATGGAGAGGTTGTCTGGTGACACCCCTGCCAACCCTTCCCCACCCCTCCCCATATCTAAAAACAACAACTCCTCTGAGGCTGCCAGGCTGCCTGTCATTACGGTGGAGATGGCAGACATGGACGGAGACCCCGAGGCCTCGACCGTTCCTGCCGCGGCGCCTCCAGTCACCATTAAGAAGGCCCCTGAAGGGCAGGAAGGGCCGGGGGACCAAAAATGGCAAGAGCCCCGCCCGGAAGGCAAAACCTCCTGTGGTGAGGGCTCACCCCCCCGGCCGTGGCTTCCCCTCCTTCCCGTCCCCCTGTTCCATCCACCAGCTCTGGGGGCGACAGTGTCCCGGCCCCCAGGGCGTACACCCAGATAGCCTCCGCCTCCCAAGCCGCCTCCCGGAATTCCATCTCCGGTGGCCTTGCCCCTTTTACCACCCTGACCAGGAGGCACGGGGTCCGTTGTCTCCTGGTGGCGACCTTGCCCCACGTGGAGACCTACGTGCGGGTGCTGGTGCACGTGGTGGGGCCTGCGGCCATGGTGGCGGCCTCTAAGATGTTCGGGAAGGTGGTATTCTTCCTGGCATCCAAGGCCGCCACCTAGGAGGTGATGGAAAGGGGTTTGGCGGTGGGGGGAGTACATGTTCCATTCGAGCTTTTGGAGGACCTGGGCGTACGGGTGGTATTTTCTTCTGTCCCTCCCTTCCTCCCCAACGCCACCCTATTGCCTTTCCTCTCCACCGTGGGGAGGCCCTTGTCAGTCCTAAGTCCCCTTCCTTTGGGCTGCAAGGACCCTACCCTCCGCCACATCCTTTCCTTTCGCTGGCAGTTACAAATCCAACTACTGCCAGTGGGACGGCGGGAGAGCCCCTAGAAGGGTCATTTCTGGTGCCCCATCAAGGGGCCCAGTACCGGGTGTATTACACCGTGGGGGAGGCCCGGTGTTTTTTCTGTTGGGCGATGGGGCACGTCCGAAGGGACTGCCCCCTGGCCCGGTTTGGAGAGGCACCCGGGACCCCCAACGCCTGGGACCCGGCCCCACCATCACCTGTGGCCCTGACAGTATGGACCCTGGGGTCGCCCCTCCTCCAACAGTGACCATCATCAGTCCTGCTCAGGCTCCACAGGGCCCAGACAAGCGAGCGGGTACAGCTGCCACTGCCAAAAGCGGTAAAGCCGGGCCCGCGGAGGAGAGGGCGGCGGGGTCGCAGACGGGACTCAGACAGGGCCTACCTCAGGGGGAGGTTTCCCCTTCCCCAGCTGCCCACCCCCGTCTTCCCTCGCCCTCCCACCACTGCCCTTGTCCCCTGGCTCTTCCCCCATTCAGGCTCAGCCCTCCTCCTCCGAAGGTTAGGAGCTTGCTATGGGGAGGCGCCGCAAGAATGCCCGGCTTTCCACCCCGCCCACTGAGGGGGAGGATACCCTCCCTGCACCTTTGGGGGTGGACCCTGCAGCCATCCCTCCCTCTGAGCCCCCGGATGCTTCGCAGTGACCGCGGCGCTTGCGGGAGGGGTAAACACCTCCTTCCCGGAGTCCCTGCAAGTTGGAGTGTCCATGGAGAATGCCCCCACTGTCCCCACCTCCACTGAGGAGGCGACCGCTGACCCTGCCACCGACAAAGGCCACCACCTGGAGGCGGGCAGCGGGCTCGCCTTCCTGTCCCAGGAGGTGGAGGCTTTAGGGCTGACTCTGGCTGCCTGAGAGGGGGATCACCGTGTCCTGGAGGGACGACAACTGTCCTCTCCTTCCCCTTCCAACCCTCTACTCTCCCTTCTCCCTGCCTCTGAGTTACCCCAGGGTGCAACCATCTGCGCAGCTATTGGCAGCACTTCAGCTGTGGCCACCGAAACCCTGGAGGCTCCTAGCAGGCAGGAGCTTCCTTCCCTCCCCTTTACCCCCAGCGCTGGGGTCTCTGGTGCTGCACTCTCTGAGGCACTGGGGCCCAGCCCTGGGGAGATGCCAACATCCCCTGCCACTGATGCCTTGCCCTGCCCTGCCAGGAGGCACCGCATCCCGATGCCTCTTCTGCTGAGGCTTCTGACCCCATTGCCACTCCCAACATCTGCCCCACTCCTGCACCCTGTTCAGCCTGTCTCCCAACTGAATTTCCCACCCCTCTTCCTACAACCCCTCCTCTTTGCCTTTTTCATAATCCCCCACCTCTTCCTCCCCTGACTCCCCTTCCTCCTTTTGCTGATTCCCTCCCTGACTTCTTCTCCTCCCCTTACTTTATTACTCCCAGGGCTGCCACATTCAGCTCAGACGTTGGCCCCCGGGAGGCGGTTTTTGTTTCTCACGCTCCCAGCACGTCTGGGGCTGTTCTCCCTCTGCCACTGCCTCACCATCTTCCCAGCAGGGACTTCAGAGTCCCTGCTACCCCATGTCGATTGGTCGTGGGGCTCGCAGAGGAGTCTGGCCCAAAGATGTTCGGGGACCCGAGGCCCCAATGTCCGATGCGCTGAAGGGTGAGATACGCAACATCTTAGAAGACATCTGTGGCTCCGAGAACAAAGTGGCTCTCACCCTTCAGCACTGGGGAGATTTCCATCTCGTCCTGCAAACGATAAGGGCCATTTTGGGGGAGGGTACAGGGACTGGGAGGCGGGGGGCTGTGGCCTACCAGCGGGTCCGCGGCTTCCGTGACGCCCTGGTCACGTTTGGGTATGGTCATGGTTTGCTGCAGGGCCCAATGGGAGCTGCCAGCACTCCTGCCAGCGAGGATCTTTCCCAGCCCTCTCGATGCTGCTGATCATCCTTGCCACTTTAAACACCCGGGGCTGTGGGTTGGGTCTCGGCAGGTTTCGGGTACTCTCCTTCCTCCAGTACGGGGGGTACTCTGTCATCTTCCTGCAGGAGACCCACACTGCTTCAGCCGCCGAGGCTAACTGGTGGATGGAGTGGGGGGACAAGGTTCACTTTAGCCATGTTTCAGCCCATCAAGCCGGGGTGGCCACCCTGTTATCCCCAAACCTGCGGCCCGAGGTGCTAGGGACTGCCGAGGTTGTGCAGGGCCAACTGCTGCACCTCCGGGTCCGGGTGGAGGGGCTGATGTTGAACCTCATTAACGTCTACGCCCCTATGTCCGACCCATAGAGGTTTCGCTTCTACCAGCAGGTATCTGCCTTCCTCGGCTCTCTAGATCCCCGCGAGTGCCTGCTCCTGGCTGGGGATTTCAACTGCACCCTTGAGGAGCGGGACTGTACAGGAACCAAGCAGTGCCCAGCCGCCGTGGTGGTGGGATGTGGGGAAGGTGCGCACGTGGCTCTTCTGCTGCAACTACACCCGGGGGGGGGCAGCCAGTGCAGGGATGTGGCGATAGAGCAGTTGGAACGGCAGGTCTTAGAGCTAGAGAGGTGGTTGGCCACCGGTCCTGGAGACCCATCCCTCTGCGGAGCGTACCCGGAGAAGCGGGAGGGCCCGGGGTGCCTTTGTTAGTTCTGGCTCCTGCTTCTTCTACGCCCTGGAGAAAATGACGGGGGCTAAAAAGCACCCCCCTCATGGATCCAGTGGAGATGCACAAGAGGGCTCGAGCCTTCTACGCCTCTCTGTTCTGCCTGGATCCGATCGACGCTGATGCCCGCAGGGTTCTCTAGAACGAACTCCCGATGGTCAGCGCGGGCGACCAGAACTGGCTAGAGCTGCCTCTCTCTCTGGCCGAGTTCGCGGAAGCCCTCTGTCTCATGCCCACCAAGAAATCCCCGGGCATGGACGGGCTGACTGTGGAGTTTTACCGCGTGTTCTGGGATGTCCTCGGCATGGACCTTGCCAGCATCTGGGCCGAGTCCTTGGAGAGCGGGGTCCTCCCTCTATTGTGCAGGCGAGCCATGCTTGCCCTGCTGCCTAAGAAGGGGGACCTCCGCGATCTGAGGAACTGGCGTCCCATCTCGCTCCTCAGCACGGACTATAAAATTGTCGCCAACACTATCTCCCTGAAACTGAAGTCCCTGCTGGCAGACGTGGTCCATCCAGACCAGACCTACACCGTCCCGGGCCGTACCATCTTCGACAACCTCTTCTTGGTCCGGGATCTCTTAGAGCTTGGGTGTAGGGATGGTCTGTCATTTGCCCTCCTGTCCTTGGATCAGGAGAAAGCATTCGACCGGATGAACCACAGTTACCTCCTGGGCACCCTGCGGGCCTTCAGCTTCGGGCCCCCTTTTGTGGGGTTTCTCCAGGTGCTGTACGCCTCCGCAGAGTGCTTGGTCAAGCTCAACTGGACCCTGACTGCACCCGTCAGCTTTGGGTGAGGAGTATGTCAGGGGTGTCTGCTGTCAGGCCAGCTGTACACTCTGGGCATAGAGCCCTTCCTCCACCTCCTTCGCAAGAGGTTGACGGGGTTGGTGCGCAGTGAGCCGGAGATACGGCTGGTCCTGTCGGCGTACGCCGACGGCATGCTCCTCATGGTCCAGGACCCGGGCGACCTGGTGCAGGTGGAGGTTTGCCAAGCCGTCTACTCGGTGGCCTCCTACGCCCGGGTCAACTGGGTCAAGAGCTCTGGCCTGGTGGTAGGGACTGGGTGGCAGACGAGCTGCCTCCCACCCGCGCTTTAGGCCATCAGGTGGAGCGCGGGTCTGCTGCTCTATCTCGGCGTTTTTCTCTCTGCCATACAGCCTTCTCTGCCGGAGAACTGGCAAGGTTGAGTGCAGGGTGGTTGAGCGGTTGCGGAGATGGACGGGACTGCTCCAGTGCCTCTCCCTGCGTGGTAGGGCACTGATACTTAACCAATTGGTCCTGTCCATGCTCTGGCACCATCTCATATCCAGCAGCTGATGCTGCGGTTCTTCTGGCCAGGACTGCATTGGGTCTCTGCAGGGGTTCTCCATCTCCCCCCGGAGGAGGGAGGGCAGGGTCTGACATGTTTGCACACGTGGGTCCGTGTCCTCTGCCTCCGGGCCCTGCAGAGAGTCCTATTTAATGTAGATAGTCTGGCGTTGAGCACGCTTGCGCACGCTTTCCTTCACCACTTCCGAGGGTTCCGATATGACCGGCAGCTCCTTTATTTGAGAGGTCTTCTGCAAGACCTTTCCAGCTGCCAGCCTTCTACCAGGACCTCTTCTGGACCTGGAAGCTGCTTGCAGCGATCAGGTTCTTGGGATCCATCGTGGGGGCAGACCTCCTTGCAGAGCTCCTGCTACACAATCCCCATCTACGTGTGCAGGTGGCAGAGTCCCCCTCGGTGCTCCAGAGGCTGGTCCTGGAAGAAGTCACCAGAATTGGAGACGACCTGTACTACGACCGGGGAGACTGGGTGGATCCTCAGGCGTTCGCCCAGCGCATGGGGCTCTCCACCCTATATACTCCCTGGCATGTACTTCAGGAGGTGAAGGACTCTGCTGCCCACTGCTCGGGTTTACCTAAACAGGGTCCTGCGAGAGGATGCACCCCGCCCACACCTCACCCCCGTCCCTCCCGATCTTTTCATCGGCCCCCAGCACCACGTACCTTCCTGACTGCATCCCCCTCGTCACCCGAGCCGGTTGCACATGTTGCAGCCGGTCCCCTTCTGAACCGTGCCAAAGAGTCACCTGTACAAGCTCGTGCTTCACACGCTCCACTTTCCCACCCTCATGTCCCGCACAGACACCAAGTGGCGGGACCTCCTACCACCAATGGAGGGTGGGGAGCCCCGGTGGGCCAGCCTCTATTCGACCTTGGTTCCACAGCCCATCGGGGACATCAGCTGGAGAATTCTCCACGGTCCTGTGAGCATGGGTGTGTACTTGGAGCGGTTCACCCTCGTTCCCAACACTTGCCCCTTCTGTGGTATAAGGGAGACCCTGGCACACGTTTACCTTGAGTGCACCAGGTTACAGCCCCTCTTTTTTGGCTCCTACAAAACCTCTTGTTGAGGTTCTGGCTGCACTTTCCCCCTCACCTACTAATCTATGCACTCCCCATCCATGGCCCCACAAAGTCGCAGGACCTCCTGGTCAACCTCCTCCTGGCTATGGTCAAACTGGCAATTTACAAAACCAGGGAGCAGAGGTTGGGTGAGGGAGGGGCCTGTGACTGTGGGGCCTATTTCCATTCCTGCATCTGCTCACGTATCCAGGCAGAGTTCCACTGGGAGGCATCTGCTGTCTCTCTCTCGAGTTTTGGGGGGCAGTGGGCGCTGTCTGGGGTTCTCTGCTCAGTGTCCCCATCCGGTTTCCCTCGTTTTAACCCTTTGACCCTCACACCCGTCCCTGTTTTCTCTTTATTTGTCCCAAGTAATCAGTTGTTTTTCTGGGCTCAATGGACCCTCCCTGTAGGCTGCAGGGCGGTCCTTTAGATGTGGCCTCCCCGGCCTCTAATAGGACCAGGCTTCTGCATCCCCCTACTCTCAACCTGCCACAGGGGTTTATCAACGACAACTAAAGGCAATTAATTTAGCATTTACCGGGCAACACTATATTAGGGTATGTCTACACTACCCCGCTAGTTCGAACTAGCGGGGTAATGTAGGCATACTGCACTTGCAAATGAAGCCCGGGATTTGAATTTCCCGGGCTTCATTTGCATAAGCGGGGAGCCGCCATTTTTAAAACCCCGCTGGTTCCACGAGGTGTACCGGTAGTTCGGAATAGGAATCCTAGTCCGAACTACCTAGTTCGAGCCCCGTGTAGCTGCGCTGCACGGGGTTCGAACCAGCGGGGTTTTAAAAATGGCGGCTCCCCGCTTATGCAAATGAAGCCTGGGAAATTCAAATCCCGGGCTTCATTTGCAAGTACGGTATGCCTACATTACCCTCCTAGTTCGTAGGGCTGGGGTGCGACCTTGTCCTCACGATGCCCTCGTCGTGTGGGGTTCGGGGGGGGGGGGCTCCTGACGGGGGGGGTTGCTTCGGGGTTGGGGTGCGGGGGGAGTGGGGGACCCAGCCCACCCTCTCCTCCAGGTCCCAGCCCAGGGCCCTAAGTGGAGTGCGGCGACTATAGGCTGCTCTCCATGGCAGACGGAGCCGGCGCCCTCAACTCGTCTGCCCACGGGCGCCAGAAAGGCCCCGTCCCGGGCTCCTTCCACTCCCAGCCCGCCGGTTCCCTCGGCCGGGCGCGTCCCCAGTCACTCACCCCGTCGGAGGCGTCGGGTCCGTCCCAACGCGGCCCTCCAGCTGCAGGCGCTGTCCTTCTTGGCGGTGCGGTGGCCCGAGGGCTTGGCACGTCTGGACGCCAGGGTGGACGCTTCCTTGCTCCCCCCTGTCTCGGCATCCGGCTGCCGACGGAAGTGACGTCAGGGGGAAGTGACGTCAGGGGGGTTAGCCCCGCCCCCTCGGCGGCTCCCCCACCAGGCTTCCTTGGAGGCGTGCCCGAGGTTCCGCCCCTCTGGGCGGGCCGCAGCGCCCTAGTCGGACGCTGCTCCGCAGCTTGGGTCCGCCCCTGCCTCCCTCGGCGCGCGCTCCCCCGCGCTGCCCGGCGTCTGGGTTCCGGCGGTCCAGAGCCAGCCCCGCTGCCGCCCGCCGCCGCTGCCTCCCCAGTTGGGGGGGGGAGTCCCTCCCCCGCGGCTAGTGCGGACCCTACTGGGTCCGTCACAGGTCCATTCTCCCTGCAGTAGCAGCAGCAGCACCTGCACCCAGATCCCGCCCAACTCCCAGTTCCACAGGGAGGCACTGACTGATTGCAGTTGCTGTGTCCAGGGCTTGCGCTAGCTGCCCTGCCACTGTGATAGACACAGTGTCCCCACTGCAGGTACCATTGCCCCCACTCTCATGATCGCACAGTGTCCTCTTTTTGGAATCTGAACTATGGTAACCCTAAATACAACATCTATTGCGTTTGTAGACTTGTTTTTTTTTCTGCTGTGATCACCCTGCTTCTAGTGATGTTAAATATTGGTTAACTGAATTTTCAATTAACCTCATGAATTCTTATTGGTTACTCAACAATTCTATAGACCCTGGGGGTGGGGCCAGCAGCCAGTGCGCTCTGGTCCCACTCCTGAGGACCCCATGCTTGGGGTACCAGGCGGGAGCTGGTCCATGAGGGGAGGCAGTGTATCAGTGCACTGTCGCTCTGCACTGATACAGAGGCAGCAGTGCAGGGTGGCAGCAGCCACTGTCTAGGGGGCGGGTCTGAGCTCCCAGACTGGGTGCAAGCCAGAACTGAGAGCCACAGCAGGGGTAGGCCCTCGATGTGGTGCGAGCCAGGACTGAGCTGACCAGCCTGCTAAAAATTTTACTGGCGGTGGTGGTGGGGGGCGGGCAGGGGGAATTCGTATAGTCGATAGCATTAACCTATTAGCTTTCGCTTATCAGTTAATCGACTACACTATTACATCCCTACCTGCTTCTAGAGGGTAAACCCCACCTCATTTCCTGCATATATCTGTTACATGCACCCCAAGGTTTAGCCAACTGATACAACTTTCATTAAACACACTGTAGTGAGTCACTATTTGAACGCAAGGGAACCCACTTCTAAAAACCCTTCCTCAGCCTTGCAGGAGGGATGACTTGACCCAGGGTTCATTGATTACGGGGCACAAATGATGAAAAACAGGGTCGGGGTGAGGGACAAAGGTTTAAAACGAGGGAACTGGAAGGGAACACCGAGCAGAGAACTTCGGACAGCGCCCACTGCTCCTCAAAGCTGTCCAGGGAGCCATCAGATGCCGCCCAGAGGAACTCTGCCCGGATACGTGAGACCAGGGAGGAACGGAAATAGGCCCCACAGTTGCAGAGAACCCCCTCGTCCAACTCCTGATATTATAGATGGCAGCTTCCGCAACGGCCAGGAAGAAGCTGACAAGGAGGACTCGCAACTTTGTGGGGCCACGGATGGCATGTGCAACAAAGGAAAGGTGTGCGGAAAATGCAGCCAGAACCTCAGCGGGAGGTTCTGGAGGAGCCGGACTAGGGGCTGCAACCTGGCGCATTCAAGGTAGGCGTGCGCCAGGTTTTCCCTCATGCTGCAGAAGGGGCAGGCGTAGGGGATGGGGGTGAACTGTGGCAGGTACATACGCATGCTCACGGCTCCATGGAGAAGCCACCAACTGATGTTCCCGATGGGCTGTGGGATCAGGGTGGAGTACACACTGGCCCACTGGGGGGTTCCTCACCCTCGACAGGTGTCAGATAGTCCCGACACTTGGTGTCAGGGCAGGACACAAGGGTGAGGAAATGCAGCGTGTGGAGCATGAGCGTGTATAGATAGTCCCTAGATGCGGTTCAGAAACAGACTGGCTGCAGATCCTGCAGCCGGCTGGGGGTCCAGGGGTGGGGGGGCCTGCAGAACAGGGGCCCCATAAAAAGGGCTGGAGGGCTTGCAGTGGGGGGGGGCATCCCCTCTCGCAGGGCTCTCTGCAGGAAGTCGAGAGCGGGCTGCAGCAAGGCCACCTTCACCTCCTGGAGTAAGCGCAGGGGGGTTCGAGGGATGGAGAGACCCATGCACTGAGCAAGTGCTCAGGGATCCACCCAGTCCCCCCTGTCGTAGTCCAGGAGGTCTCCGACCTTGCTGTTTTCTGCCAGGATCAGACTCCGGCGCGCCGAGGGAGTCTCTGCCACCTGCACATACAAGGCTGGATTGTGGAGCAGGGGCTCCGCGAGAAAGTCCGGTCCCTTGGAGGCCACAACGGACCTGGTCGCTGATAACAGCTTCCAGGTCTGGAGGAGGTCCTGGTAGAATTCTGACAGCTCAGAGGTCTTGCAGAAGATCCCTCGGGTGGAGAAAAAAAAGCTGCCAGTTGTATCAGAGCCCTGGGAGGAAGGTGTGCGCCAACCTGCTCTATGCCAGACTACCTGCACTAAAGAGGAGTCTCTGCAGGGTCTGGAGGTGGAAGGTGCAGACCTGGCTGTGCATACAGACCAAACCCTGTCCCCCTCCTCCAGGGGGACACACAAAACTCCTGCAGAGACCCAGTGCAGTGCTGGCCAAAAGAACTCCTGGCACAACTCCAGAGGATAGCCTCCGCGGAGGCGTACAGCACCCGGAGAAAACCCACAAACCGGGGCCCGAAGCCGAAGGCCTGCAGGGTGCCCAGGAGATACCCATGGTCCATCCTGTCGAACGCCTTCTCCTGGTCCAGGGACAGGAGGGCGAACAACAAGCCGTCCCTACACCCGAGCTCTAAGAGATCCCGGATCTGATACAATTTATACAAGATGATACAGCTTTGGACGGTGTAGGTCTGGTAGGGATGGACCATGTCCGTCAGCATGAACCGCAGTCGCAGCGAGATGGCTTTTGCTACAACTTTGTAGTCCGTGCTGAGGAGCGAGTTGGGACACCAATTCCGAAGGTCGCAGAGGTCCCCCTTCTTCAGTAGCAAGGTGAGCATGGCTCGCCTGCACGACAGAGGGAGGACCCTGCTCTCCATGTACTCGGCCCAGACGGTGACGAGGTCTGGGCCGAGGACATCCCAGAACACGCGGTAGAACTCCACGATCAGTCCGTCTATGCCCAGGGTTTTGTTGGTGGGCATGAGAGGCAGGTGACGTGCTTTTTGGCCCCCCTCTTTTTCTGCACAGCATAGAAGAAGTGGGATCTGCGATCCACCTCCCGGAGGAGATGGATGCGGGATTGAAAAAAGGCACCCCAGGCCTGGTGGTCATCGAGGGCCCGGAGTTCCTCCCGCTTCTCCTGGTACACCTTGTGGAGTGGTCGATCCTTGGGGTTGGATGCAAGGTGCCTCTCAAGCTTCCAAACCTTCCACTCTAGCTGCTCTATTGCCGCATCCCTCCGCTGGCTGGCACCCCGGGAGTAGTCATGGCAGAAGAGCCGGGCGCACAGCTCCCCACATCCCACCATCGCCGCGCCGAGGGAAAGGCCGGCCGCTGCCCCCACCAGGCCAGCCAGAACTCCCGGAAGGACGCCACAAAGTCGACGTCCTCCAGAAGGCTATTGTTAAAGCACCAGTAGGCCAGCCCCAGCCTTTCCTCCCTTAGGGTATGTCTACACTAGCACCCTAGTTCGAACTAGAGTGGTAATGTAGGCAACCGGAGTTGCACATGAAGCCTGTGCATATTGCCGGGCGCCGCCATTTTTAAATGTCCGTAAGGGTATGTCTACACTACAAAGTTAATTCGAACTAACAGCCGTTAGTTCGAATTAACTTTGATAGGCGCTACACAGGCAAACCGCTAGTTGGAACTTAATTCGAACTAGCAGAGCGCTTAATTCGAACTAGGTAAACCTCATTCTACGAGGACTAACGCCTAGTTCGAATTAACTAGTTCGAATTAAGGGCTGTGTAGCCACTTAATTCGAACTAGTGGGAGGCTAGCGCTCCCCAGCTTGCCCTGGTGGCCACTCTGGGCACCACCAGGGAAACTCGTCTGCCCCCCTCCCGGCCCCGGAGCCCTTAAAGGGGCACGGGCTGGCTACGGTGCCCGTGCCAGGTACAAGCCTGCCAGCACCCAGCCAGCAGACCCTGCACCTGGCACGGCACGAGCCAGCCACCCGCTGCCACCCAGCCCTCCGCCTCTTCCCAGGACCAGGCTGGCGGCTCCCAGGAGCCTGCCCAGGTCTGCAAGAGGCGGACGCCCGCCTGGTCTAGTGCAGAGATCGTGGATCTCATCCACGACCTCCGCACTAGGCACAGGAAAGTGGCCGTCTAGGGCAGGAGAACTGCCAGCCTGGCCACCCAGGAGCAGGTTTGCATGAAAATCAAGGTGGTCCAGTGAGACCCCGACCCTGAGCCCTGAGCTTAGAATGGCCGTACTAGGTCAGACCAAAGGTCCATCTAGCCCAGTAGCCTGTCTGCCGCAAGTGGCCAACAGTAGGTACCCTGGAGGGGATGGACCGAAGACAATGACCAAGCCATTTGTCTCGTGCCATCCATCTCCAGCCTTCCACAAACAGAGGCCAGGGACACCATTTCTACCCCCTGGCTAATACCACTCCATGGACCCAACCTCCATGACTTTATCTAACTTCTCGTTAAACTCTGTTCTAGTTCTAGCCTTCACAGCCTCCTGCAGCAAGGAGTTCCACAGGTTGACTCTTTGCTTTGTGAAGAAGAACTTTCTGTTATTAATTTGAAGCCTGCTACCCATTCCTTTCCTTTGGTGTCCTCTAGTCCTTCTATTATGGGAACTAATGAAGAACTTTTCTTTATGCACCCTCTCCACACCACTCATGCTTTTATAGACCTCTATCATATCCCCCCTCGGTCTCCTCTTTTCTAAACTGAAAAGTCCCAGTCTCTTTAGCCTGATCATTTTAGTTGCCCTTTTCTGAACCTTTTCCAAGGCCAAAATATCTTTTCTGGGGTGAGGAGACCACATCTGTACACAGTACTGAAGATATGGCGTACCATAGTTTGATACTTCCCCTCCTCCTTCTTCCCCTGGCTTCCCCCTCCCCTCTCCCACCCTCTCTCTTCCCCTCTCCCACCTCCTTTTCCCAGTCTCCCCCAGTTTTTTTTCAATAAAGAGAAAAACACACGTGTCCTTTGAACACACGTGTCCTTTATTTTGTACATCAGGAAGGGAGGCTAGGGAAGGGTGAGTGGAAGGAGGTGAGGGAGGAATGGGGTACGAGCCCCCGAAGGGGAGGACTGGGGTGGCTCTGCGGGCTCCTCAGGGTGGAAGCTCTCCTGCAGCCCCCCGATTGACACCCCCCCCCCCCCGGATGGCAGCCTGTGGCAAGTGCAGCCGGGCTGATGGCCGAGTGGTGTGATGTGCCGAGTGTGGGCACTCAGGGCGCTCCAAGCCAGGACTGCTTTGCAAGCGGGGCACCCCTGAGAACTGTCTGTCCGGGGTGGGGGTCGGGTCCCTTTAAGCACAGCCCTCGGCTAGCCTGAGACAGCAGCTCCACGCTCTAAGGGTATGTCTACACTACAGCACTAATTCGAACTAACTTAATTCGAATTAGTTAATTCGAACTAAGCTAATTCGAACTAACGCATCTAGACCTAAAAACTAGTTCGAACTAGCATTTTGCTAATTCGACCTAGCATGTCCACATTGAGTGGACCCTGAACAGGGCTTAAGGATGGCCGGAAGCAGTGCCGGCAGGGCATCAGAGGAGGACTTAGAGCGTGGAGCTGCTGTCTCAGGCTAGCCGAGTGCTGTGCTTAAAGGGACCCGACCCCCACCACGGACAGACAGTTCTCAGGGGTTCCCCACTTGCAAAGCAGTCCTGTCTTGGAGTGCCCTGAGTGTCCACACTCGGCACATCACAGCACTCGGCCATCACAGCACTTGGCTATTAGACCGGCTGCACTTGCCGCAGGCTGCCATCCGGGGGGGGGGGGTCAATCGGGGGGCTGCAGGAGAGTTTCCACTCCGAGCAGCCCGCAGAGCCACCCCAGTCCTCTTCATTGGGGGCTTGTACCCCATTCCTCCCTCAACTCGTTCCACTTACCCATCCCTAGCCCCCCTTCCTGATGTACAAAATAAAGGACACGTGTGGTCAAAAATAGAAACTCTCTCTATTTAACAAAACTGGGGGAGACTGGGAAAAGGAGGTGGGAGAGGGGAAGAGAGAGGGTGGGAGAGGGGAGGGCAACTAAAATGATCAGGGGTTTGGAACAGGTCCCATATGAAGAGAGGCTAAAGAGACTGGGACTTTTCAGCTTAGAAAAGAGGAGACTGAGGGGGGATATGATAGAGGTCTATAAAAGCATGAGTGTTGTGTAGAGGGTGCATAAAGAAAAGTTCATCATTAGTTCCCATAATAGAAGGACTAGAGGACACCAAATGAAATGAATGGGTAGCAGGCTTCAAACTAATAACAGAAAGTTCTTCTTCACAAAGCAAAGAGTCAACCTGTGGAACTCCTTGCTGCAGGAGGCTGTGAAGGCTAGAAATAGAACGGAGTTTAAAGAGAAGTTAGCTAAAGTCATGGAGGTTGGGTCCATGGAGTGCTATTAGCCAGGGGGTAGGAATGATGTCCCTGGCCTCTGTTTGTGGAAGGCTGGAGATGGATGTCACGAGACAAATGGCTTGGTCGTTGTCTTCGGTCCATCCCCTCCAGGGTATCTAGTGTTGGCCGCTGTCGGCAGACAGGCTACTGGGCTAGATGGACCTTTGGTCTGACCCAGTACGGCTGTTCTTCTGTTTTTATGTTCTAAGATCAGGGCTCAGGGTCGGGGGTCTCACTGGACCACCTTGATTTTCATGCAAACCTGCTCCTGGGTTTGCATTTGGCCTTTGGTGGCCAGCTATCCTGCCCTAGATGGCCACTTTCCTGTGCCTAGTGCGGAGGTCGTGGATGAGGTCCACGATCTCCGCACTAGACCAGGCGGGCGCCCGCCTCTTGCGGCCCTGGGCAGGCTCCCGGGAGCCGCCAGCCTGGTCCCGGGCAGAGGCGGAGGGCTGGGTGGCAGCGGGTGGCTGGCTCATCCTGTGCCAGGTGCAGGATCTGCTGGCTGGGTGCTGGCAGGCTTGCACCTGGCACGGGCACCGTAGCCAGTCCGTGGCCCTTTAAGGGTTCCGGGGCCGGGAGGGGGGCAGACGAGTTGCCCTGGCTTGTCCCAGAGTGGCCACCAGGGCAAGCTGGGAAGGGCTAGCCTCCCACTAGTTCGAATTAAGTGGCTACACAGCCCTTAATTTGAACTACTTAATTCGAACTAGGCGTTAGTCCTCGTAGAATGAGGTTTACCTAGTTCGAATTAAGCGCTCCGCTAGTTTGAATTAAGTTTGAACTAGCGGTTTTTATGTGTAGCGCCTATCAAAGTTAATTTGAACTAATGGCTGTTAGTTCAAATTAACTTTGTAGTGTAGACATACGCTGAGTCCTAACCTGATGCCCTGCCGGCACGGCTTCCGGCCATCCTTAACCTCGGTTCAGGGTCCACTCAATGTGGACATGCTAATTCGAGCTAGTTTTTAGGTCTAGATGCACTAGTTCAAATTAGCTTAGTTCGAATTAACTAATTCGAATTAAGTTAGTTCGAATTAGTGCTGTAGTGTAGACATACCCTAAGAGAGGCATTCATGGCCACAAAATGGTGGTCGTGAATGGGGCCATCTGGATGCTGGAGGAGTGGGCCCGTGCTAGGTGGCAACAAGGTAAGTATATACGATCCAACCGGGAGTGGTGCGATCTATCATCCTCCACCCATATGGAGGTGAAGGTCATGGTGTCGCCCGGGTGGTGGTCGTGCCAGACGTAGACCAGGGAGTAATGGTCCATGATGTCCCTGAGGATGCCTGCTGCGGCCTGGCAGCTCTCGAGTCCTGAGCGATCCTCGTCTTCAAGGGTGGTGTTCAAGTCCCCGCCCAGGACCAAACACTCGTGAGGATCCTGGGTGCCAAGGAAGGTGGCCGCCTGCTGGTAAAAGACCACCCGGTCCAGGCCCGCATTTGGGGCATAGATGTTGACCAAGTTCAACGTCAGGCCATGTACGCGGGCCCAGACGTGTAGCAGGTGGCCCGGGACAACCTCGGCAACCCCCAGCACCTTGGGCCTTAGGGCAGGGGAGAACAGGGTGACCACCCCAGATGAGCGGGCGGTGAGGTGGCTAAAAAACACCCCCACACACACTCCAGCTACCCACCAGCCTCGATGGCTGAAGTTGTGTGGGTCTTCTGCAGGAAAACCACCAAGAAACGCCCCCCCCTCCCCCAAGGAAGGAGAGCACCCAGCTCCTGTGGAAACCCGCTCTACAGCCCTGATCATTTAATTTTGCAACCATGGTATATTTCATGATGAGGGCCGGGGTGGACCCTCACAGGCAGGGTGATGATCGGCCTCCCGCAGGCCAGGAGAGCATCACGGAACTTGTGGGCTCAGCAGTAGGCCTCAATGTCCTGCCTCTTGGTCCTTCTCCCCTCCTGCAAGAGGGCCTTTGTGGCCCTGAGGACGTGGTTAAAGTCCCCCCCCAGCGCCAAAGGGCGAGCTGCACCTTTTTCTTGGCCCCGTGGGTATCTGTGAGTAACTCAGCACTGAGGATGTCAGGGGAACAAGTTTTTCCTCCGTCTGGGCCCCCAGATGGACCTTACAGGCAGCGGAGACAGGCAAGCAAGGATCAGATCCCCAGCTCAGCGCCAAATGCTGCTGCGCTGCGTTGCCCGTCTCCATCCCCGGCGAGGGAGGGGGTAGTGGAGGCAAAAGGGCATCCTCTAGGGAATTGGAAATAGAGGACACAAAAACCACCCCCCTGAGGGCCACTTACAGTTAGTGGGAACAAGACGGCCCTGTGACGGGGTGAAGCAACCCCGCACTAAACGTGCCCCCCCCCAGCGAGGCAGGTAGAAGCGGCGCGGCTTTTCTCGCCACTGCCGAGGACGCAGTCAGCGTGGTAGCCGGGACGCGCCGCTCGGCAGGAGGCTTAGCCGGCGCGGCCCCGAGCAACGCGGGGGGTGATGGGGTGAGGCAACCCCGCACTGAGGGTGCCCCCCCCAGCGGGGCAGAAAGAAGCGCCGTGGCTTTTCCCGCCGCCACTGAGGAGGCGGTCAGCGAGGCAACCAGGACGCGCCGCTCGGCAGGCAGCTTCACTAACGCGGTCCCAAGCACCGCGGGGGAAGGACCCTCCCACGCCGGGACCAACAGGGGCAACGGGGGAGGAATGCCACCCCACCAGCCTCGGGGTGGGCGGCCCCGCAGATGCCCCCAGTCAGCCCTATTCCCCACTGATGCCGGCGGCAAGGAGGACGCCGGGGGTGAGTAGAGACAGCTGGGGAGGAGAAGGTGGAGCCGCGGGTGAACGCAGGTGCAGGCATTCTGGAGGGGCGAGGGCGGCACCCTCCCCGGGGATAAAACCAGCAGAGTCAGGAGAAGAGGGGGAGGCGAGGAGGAGGACGTCGGATGAAGGGACTGAGAGGCACGAGGAGGCAGGGGGACAAGCCGGCCGGTGAGCGGACGAGCGAGGGCGTGAGGAAGCAGCCCAGGGCAGGTGTACTGGAGCCCGCGGGCTGATGTGTTGAGGCTCCGTGCCCCATCAGCCAGGTTGGGGGAGAGAAGATCGCCTCCCCCGCCTTAGGGCCCTGGGCTGGGGTTGGGAGAGAGGGAGGGCCCGGACCCCCCTCACCTCCTCGCTCGAGGGATTGTCTGGGCTACCGAAGGGAGGGTTAACTGGGCACCGTTTGAGGAAGACCGGGAGTGTCTGGGACGGCAACCGGGGCGGCGGGACTGCCCGGGGCAGGGTGAGCCTGTGGACCCCGTAACAGGCCCCCATGGGGGTGGCAATAACAGTGGGCTTTGGGGGGGGAGAGGGAGCGGGCATTACGGTGGGGATGGGAGAAGGGGTAGGGTCAGGATCGGGAACCGGCTTAGGGTCGGGAATGGGAGTGGGGACTAGAGCGGTAGTGGGAATGGGAAGGGGGGTAGGGATGAGGGCGTGAGTGGAACTGGGATCAAGTCCGGGAATAGGAGCAGGGAAGGGATAAGGACTGGGACAAGGCCAGGGTTTGGGAAGGGGAAAAGGGTACTTTCCCCAGAGCCTGCACCACCGGATTGCAGTGCCTCCCTAAGGGTATGTCTACACTACCCCGCTAGTTCGAACTAGCGGGGTAATGTATGCATACCGCACTTGCAAATGAAGCCCGGGATTTGAATTTCCTGGGCTTCATTTGCATAAGCGGGGCTCCGCCATTTTTAAATCCCCACTCGTTTGAACCCTGTGCCGCGCGGCTACACACGGCACGAACTAGGTAGTTCGAACTAGGCTTCCTAGTTCGAACTACCATTATTCCTCGTGAAATGAGGAGTAACGGTAGTTCGAACTAGGAAGCCTAGTTCGAACTACCTAGTTCGTGCCGCGTGTAGCCGCGCGGCACAGGGTTCGAACAAGCGGGGATTTAAAAATGGCGGAGCCCCGCTTATGCAAATGAAGCCCGGGAAATTCAAATCCCGGGCTTCATTTGCAAGTGCGGTATGCCTACATTACCCTCCTAGTTCGAACTAGGAGGGTAGTGTAGACATACCCTAACTGAGTCAGGGACTGTTGTAACCATGAGGGTTGGCCAGCAGCCTGGGGACTAAGGGGTTAACTATGTCCCCTGTACCTAGCCAGGTAGTGGTCAGCCAATAGTAATGCAGATAGGGATTTCAAACTGGGACTAAGGAATTTTTGGGTTTTCCCTCCTTTGTCTCTGAGCCAGAGATACTCTGAGCTCTCTAGATACTGAGGGAGACAGAAGACATGTCTCTCTCTCCAAGAAAAAGACTCTTCAGAATGTGTAAGTAGGGTCAAGTCTAGATAAATGTTGTATCATGCAAGCAAGTTAGTAACAAACTTCAACAGGCCTTTATTTACCAAAGGAGAAACCTCTTTACAAAGCTGCTGCTGCTCCCCTCTGTAGCTTGCACTCAGGCCTGGCCCATATCCTCCCCCCTCCTTCCTGTTTCCTCTGCTTCCAGATTCCCAACAGCCAGTGCTCCCAGTTCTAATAATTACAAGCAGCATCTAAAACACCACAATAAATCTGTCAGGTTTTATTGTTTTCTGGTTTGGGAATTTGGATCTCATGTCTGTGCTCTTAGAAATGGGCTTTCCTCTCTTTTTCAAATAAGTTTTGGCCCATGGCAGAATCCTCCATGAGTATATTAATTGGTGGCGCTTACCATCTAGCCATTCCAACTGTGCTTGTAACTGGGGTTTTGTTTTGATAATAAAAGTTCTTTCTTTTTTAATTAACCTGGTATTGGTTCATTTCTGTGTCCTGGAAAATCTGTCTGTGGGATCTGCATGCCTCTGACGAGGTGACAGCAGTCACAGACTGCAGCTTGTATTTTTCTCTTTTCTTTTCAAGCTCTTTGGAGAAAAGAGCTTGGGGTGCCCTGGGATTGGTTTAAAGTGTCCACCCCTGTTTGTGGGTTCAAAAGCACTTGATGGTGACAGCGGATTCCCCAAAATCCAGGTGGTAGGATTTGGGGGGCAATTTTTGTACCAAAGGCTGTAGAGGTCAGGTTTTGGGGTTGCTGTTGCGGGCCCACACTTCTGCATTCATCGTGACAGATTGGGAAATAACCTTGACAGGGACCAAGGGGACAGGTATAGGGAGGGGCTCTGCACCAACACCGGGCTCGGGCGTTGAGTGGATTGTGCATCTGAGGCCCCGATGTCAGGCAAACTGACAGTGGCAGGTGGGTCCCCAGCTGGAAGGGAGGGTGACCGCCCCGCCTCAGGGTTGAGGGGGCACCCACAGGCCCAGGACCTGGCCACTCAGTGCTGGTTGTCGCCCGTAGGGGCTCAGCTGCCTCAGGTGGAGCGTCCTTGGTAGCTGGGCCAATGGGTAATATCAGGGGTGCTCCAAGGGTGAGAGCGGGGGCGGTCGCCCAGGGCGAGGCTAAGGGAGGAGGAGGGAACAGCACAGCTGAGTCACTGCCCAGACCAAGGCCCACTGCCAATGGGTCGTCCTCCCGCTGATCTATTGGGGTCAGACCCCAGCCCTCAATCTCCTCCAAGATGGAGCTAAAGTCCATCCCCCCAGCCCCAGATTCCTCCCCACCGGCCACTGAGGCGACAATTGCTCAAACGGTAGAGGGGCCGGAGGAGCTCCATCTGATGCCTCCTTGGAGATAGACTCCGTGAGGGTGACAGTGCTGTCCCCCTCCACTGCCAGGGCATCCTCAGCCGGCGCCTCCTGCTGACACTCGTCAGAGGTGATATTGGCAGAAGTGGCCCCCTTGAGCATTTTTCAGGGGGCTTTCCCTCCCTCCTCATCCAAGGGGGGAGACTGAACCCAGGGACCACGGGCCCAGTGTTTCCCCCGGACGAGTGTCCGTTTTCCGTTAAAAGCATTTTCGGAACAGAGCGTCTAGATTGGCACGGACGCTTTTCTGCAAAAGCACTTTTTGTGGAAAAGTGTCCGTGCTAATCTAGACGCACTTTTCCGCAAAAAAGCCCCAATTGCCATTTTCGCGATCGGGGCTTTTTTGCAGAAAACAAATCTGAGCTGTCTACACTGGCCCTTTTGCGCAAAAGTTTTGCGCAAAAGGACTTTTGCCCGAACGGGAGCAGCATAGTATTTCCACAAGAAGCACTGACAATCTTACATGAGATCGTCAGTGCTTTTGCGGAAATTCAAGCGGCCAGTGTAGACAGCTGGCAAGTTTTTCCGGAAAAACTGGCCAGTCTAGACACAGCCTGGATGTAAAGTGTCACATATAATTGAGGACTCTCAAAGGGTATGTCTACACTACCCTCCTAATTCGAACTAGGAGGGTAATGTAGGCATACCGCACTTGCAAATGAAGCCCGGGATTTGAATTTCCCGGGCTTCATTTGCATAAGCCGGGCGCCGCCATTTTTAAATCCCGGCTAGTTCGAACCCCGTGCCGCGCAGCTACACGCAGCACGGAGTAGCTAGTTCGGATTAGGCTTCCTAATCCGAACTAGCTGTACTCCTCATTCCACTCCTCATTCAAATCCCGGGCTTCATTTGCAAGTGCGGTATGCCTACATTACATTACCCCGCTTATTCGAACTAGCGGGGTAGTGTAGACATACCCAAATAGACTACACCACCAGAAATAAAACCTGTTTCTATCTTCTGTGACTTCCAGTTAGATGTGACTCGCTATCCTCTGCTTAGTGTTCAAGTTATGGTAGACCCTAAGCCAGGTCATATTAAGTTCAAGTCTTTTAATCATACAATATGGATAACAACATTTCATTCTCCCAGCTCCAAGTCTTAAGTGAATTTCAACCCAAAAGAGCCAAAATTGATCACCTTGACACAGCAAGTGTGTCTACTGATCTCTGTGGTAAAGTAGGTATCTCTATATAAATAAGGTCTGCTCGTGAGGCCTTTTCCTACAGTTGATTAACAGATGGCAGTAGATAGCTCATTCAGACCACTGGCTGATAATAGTTAGTCACCCTGACCAGTCATTAACCAGAGTCATGGACTCACCCTGCTCTCCATTGTCTCTATGATTCTCTGATGACCTGTGACAAAAAAGGAGGGTGGAAAGGGAAACCGAAGGGAGAGACTTCTCTAAATTCACCAAAGAGCAGTATTGCCAACCCAAAAATCACAAGGAATGCCTACACAAAGTTATGAGACTGCTCTACAAATCATAAGATTTTTTAAAAATAAAACATGTTGGATTTTTATTGGCTTATTTTCCGCAAGATCCCGTCTAGACTGGCGCTTTTCTCCGGCAAAGCCCCGAGCCGGAAAAAAGCGGCAGCCATGTTCATGCAAATGCCGGGGGGGATATTTAAATCCCCTGCGGATTTGCAATTCCGAAGTGTCTCATTAGCATCCCTTTTCCGGAAAAGGGTGCCAGTGTAGACACAGCCTTAGGGTATGTCTACACTACCCTCCTAGTTCGAACTAGGAGGGTAATGTATGCATACCGCACTTGCTAATGAAGCCCGGGATTTGAATTTCCCGGGCTTTAGCATAAGCGGGGAGCCGCCATTTTTAAATCCCCGCTGCTTCGAACCCCGTGCAGCGCGGCTACACGGGGCTCGAACTAGGTAGTTCGGACTAGGGTGCCTATTCCGAACTACCGGTACACCTCGTTTCCATGAGGAGTAACGGTAGTTCGAACTAGGAAGCCTAGTTCGAACTACCTAGTTCGTGCCCCATGTAGCCGCGCTGCACGGGGTTCGAACCAGCGGGGTTTTAAAAATGGCGGCTCCCCGCTTATGCAAATGAAGCCCGGGAAATTCAAATCCCGGGCTTCATTTGCAAGTGCGGTATGCCTACATTACCCCGCTAGTTCAAACTAGCGGGGTAGCGTAGACATACCCTGAGTTAGTTCCTGGCTGGAAAGCAGGGAAGAAGGAACTGGGGAGGGGGCTGGGATCCCCCCAGCTCAAAGGGGGCACTGAGGCCTCTTAGCCCCAGTTCCTGTAACCAGATTACATCTGTGCTATGCTGTATCCTGGAGGAGCAATAAACCACCCTCAATTCCACTGGCTGGTGGAGTCTGTTTGTGCCATTTCGGGGTGCAGGAGACGGGGAACCCCAACGCGCCGTCACACTGGTGTCAGGAGTGGGATCCACTGCACCCTGTGGATGGAGCTCCCAGCGGCAAGCGACAAGGCGCCGTAGAAGCAAGAGCCCTGGATCAAGCGTGCTGGAGACAGAGCGAAGCGGTTCCTGGGAATCGTGGGGCGCTGCAGCACTAGACTGGTGAGTCTGCACCGAGGGGCCCAGCGGGCAGATGGCCTACGCCCGACT